>NW_028120124.1:0-418000 GCF_965119305.1 Pelophylax lessonae
AGAGAGACCAAAATACAGTCATTTTGACCCAAAACATTTTTTCAGGCCATTGGAGACAAAATGCAGATTTCTTGTCTAAAACCGGCTTTTTAAGACTGTAAAAGACAAAAATACAGTCATTTAGACAAAAAAAACAATTTTCAGACCTTTGGTGACCAAATGCAGCTATTTTGACTATAAAAGGCTTTTTTCATACTTGGAGACCAAAACAGAGTCATTTTGACCAAAAAATAAAATTTCAGGCCATTGGAGAGCAAATGCAGTTATCGTGTCTAAGACTCTAAAAGACAAAAATACAGTCATTTTGACTAAAAAATGTTTTCAGACCTTTGGTGACCAAATGCAGTTCTTTTGACTAAAAAAGGCTTTTTAGACACTTGAAGACCAAAATACAGTCATTGTGACCCACATAGTTTTGTAGACCATTGGAGACCACATACAGTTATCTTGTCTAAAACCGGCTTTTTAAGACTAAAAGACAAAAATACAGTCATTTTGACTTAAAAAAATTTTTCAGACCTTTGGTGACCAAATGCAGTTCTTTTGACTAAAAAAAAGGCTTTTTAGACACTTGAAGACCAAAATACAGTCATTGTGACCCACAGTTTTTCAGGCCATTGAAGACAAAATGCAGTTATCTTGTCTAAACCGACTTTTTTAAGAATCTAAAAGACAAAAATAGTCATTTTGACTAAATTTTTTTTCAGACCTTTGGTGACCAAATGCAGTTATTTTGACTAAAAAAGGCTTTTTAGACAATTGGAGTCCAAAATACTGAAAAAATATTTTCAGGCCATTAGAGACCAAATGCAGTTATCTTGTCTAAAACCGGCTTTTTAAGACTAAAAGACAAAAATACAGTCATTTTGACTTAAAAATTTTTTTTCAGACCTTTGGTGACCAAATGCAGTTATTTTGACTAAAAAATATAGAGAGACCAAAATACAGTCATTTTGACCCAAAACATTTTTTGAGGCCATTGGAGACAAAATGCAGATTTCTTGTCTAAACCGGCTTTTTAAGACTGTAAAAGACATAAATACAGTCATTTAGACAAAAAACAATTTTCAGACCTTTGGTGACCAAATGCAGCTATTTTGACTAAAAAAGGCTTTTTTGATACTTGGAGACCAAAACAGAGTCATTTTGACCAAAAAATAAAATTTCAGGCCATTGGAGAGCAAATGCAGTTATCGTGTCTAATACAAGCGTTTTAAGACTTTAAAAGACATAAATACAGTCATTTTGACTAAAAGTTTTTTCACACCTTTGGTGATCAAATTAAGTTATTTTGACTAAAAAAGGCTTTTTAGACACTTGGAGACCAAAATAGAGTCATTTTGACCCAAAAATTTTTGCAGGCCATTAGTTACCAAATGCAGTTATCGTCTAAAACCGGCTTTTTAAGACTGTAAAAGACAAAAATACAGTTATTTTGACTAAATTTTTTCCAGACCTTTGGTGACCAAATGCAGTTATTTTGACGAAAAAAGGCTTTTTAGACAATTGGAGACCAAAATACAGTCATTTTGACTAAAAAATTTTTTTCAGGCCATTGGAGACCAAATGCAGTTATCTTGTCTAAAACCGGCCTTTTAAGACTAAAAGACAAAAATACATTAATTTTGACTTAAAAATTTTTTTTCAGACCTTTGGTGACCAAATGCAGTTATTTTGACTAAAAAATATAGAGAGACCAAAATACAGTCATTTTGACCCCAAATATTTTTTCAGGCCATTGGAGACCAAATGCAGTTATCTTGTCTAAAACCGGCTTTTTAAGACTCTAAAGCCAAAAATACAGTCATTTTGACTAAAAAAGGCTTTTTAGACACTTGGAGACCAAAATACAGTCATTTTACCCAAAAAGTTTTTTCAGGCCATTGGAGACAAACTGCAGTTATCTTGCCTAAAACCGTCTTTATAAGACTCTAAAAAACAAAATACAGTCATTTTGACTAAAAAATGTTTTCAGACCTTTGGTGACCAAATGCAGTTCTTTTGACTAAAAAAGGCTTTTTAGACACTTGAAGACCAAAATACAGTCATTGTGACCCACATAGTTTTGTAGGCCATTGGAGACCACATGCAGTTATCTTGTCTAAAACCGACTTTTTAAGACTAAAAGACAAAAATACAGTCATTTTGACTTAAAAAAAATGTCAGACCTTTGGTGACCAAATGCAGTTCTTTTGACTAAAAAAAAGGCTTTTTAGACACTTGAAGACCAAAATACAGTCATTGTGACCCACAGTTTTTCAGGCCATTGAAGACAAAATGCAGTTATCTTGTCTAAACCGACTTTTTTAAGAATCTAAAAGACAAAAATAGTCATTTTGACTAAATTTTTTTCAGACCTTTGGTGACCAAATGCAGTTATTTTGACTAAAAAAGGCTTTTTAGACAATTGGAGACCAAAATACTGAAAAAATATTTTCAGGCCATTAGAGACCAAATGCAGTTATCTTGTCTAAAACCGGCTTTTTAAGACTAAAAGACAAAAATACAGCCATTTTGACCTAAAATTTGTTTTTTCAGACCTTTGGTGACCAAATAGAGTTATTTTGACTAAAAAAGGCTTTTTATACACCTGGAGACAGAAATACAGTCATTTGGACCCCCAAAAAAATTCAGGCCATTGGAGACCAAATGCAACTGCATTGTCTAAAACCGGCTTTTTAAGACTCTTAAAGACAAAAATACAGTCATTTTGACTTAAAAATTTTTTCCAGACCTTTGGTGACCACATACAGTTTTTTTGACTAAAAAGGCTTTTTAGACACTTGGAGACCAAAATACAGTCATTTTGACCCAAAAATTTTTTCAGGCCATTGGAGACCAAATGCAGTTATCTTGTCTAAAACTGGCTTTTTAAGACTAAAAGACAAAAATACAGTCATTTTGACTTAAAAAATTTTTTTCAGACCTTTGGTGACCAAATGCAGTTATTTTGACTAAAAAATATAGAGACCACAATACAGTCATTTTGACCAAAAACATTTTTTCAGGCCATTGGAGACAAAATGCAGATTTCTTGTCTAAAACTGGCTTTTTAAGACTGTCATTTAGACAAAAAAATTTTCAGACCTTTGGTGACCAAATGCAGCTATTTTGACTATAAAAGGCTTTTTTCATACTTGGAGACCAAAACAGAGTCGTTTTGACCAAAAAATAAAATTTCAGGCCATTGGAGAGCAAATGTAGTTATCGTGTCTAATACAAGCGTTTTAAGACTTTAAAAGACAAAAATACAGTCATTTTGACTAAAAGTTTTTTCACACCTTTGGTGATCAAATAAAGTTATTTTGACTAACAAAGGCTTTTTAGACACTTGGAGACCAAAATAGAGTCATTTTGACCAAAAACATTTTTTCAGGCCATTGGTTACCAAATGCAGTTATCGTCTAAAACCGGCTTTTTAAGACTGTAAAAGACAAAAATAGTTATTTTGACTAAATTTTTTTCCAGACCTTTGGTGACCAAATGCAGTTATTTTGACTAAAAAAGGCTTTTTAGACAATTGGAGACCAAAATACAGTCATTTTGACTCCCCAAAATTTTTTCAGGCCATTGGAGACAAAATGCAGTTATTTTGTCTAAACCGGCTTTATAAGAATCTAAAAGACAAAAATATTCATTTTGACTAAATTTTTTTTCAGACCTTTGGTGACCAAATGCAGTTATTTTGACTAAAAAGGCTTTTTAAACAATTGGAGACCAAAATACAGTCATTTTGACCCCAATTTCTTTTTTCAGGCCATTGGAGACCAAATGCAGTCATCTTGTCTAAAACCGGCTTTTTAAGACTCTAAAAGCCAAAAATACAGTCATTTTGACTAAAAAATGATTTCCGACCTTTGGTGACCAAATGCAGTTCTTTTGACTAAAAAAGGCTTTTTAGACACTTGGAGACCAAAATACAGTCATTTTACCCAAAAAGTTTTTTCAGGCCATTGGAAACAAACTGCAGTTATCTTGCCTAAAACCGTCTTTATAAGACTCTAAAAAACAAAATTCAGTCATTTTGACTAAAATGTTTTCAGACCTTTGGTGAACAAAATGCAGTTCTTTTGACTAAAAAAGGATTTTTAGACACTTGAAGACCAAAATACAGTCATTGTGACCCACATAGTTTTGTAGGCCATTGGAGACCAAATGCAGTTATCTTGTCTAAAACCGGCATTTTAAGACTCTAAAAGACAAAAATAGTCATTTTGACTAAAAAATGTTTTCAGACCTTTGGTGAACAAAATGCAGTTCTTTTGACTAAAAAAGGATTTTTAGACACTTGAAGACCAAAATACAGTCATTGTGACCCACAGTTTTGTAGGCCATTGGAGACCACATGCAGTTATCTTGTCTAAAACCGGCTTTTTAGGACTAAAAGACAAAAATACAGTCATTTTGACTTAAAAAAATGTCAGACCTTTGGTGACCAAATGCAGTTCTTTTGACTAAAAAAAAGGCTTTTTAGACACTTGAAGATTAAAATACAGTCATTGTGACCCACAGTTTTTCAGGCCATTGAAGACAAAATGCAGTTAGCTTGTCTAAACCGACTTTTTTAAGAATCTAAAAGACAAAAATATTCATTTTGACTAAATTTTTTTTCAGACCTTTGGTGACCAAATGCAGTTATTTTGACTAAAAAGGCTTTTTAGACAATTGGAGACCAAAATACTGAAAAAATATTTTCAGGCCATTAGAGACCAAATGCAGTTATCTTGTCTAAAACCGGCTTTTCAAGACTAAAAGACAAAAATACAGTCATTTTGACTTAAAATTTTTTTTCAGACCTTTGGTGACCAAATGCAGTTATTTTGACTAAAAAATATAGAGAGACCAAAACACAGTCATTTTGACCCAAAACATTTTTTCAGGCCATTGGAGACAAAATGCAGATTTCTTGTCTAAAACCAGCTTTTTAAGACTGTAAAAGACAAAAATACAGTCATTTAGACAAAAAAAAACAATTTTCAGACCTTTGGTGACCAAATGCAGCTATTTTGACTATAAAAGGCTTTTTTCATACTTGGAGACCAAAACAGAGTCATTTTGACCAAAAAATAAAATTTCAGGCCATTGGAGAGCAAATGCAGTTATCGTGTCTAAGACTCTAAAAGACAAAAATACAGTCATTTTGACTAAAAAATGTTTTCAGACCTTTGGTGACCAAATGCAGTTCTTTTGACTAAAAAAGGCTTTTTAGACACTTGAAGACCAAAATACAGTCATTGTGACCCACATAGTTTTGTAGACCATTGGAGACCACATACAGTTATCTTGTCTAAAACCGGCTTTTTAAGACTAAAAGACAAAAATACAGTCATTTTGACTTAAAAAAAATTTTCAGACCTTTGGTGACCAAATGCAGTTCTTTTGACTAAAAAAAAGGCTTTTTAGACACTTGAAGACCAAAATACAGTCATTGTGACCCACAGTTTTTCAGGCCATTGAAGACAAAATGCAGTTATCTTGTCTAAACCGACTTTTTTAAGAATCTAAAAGACAAAAATAGTCATTTTGACTAAATTTTTTTTCAGACCTTTGGTGACCAAATGCAGTTATTTTGACTAAAAAAGGCTTTTTAGACAATTGGAGTCCAAAATACTGAAAAAATATTTTCAGGCCATTAGAGACCAAATGCAGTTATCTTGTCTAAAACCGGCTTTTTAAGACTAAAAGACAAAAATACAGTCATTTTGACTTAAAAAATTTTTTTCAGACCTTTGGTGACCAAATGCAGTTATTTTGACTAAAAAATATAGAGAGACCAAAATACAGTCATTTTGACCCAAAACATTTTTTGAGGCCATTGGAGACAAAATGCAGATTTCTTGTCTAAACCGGCTTTTTAAGACTGTAAAAGACATAAATACAGTCATTTAGACAAAAAACAATTTTCAGACCTTTGGTGACCAAATGCAGCTATTTTGACTAAAAAAGGCTTTTTTGATACTTGGAGACCAAAACAGAGTCATTTTGACCAAAAAATAAAATTTCAGGCCATTGGAGAGCAAATGCAGTTATCGTGTCTAATACAAGCGTTTTAAGACTTTAAAAGACATAAATACAGTCATTTTGACTAAAAGTTTTTTCACACCTTTGGTGATCAAATTAAGTTATTTTGACTAAAAAAGGCTTTTTAGACACTTGGAGACCAAAATAGAGTCATTTTGACCCAAAAATTTTTGCAGGCCATTAGTTACCAAATGCAGTTATCGTCTAAAACCGGCTTTTTAAGACTGTAAAAGACAAAAATACAGTTATTTTGACTAAATTTTTTCCAGACCTTTGGTGACCAAATGCAGTTATTTTGACGAAAAAAGGCTTTTTAGACAATTGGAGACCAAAATACAGTCATTTTGACTAAAAAATTTTTTTCAGGCCATTGGAGACCAAATGCAGTTATCTTGTCTAAAACCGGCCTTTTAAGACTAAAAGACAAAAATACATTAATTTTGACTTAAAAATTTTTTTTCAGACCTTTGGTGACCAAATGCAGTTATTTTGACTAAAAAATATAGAGAGACCAAAATACAGTCATTTTGACCCCAAATATTTTTTCAGGCCATTGGAGACCAAATGCAGTTATCTTGTCTAAAACCGGCTTTTTAAGACTCTAAAGCCAAAAATACAGTCATTTTGACTAAAAAAGGCTTTTTAGACACTTGGAGACCAAAATACAGTCATTTTACCCAAAAAGTTTTTTCAGGCCATTGGAGACAAACTGCAGTTATCTTGCCTAAAACCGTCTTTATAAGACTCTAAAAAACAAAATACAGTCATTTTGACTAAAAAATGTTTTCAGACCTTTGGTGACCAAATGCAGTTCTTTTGACTAAAAAAGGCTTTTTAGACACTTGAAGACCAAAATACAGTCATTGTGACCCACATAGTTTTGTAGGCCATTGGAGACCACATGCAGTTATCTTGTCTAAAACCGACTTTTTAAGACTAAAAGACAAAAATACAGTCATTTTGACTTAAAAAAAATGTCAGACCTTTGGTGACCAAATGCAGTTCTTTTGACTAAAAAAAAGGCTTTTTAGACACTTGAAGACCAAAATACAGTCATTGTGACCCACAGTTTTTCAGGCCATTGAAGACAAAATGCAGTTATCTTGTCTAAACCGACTTTTTTAAGAATCTAAAAGACAAAAATAGTCATTTTGACTAAATTTTTTTCAGACCTTTGGTGACCAAATGCAGTTATTTTGACTAAAAAAGGCTTTTTAGACAATTGGAGACCAAAATACTGAAAAAATATTTTCAGGCCATTAGAGACCAAATGCAGTTATCTTGTCTAAAACCGGCTTTTTAAGACTAAAAGACAAAAATACAGCCATTTTGACCTAAAATTTGTTTTTTCAGACCTTTGGTGACCAAATAGAGTTATTTTGACTAAAAAAGGCTTTTTATACACCTGGAGACAGAAATACAGTCATTTGGACCCCCAAAAAAATTCAGGCCATTGGAGACCAAATGCAACTGCATTGTCTAAAACCGGCTTTTTAAGACTCTTAAAGACAAAAATACAGTCATTTTGACTTAAAATTTTTTTCCAGACCTTTGGTGACCACATACAGTTTTTTTGACTAAAAAGGCTTTTTAGACACTTGGAGACCAAAATACAGTCATTTTGACCCAAAAATTTTTTCAGGCCATTGGAGACCAAATGCAGTTATCTTGTCTAAAACTGGCTTTTTAAGACTAAAAGACAAAAATACAGTCATTTTGACTTAAAAATTTTTTTTCAGACCTTTGGTGACCAAATGCAGTTATTTTGACTAAAAAATATAGAGACCACAATACAGTCATTTTGACCAAAAACATTTTTTCAGGCCATTGGAGACAAAATGCAGATTTCTTGTCTAAAACTGGCTTTTTAAGACTGTCATTTAGACAAAAAATTTTTCAGACCTTTGGTGACCAAATGCAGCTATTTTGACTATAAAAGGCTTTTTTCATACTTGGAGACCAAAACAGAGTCGTTTTGACCAAAAAATAAAATTTCAGGCCATTGGAGAGCAAATGTAGTTATCGTGTCTAATACAAGCGTTTTAAGACTTTAAAAGACAAAAATACAGTCATTTTGACTAAAAGTTTTTTCACACCTTTGGTGATCAAATAAAGTTATTTTGACTAACAAAGGCTTTTTAGACACTTGGAGACCAAAATAGAGTCATTTTGACCAAAAACATTTTTTCAGGCCATTGGTTACCAAATGCAGTTATCGTCTAAAACCGGCTTTTTAAGACTGTAAAAGACAAAAATAGTTATTTTGACTAAATTTTTTTCCAGACCTTTGGTGACCAAATGCAGTTATTTTGACTAAAAAAGGCTTTTTAGACAATTGGAGACCAAAATACAGTCATTTTGACTCCCCAAAATTTTTTCAGGCCATTGGAGACAAAATGCAGTTATTTTGTCTAAACCGGCTTTATAAGAATCTAAAAGACAAAAATATTCATTTTGACTAAATTTTTTTTCAGACCTTTGGTGACCAAATGCAGTTATTTTGACTAAAAAGGCTTTTTAAACAATTGGAGACCAAAATACAGTCATTTTGACCCCAATTTCTTTTTTCAGGCCATTGGAGACCAAATGCAGTCATCTTGTCTAAAACCGGCTTTTTAAGACTCTAAAAGCCAAAAATACAGTCATTTTGACTAAAAAATGATTTCCGACCTTTGGTGACCAAATGCAGTTCTTTTGACTAAAAAAGGCTTTTTAGACACTTGGAGACCAAAATACAGTCATTTTACCCAAAAAGTTTTTTCAGGCCATTGGAAACAAACTGCAGTTATCTTGCCTAAAACCGTCTTTATAAGACTCTAAAAAACAAAATTCAGTCATTTTGACTAAAATGTTTTCAGACCTTTGGTGAACAAAATGCAGTTCTTTTGACTAAAAAAGGATTTTTAGACACTTGAAGACCAAAATACAGTCATTGTGACCCACATAGTTTTGTAGGCCATTGGAGACCAAATGCAGTTATCTTGTCTAAAACCGGCATTTTAAGACTCTAAAAGACAAAAATAGTCATTTTGACTAAAAAATGTTTTCAGACCTTTGGTGAACAAAATGCAGTTCTTTTGACTAAAAAAGGATTTTTAGACACTTGAAGACCAAAATACAGTCATTGTGACCCACAGTTTTGTAGGCCATTGGAGACCACATGCAGTTATCTTGTCTAAAACCGGCTTTTTAGGACTAAAAGACAAAAATACAGTCATTTTGACTTAAAAAAATGTCAGACCTTTGGTGACCAAATGCAGTTCTTTTGACTAAAAAAAAGGCTTTTTAGACACTTGAAGATTAAAATACAGTCATTGTGACCCACAGTTTTTCAGGCCATTGAAGACAAAATGCAGTTAGCTTGTCTAAACCGACTTTTTTAAGAATCTAAAAGACAAAAATATTCATTTTGACTAAATTTTTTTTCAGACCTTTGGTGACCAAATGCAGTTATTTTGACTAAAAAGGCTTTTTAGACAATTGGAGACCAAAATACTGAAAAAATATTTTCAGGCCATTAGAGACCAAATGCAGTTATCTTGTCTAAAACCGGCTTTTCAAGACTAAAAGACAAAAATACAGTCATTTTGACTTAAAATTTTTTTTCAGACCTTTGGTGACCAAATGCAGTTATTTTGACTAAAAAATATAGAGAGACCAAAATACAGTCATTTTGACCCAAAACATTTTTTCAGGCCATTGGAGACAAAATGCAGATTTCTTGTCTAAAACCAGCTTTTTAAGACTGTAAAAGACAAAAATACAGTCATTTAGACAAAAAAAAACAATTTTCAGACCTTTGGTGACCAAATGCAGCTATTTTGACTATAAAAGGCTTTTTTCATACTTGGAGACCAAAACAGAGTCATTTTGACCAAAAAATAAAATTTCAGGCCATTGGAGAGCAAATGCAGTTATCGTGTCTAAGACTCTAAAAGACAAAAATACAGTCATTTTGACTAAAAAATGTTTTCAGACCTTTGGTGACCAAATGCAGTTCTTTTGACTAAAAAAGGCTTTTTAGACACTTGAAGACCAAAATACAGTCATTGTGACCCACATAGTTTTGTAGACCATTGGAGACCACATACAGTTATCTTGTCTAAAACCGGCTTTTTAAGACTAAAAGACAAAAATACAGTCATTTTGACTTAAAAAAAATTTTCAGACCTTTGGTGACCAAATGCAGTTCTTTTGACTAAAAAAAAGGCTTTTTAGACACTTGAAGACCAAAATACAGTCATTGTGACCCACAGTTTTTCAGGCCATTGAAGACAAAATGCAGTTATCTTGTCTAAAACCGGCTTTTTAAGACTAAAAGACAAAAATACAGTCATTTTGACTTAAAAAATTTTTTTCAGACCTTTGGTGACCAAATGCAGTTATTTTGACTAAAAAATATAGAGAGACCAAAATACAGTCATTTTGACCCAAAACATTTTTTGAGGCCATTGGAGACAAAATGCAGATTTCTTGTCTAAACCGGCTTTTTAAGACTGTAAAAGACATAAATACAGTCATTTAGACAAAAAACAATTTTCAGACCTTTGGTGACCAAATGCAGCTATTTTGACTAAAAAAGGCTTTTTTGATACTTGGAGACCAAAACAGAGTCATTTTGACCAAAAAATAAAATTTCAGGCCATTGGAGAGCAAATGCAGTTATCGTGTCTAATACAAGCGTTTTAAGACTTTAAAAGACATAAATACAGTCATTTTGACTAAAAGTTTTTTCACACCTTTGGTGATCAAATTAAGTTATTTTGACTAAAAAAAGGCTTTTTAGACACTTGGAGACCAAAATAGAGTCATTTTGACCCAAAAAATATTGCAGGCCATTAGTTACCAAATGCAGTTATCGTCTAAAACCGGCTTTTTAAGACTGTAAAAGACAAAAATACAGTTATTTTGACTAAATTTTTTCCAGACCTTTGGTGACCAAATGCAGTTATTTTGACGAAAAAAGGCTTTTTAGACAATTGGAGACCAAAATACAGTCATTTTGACTAAAAAATTTTTTTCAGGCCATTGGAGACCAAATGCAGTTATCTTGTCTAAAACCGGCCTTTTAAGACTAAAAGACAAAAATACATTAATTTTGACTTAAAAATTTTTTTTCAGACCTTTGGTGACCAAATGCAGTTATTTTGACTTAAAAATATAGAGAGACCAAAATACAGTCATTTTGACCCAAAACATTTTTTCAGGCCATTGGAGACAAAATGCAGATTTCTTGTCTAAAACCGGCTTTTTAAGACTGTAAAAGACAAAAATACAGTCATTTAGACAAAAAAACAATTTTCAGACCTTTGGTGACCAAATGCAGCTATTTTGACTATAAAAGGCTTTTTTCATACTTGGAGACCAAAACAGAGTCATTTTGACCAAAAAATAAAATTTCAGGCCATTGGAGAGCAAATGCAGTTATCGTGTCTAATACAAGCGTTTTAAGACTTTAAAAGACAAAAATACAGTCATTTTGACTAAAGGTTTTTTCACACCTTTGGTGATCAAATAAAGTTATTTTGACTAAAAAAGGCTTTTTAGACACTTGGAGACCAAAATAGAGTCATTTTGACCAAAAACATTTTTTCAGGCCATTGGTTACCAAATGCAGTTATCGTCTAAAACCGGCTTTTTAAGACTGTAAAAGACAAAAATAGTTATTTTGACTAAATTTTTTTCCAGACCTTTGGTGACCAAATGCAGTTATTTTGACTAAAAAAGGCTTTTTAGACAATTGGAGACCAAAATACAGTCATTTTGACTCCCAAAAATTTTTCAGGCCATTGTAGACCAAATGCAGTTATCTTGTCTAAAACCGGCTTTTTAAGACTAAAAGACAAAAATACAGTCATTTTGACTTAAAAAAAATTTCAGACCTTTGGTGACCAAATGCAGTTATTTTGACTAAAAAGGCTTTTTAAACAATTGGAGACCAAAATACAGTCATTTTGACCCCAATTTCTTTTTTCAGGCCATTGGAGACCAAATGCAGTTATCTTGTCTAAAACCGGCTTTTTAAGACTCTAAAAGCCAAAAATACAGTCATTTTGACTAAAAAATGATTTCCGACCTTTGGTGACCAAATGCAGTTCTTTTGACTAAAAAAGGCTTTTTAGACACTTGGAGACCAAAATACAGTCATTTTACCCAAAAAGTTTTTTCAGGCCATTGGAAACAAACTGCAGTTATCTTGTCTAAAACCGTCTTTATAAGACTCTAAAAAACAAAATTCAGTCATTTTGACTAAAATGTTTTCAGACCTTTGGTGAACAAAATGCAGTTCTTTTGACTAAAAAAGGATTTTTAGACACTTGAAGACCAAAATACTGTCATTGTGACCCACATAGTTTTGTAGGCCATTGGAGACCAAATGCAGTTATCTTGTCTAAAACCGGCATTTTAAGACTCTAAAAGACAAAAATAGTCATTTTGACTAAAAAATGTTTTCAGACCTTTGGTGAACAAAATGCAGTTCTTTTGACTAAAAAAGGATTTTTAGACACTTGAAGACCAAAATACAGTCATTGTGACCCACAGTTTTGTAGGCCATTGGAGACCACATGCAGTTATCTTGTCTAAAACCGGCTTTTTAGGACTAAAAGACAAAAATACAGTCATTTTGACTTAAAAAAATGTCAGACCTTTGGTGACCAAATGCAGTTCTTTTGACTAAAAAAAAGGCTTTTTAGACACTTGAAGATTAAAATACAGTCATTGTGACCCACAGTTTTTCAGGCCATTGAAGACAAAATGCAGTTATCTTGTCTAAACCGACTTTTTTAAGAATCTAAAAGACAAAAATATTCATTTTGACAAAAAATTTTTTCAGACCTTTGGTGACCAAATGCAGTTATTTTGACTAAAAAGGCTTTTTAGACAATTGGAGACCAAAATACTGAAAAAATATTTTCAGGCCATTAGAGACCAAATGCAGTTATCTTGTCTAAAACCGGCTTTTCAAGACTAAAAGACAAAAATACAGTCATTTTGACTTAAAATTTTTTTTCAGACCTTTGGTGACCAAATGCAGTTATTTTGACTAAAAAATATAGAGAGACCAAAATACAGTCATTTTGACCCAAAACATTTTTTCAGGCCATTGGAGACAAAATGCAGATTTCTTGTCTAAAACCGGCTTTTTAAGACTGTAAAAGACAAAAATACAGTCATTTAGACAAAAAACCAATTTTCAGACCTTTGGTGACCAAATGCAGCTATTTTGACTATAAAAGGCTTTTTTCATACTTGGGGACCAAAACAGAGTCATTTTGACCAAAAAATAAAATTTCAGGCCATTGGAGAGCAAATGCAGTTATCGTGTCTAAGACTCTAAAAGACAAAAATACAGTCATTTTGACTAAAAAATGTTTTCAGACCTTTGGTGACCAAATGCAGTTCTTTTGACTAAAAAAGGCTTTTTAGACACTTGAAGACCAAAATACAGTCATTGTGACCCACATAGTTTTGTAGACCATTGGAGACCACATACAGTTATCTTGTCTAAAACCGGCTTTTTAAGACTAAAAGACAAAAATACAGTAATTTTGACTTAAAAAAAAATTTCAGACCTTTGGTGACCAAATGCAGTTCTTTTGACTAAAAAAAAGGCTTTTTAGACACTTGAAGACCAAAATACAGTCATTGTGACCCACAGTTTTTCAGGCCATTGAAGACAAAATGCAGTTATCTTGTCTAAACCGACTTTTTTAAGAATCTAAAAGACAAAAATAGTCATTATTTTTTTTCAGACCTTTGGTGACCAAATGCAGTTATTTTGACTAAAAAAGGCTTTTTAGACAATTGGAGTCCAAAATACTGAAAAAATATTTTCAGGCCATTAGAGACCAAATGCAGTTATCTTGTCTAAAACCGGCTTTTTAAGACTAAAAGACAAAAATACAGTCATTTTGACTTAAAAAAAATTTTTCAGACCTTTGGTGACCAAATGCAGTTATTTTGACTAAAAAATATAGAGAGACCAAAATACAGTCATTTTGACCCAAAACATTTTTTGAGGCCATTGGAGACAAAATGCAGATTTCTTGTCTAAACCGGCTTTTTAAGACTGTAAAAGACATAAATACAGTCATTTAGACAAAAAACAATTTTCAGACCTTTGGTGACCAAATGCAGCTATTTTGACTAAAAAAGGCTTTTTTGATACTTGGAGACCAAAACAGAGTCATTTTGACCAAAAAATAAAATTTCAGGCCATTGGAGAGCAAATGCAGTTATCGTGTCTAATACAAGCGTTTTAAGACTTTAAAAGACATAAATACAGTCATTTTGACTAAAAGTTTTTTCACACCTTTGGTGATCAAATTAAGTTATTTTGACTAAAAAAGGCTTTTTAGACACTTGGAGACCAAAATAGAGTCATTTTGACCCACAAATTTTTGCAGGCCATTAGTTACCAAATGCAGTTATCGTCTAAAACCGGCTTTTTAAGACTGTAAAAGACAAAAATACAGTTATTTTGACTAAATTTTTTCCAGACCTTTGGTGACCAAATGCAGTTATTTTGACGAAAAAAGGCTTTTTAGACAATTGGAGACCAAAATACAGTCATTTTGACTAAAAAAATGTTTTCAGGCCATTGGAGACCAAATGCAGTTATCTTGTCTAAAACCGGCCTTTTAAGACTAAAAGACAAAAATACATTAATTTTGACTTAAAAATTTTTTTTCAGACCTTTGGTGACCAAATGCAGTTATTTTGACTAAAAAATATAGAGAGACCAAAATACAGTCATTTTGACCCCAAATATTTTTTCAGGCCATTGGAGACCAAATGCAGTTATCTTGTCTAAAACCGGCTTTTTAAGACTCTAAAGCCAAAAATACAGTCATTTTGACTAAAAAAGGCTTTTTAGACACTTGGAGACCAAAATACAGTCATTTTACCCAAAAAGTTTTTTCAGGCCATTGGAGACAAACTGCAGTTATCTTGCCTAAAACCGTCTTTATAAGACTCTAAAAAACAAAATACAGTCATTTTGACTAAAAAATGTTTTCAGACCTTTGGTGACCAAATGCAGTTCTTTTGACTAAAAAAGGCTTTTTAGACACTTGAAGACCAAAATACAGTCATTGTGACCCACATAGTTTTGTAGGCCATTGGAGACCACATGCAGTTATCTTGTCTAAAACCGGCTTTTTAAGACTAAAAGACAAAAATACAGTCATTTTGACTTAAAAAAAATGTCAGACCTTTGGTGACCAAATGCAGTTCTTTTGACTAAAAAAAAGGCTTTTTAGACACTTGAAGACCAAAATACAGTCATTGTGACCCACAGTTTTTCAGGCCATTGAAGACAAAATGCAGTTATCTTGTCTAAACCGACTTTTTTAAGAATCTAAAAGACAAAAATAGTCATTTTGACTAAATTTTTTTCAGACCTTTGGTGACCAAATGCAGTTATTTTGACTAAAAAAGGCTTTTTAGACAATTGGAGACCAAAATACTGAAAAAATATTTTCAGGCCATTAGAGACCAAATGCAGTTATCTTGTCTAAAACCGGCTTTTTAAGACTAAAAGACAAAAATACAGCCATTTTGACCTAAAATTTGTTTTTTCAGACCTTTGGTGACCAAATAGAGTTATTTTGACTAAAAAAGGCTTTTTATACACCTGGAGACAGAAATACAGTCATTTGGACCCCAAAAAAAATTCAGGCCATTGGAGACCAAATGCAACTGCATTGTCTAAAACCGGCTTTTTAAGACTCTTAAAGACAAAAATACAGTCATTTTGACTTAAAAAATTTTTCCAGACCTTTGGTGACCAAATACAGTTTTTTTGACTAAAAAGGCTTTTTAGACACTTGGAGACCAAAATACAGTCATTTTGACCCAAAAATTTTTTCAGGCCATTGGAGACCAAATGCAGTTATCTTGTCTAAAACTGGCTTTTTAAGACTAAAAGACAAAAATACAGTCATTTTGACTTAAAAAATTTTTTTCAGACCTTTGGTGACCAAATGCAGTTATTTTGACTAAAAAATATAGAGACCACAATACAGTCATTTTGACCAAAAACATTTTTTCAGGCCATTGGAGACAAAATGCAGATTTCTTGTCTAAAACTGGCTTTTTAAGACTGTCATTTAGACAAAAAATTTTTCAGACCTTTGGTGACCAAATGCAGCTATTTTGACTATAAAAGGCTTTTTTCATACTTGGAGACCAAAACAGAGTCGTTTTGACCAAAAAATAAAATTTCAGGCCATTGGAGAGCAAATGTAGTTATCGTGTCTAATACAAGCGTTTTAAGACTTTAAAAGACAAAAATACAGTCATTTTGACTAAAAGTTTTTTCACACCTTTGGTGATCAAATAAAGTTATTTTGACTAACAAAGGCTTTTTAGACACTTGGAGGCCAAAATAGAGTCATTTTGACCAAAAACATTTTTTCAGGCCATTGGTTACCAAATGCAGTTATCGTCTAAAACCGGCTTTTTAAGACTGTAAAAGACAAAAATAGTTATTTTGACTAAATTTTTTTCCAGACCTTTGGTGACCAAATGCAGTTATTTTGACTAAAAAAGGCTTTTTAGACAATTGGAGACCAAAATACAGTCATTTTGACTCCCCAAAATTTTTTCAGGCCATTGGAGACAAAATGCAGTTATTTTGTCTAAACCGGCTTTATAAGAATCTAAAAGACAAAAATATTCATTTTGACTAAATTTTTTTTCAGACCTTTGGTGACCAAATGCAGTTATTTTGACTAAAAAGGCTTTTTAAACAATTGGAGACCAAAATACAGTCATTTTGACCCCAATTTCTTTTTTCAGGCCATTGGAGACCAAATGCAGTTATCTTGTCTAAAACCGGCTTTTTAAGACTCTAAAAGCCAAAAATACAGTCATTTTGACTAAAAAATGATTTCCGACCTTTGGTGACCAAATGCAGTTCTTTTGACTAAAAAAGGCTTTTTAGACACTTGGAGACCAAAATACAGTCATTTTACCCAAAAAGTTTTTTCAGGCCATTGGAAACAAACTGCAGTTATCTTGCCTAAAACCGTCTTTATAAGACTCTAAAAAACAAAATTCAGTCATTTTGACAAAAAAATGTTTTCAGACCTTTGGTGAACAAAATGCAGTTCTTTTGACTAAAAAAGGATTTTTAGACACTTGAAGACCAAAATACAGTCATTGTGACCCACATAGTTTTGTAGGCCATTGGAGACCAAATGCAGTTATCTTGTCTAAAACCGGCATTTTAAGACTCTAAAAGACAAAAATAGTCATTTTGACTAAAAAATGTTTTCAGACCTTTGGTGAACAAAATGCAGTTCTTTTGACTAAAAAAGGATTTTTAGACACTTGAAGACCAAAATACAGTCATTGTGACCCACAGTTTTGTAGGCCATTGGAGACCACATGCAGTTATCTTGTCTAAAACCGGCATTTTAAGACTAAAAGACAAAAATACAGTCATTTTGACTTAAAAAATTTTTTCAGACCTTTGGTGACCAAATGCAGTTCTTTTGACTAAAAAAAAGGCTTTTTAGACACTTGAAGACCAAAATACAGTCATTGTGACCCACAGTTTTTCAGGCCATTGAAGACAAAATGCAGTTATCTTGTCTAAACCGACTTTTTTAAGAATCTAAAAGACAAAAATATTCATTTTGACTACATTTTTTTTTCAGACCTTTGGTGACCAAATGCAGTTATTTTGACTAAAAAGGCTTTTTAGACAATTGGAGACCAAAATACTGAAAAAATATTTTCAGGCCATTAGAGACCAAATGCAGTTATCTTGTCTAAAACCGGCTTTTTAAGACTAAAAGACAAAAATACAGTCATTTTGACTTAAAATTTTTTTTCAGACCTTTGGTGACCAAATGCAGTTATTTTGACTAAAAAATATAGAGAGACCAAAATACAGTCATTTTGACCCAAAACATTTTTTCAGGCCATTGGAGACAAAATGCAGATTTCTTGTCTAAAACCGGCTTTTTAAGACTGTAAAAGACAAAAATACAGTCATTTAGACAAAAAAAACAATTTTCAGACCTTTGGTGACCAAATGCAGCTATTTTGACTATAAAAGGCTTTTTTCATACTTGGAGACCAAAACAGAGTCATTTTGACCAAAAAATAAAATTTCAGGCCATTGGAGAGCAAATGCAGTTATCGTGTCTAAGACTCTAAAAGACAAAAATACAGTCATTTTGACTAAAAAATGTTTTCAGACCTTTGGTGACCAAATGCAGTTCTTTTGACTAAAAAAGGCTTTTTAGACACTTGAAGACCAAAATACAGTCATTGTGACCCACATAGTTTTGTAGACCATTGGAGACCACATGCAGTTATCTTGTCTAAAACCGGCTTTTTAAGACTAAAAGACAAAAATACAGTCATTTTGACTAAAAGTTTTTTCACACCTTTGGTGATCAAATAAAGTTATTTTGACTAACAAAGGCTTTTTAGACACTTGGAGACCAAAATAGAGTCATTTTGACCAAAAACATTTTTTCAGGCCATTGGTTACCAAATGCAGTTATCGTCTAAAACCGGCTTTTTAAGACTGTAAAAGACAAAAATAGTTATTTTGACTAAATTTTTTTCCAGACCTTTGGTGACCAAATGCAGTTATTTTGACTAAAAAAGGCTTTTTAGACAATTGGAGACCAAAATACAGTCATTTTGACTCCCCAAAATTTTTTCAGGCCATTGGAGACAAAATGCAGTTATTTTGTCTAAACCGGCTTTATAAGAATCTAAAAGACAAAAATATTCATTTTGACTAAATTTTTTTTCAGACCTTTGGTGACCAAATGCAGTTATTTTGACTAAAAAGGCTTTTTAAACAATTGGAGACCAAAATACAGTCATTTTGACCCCAATTTCTTTTTTCAGGCCATTGGAGACCAAATGCAGTTATCTTGTCTAAAACCGGCTTTTTAAGACTCTAAAAGCCAAAAATACAGTCATTTTGACTAAAAAATGATTTCCGACCTTTGGTGACCAAATGCAGTTCTTTTGACTAAAAAAGGCTTTTTAGACACTTGGAGACCAAAATTCAGTCATTTTACCCAAAAAGTTTTTTCAGGCCATTGGAAACAAACTGCAGTTATCTTGTCTAAAACCGTCTTTATAAGACTCTAAAAAACAAAATTCAGTCATTTTGACTAAAATGTTTTCAGACCTTTGGTGAACAAAATGCAGTTCTTTTGACTAAAAAAGGATTTTTAGACACTTGAAGACCAAAATACTGTCATTGTGACCCACATAGTTTTGTAGGCCATTGGAGACCAAATGCAGTTATCTTGTCTAAAACCGGCATTTTAAGACTCTAAAAGACAAAAATAGTCATTTTGACTAAAAAATGTTTTCAGACCTTTGGTGAACAAAATGCAGTTCTTTTGACTAAAAAAGGATTTTTAGACACTTGAAGACCAAAATACAGTCATTGTGACCCACAGTTTTGTAGGCCATTGGAGACCACATGCAGTTATCTTGTCTAAAACCGGCTTTTTAGGACTAAAAGACAAAAATACAGTCATTTTGACTTAAAAAAATGTCAGACCTTTGGTGACCAAATGCAGTTCTTTTGACTAAAAAAAAGGCTTTTTAGACACTTGAAGATTAAAATACAGTCATTGTGACCCACAGTTTTTCAGGCCATTGAAGACAAAATGCAGTTATCTTGTCTAAACCGACTTTTTTAAGAATCTAAAAGACAAAAATATTCATTTTGACTAAATTTTTTTTCAGACCTTTGGTGACCAAATGCAGTTATTTTGACTAAAAAGGCTTTTTAGACAATTGGAGACCAAAATACTGAAAAAATATTTTCAGGCCATTAGAGACCAAATGCAGTTATCTTGTCTAAAACCGGCTTTTCAAGACTAAAAGACAAAAATACAGTCATTTTGACTTAAAAATTTTTTTCAGACCTTTGGTGACCAAATGCAGTTATTTTGACTAAAAAATATAGAGAGACCAAAATACAGTCATTTTGACCCAAAACATTTTTTGAGGCCATTGGAGACAAAATGCAGATTTCTTGTCTAAAACCGGCTTTTTAAGACTGTAAAAGACAAAAATACAGTCATTTAGACAAAAAACCAATTTTCAGACCTTTGGTGACCAAATGCAGCTATTTTGACTATAAAAGGCTTTTTTCATACTTGGAGACCAAAACAGAGTCATTTTGACCAAAAAATAAAATTTCAGGCCATTGGAGAGCAAATGCAGTTATCGTGTCTAAGACTCTAAAAGACAAAAATACAGTCATTTTGACTAAAAAATGTTTTCAGACCTTTGGTGACCAAATGCAGTTCTTTTGACTAAAAAAGGCTTTTTAGACACTTGAAGACCAAAATACAGTCATTGTGACCCACATAGTTTTGTAGACCATTGGAGACCACATACAGTTATCTTGTCTAAAACCTGCTTTTTAAGACTAAAAGACAAAAATACAGTCATTTTGACTTAAAAAAAAATTTCAGACCTTTGGTGACCAAATGCAGTTCTTTTGACTAAAAAAAAGGCTTTTTAGACACTTGAAGACCAAAATACAGTCATTGTGACCCACAGTTTTTCAGGCCATTGAAGACAAAATGCAGTTATCTTGTCTAAACCGACTTTTTTAAGAATCTAAAAGACAAATAGTCATTATTTTTTTTCAGACCTTTGGTGACCAAATGCAGTTATTTTGACTAAAAAAGGCTTTTTAGACAATTGGAGTCCAAAATACTGAAAAAATATTTTCAGGCCATTAGAGACCAAATGCAGTTATCTTGTCTAAAACCGGCTTTTTAAGACTAAAAGACAAAAATACAGTCATTTTGACTTAAAAAAATTTTTTCAGACCTTTGGTGACCAAATGCAGTTATTTTGACTAAAAAATATAGAGAGACCAAAATACAGTCATTTTGACCCAAAACATTTTTTGAGGCCATTGGAGACAAAATGCAGATTTCTTGTCTAAAACCGGCTTTTTAAGACTGTAAAAGACAAAAATACAGTCATTTAGACAAAAAACCAATTTTCAGACCTTTGGTGACCAAATGCAGCTATTTTGACTATAAAAGGCTTTTTTCATACTTGGAGACCAAAACAGAGTCATTTTGACCAAAAAATAAAATTTCAGGCCATTGGAGAGCAAATGCAGTTATCGTGTCTAAGACTCTAAAAGACAAAAATACAGTCATTTTGACTAAAAAATGTTTTCAGACCTTTGGTGACCAAATGCAGTTCTTTTGACTAAAAAAGGCTTTTTAGACACTTGAAGACCAAAATACAGTCATTGTGACCCACATAGTTTTGTAGACCATTGGAGACCACATACAGTTATCTTGTCTAAAACCGGCTTTTTAAGACTAAAAGACAAAAATACAGTCATTTTGACTTAAAAAAAAATTTCAGACCTTTGGTGACCAAATGCAGTTCTTTTGACTAAAAAAAAGGCTTTTTAGACACTTGAAGACCAAAATACAGTCATTGTGACCCACAGTTTTTCAGGCCATTGAAGACAAAATGCAGTTATCTTGTCTAAACCGACTTTTTTAAGAATCTAAAAGACAAAAATAGTCATTATTTTTTTTCAGACCTTTGGTGACCAAATGCAGTTATTTTGACTAAAAAAGGCTTTTTAGACAATTGGAGTCCAAAATACTGAAAAAATATTTTCAGGCCATTAGAGACCAAATGCAGTTATCTTGTCTAAAACCGGCTTTTTAAGACTAAAAGACAAAAATACAGTCATTTTGACTTAAAAAATTTTTTTCAGACCTTTGGTGACCAAATGCAGTTATTTTGACTAAAAAATATAGAGAGACCAAAATACAGTCATTTTGACCCAAAACATTTTTTGAGGCCATTGGAGACAAAATGCAGATTTCTTGTCTAAACCGGCTTTTTAAGACTGTAAAAGACATAAATACAGTCATTTAGACAAAAAACAATTTTCAGACCTTTGGTGACCAAATGCAGCTATTTTGACTAAAAAAGGCTTTTTTGATACTTGGAGACCAAAACAGAGTCATTTTGACCAAAAAATAAAATTTCAGGCCATTGGAGAGCAAATGCAGTTATCGTGTCTAATACAAGCGTTTTAAGACTTTAAAAGACATAAATACAGTCATTTTGACTAAAAGTTTTATCACACCTTTGGTGATCAAATTAAGTTATTTTGACTAAAAAAAGGCTTTTTAGACACTTGGAGACCAAAATAGAGTCATTTTGACCCAAAAAATTTTGCAGGCCATTAGTTACCAAATGCAGTTATCGTCTAAAACCGGCTTTTTAAGACTGTAAAAGACAAAAATACAGTTATTTTGACTAAATTTTTTCCAGACCTTTGGTGACCAAATGCAGTTATTTTGACGAAAAAAGGCTTTTTAGACAATTGGAGACCAAAATACAGTCATTTTGACTAAAAAATTTTTTTCAGGCCATTGGAGACCAAATGCAGTTATCTTGTCTAAAACCGGCCTTTTAAGACTAAAAGACAAAAATACATTAATTTTGACTTAAAAATTTTTTTTCAGACCTTTGGTGACCAAATGCAGTTATTTTGACTAAAAAATATAGAGAGACCAAAATACAGTCATTTTGACCCAAAACATTTTTTCAGGCCATTGGAGACAAAATGCAGATTTCTTGTCTAAAACCGGCTTTTTAAGACTGTAAAAGACAAAAATACAGTCATTTAGACAAAAAAACAATTTTCAGACCTTTGGTGACCAAATGCAGCTATTTTGACTATAAAAGGCTTTTTTCATACTTGGAGACCAAAACAGAGTCATTTTGACCAAAAAATAAAATTTCAGGCCATTGGAGAGCAAATGCAGTTATCGTGTCTAATACAAGCGTTTTAAGACTTTAAAAGACAAAAATACAGTCATTTTGACTAAAAGTTTTTTCACACCTTTGGTGATCAAATAAAGTTATTTTGACTAAAAAAGGCTTTTTAGACACTTGGAGACCAAAATAGAGTCATTTTGACCAAAAACATTTTTTCAGGCCATTGAATACCAAATGCAGTTATCGTCTAAAACCGGCTTTTTAAGACTGTAAAAGACAAAAATAGTTATTTTGACTAAATTTTTTTCCAGACCTTTGGTGACCAAATGCAGTTATTTTGACTAAAAAAGGCTTTTTAGACAATTGGAGACCAAAATACAGTCATTTTGACTCCCAAAAATTTTTCAGGCCATTGTAGACCAAATGCAGTTATCTTGTCTAAAACCGGCTTTTTAAGACTAAAAGACAAAAATACAGTCATTTTGACTTAAAAAAAATTTCAGACCTTTGGTGACCAAATGCAGTTATTTTGACTAAAAAAGGCTTTTTAGACACTTGAAGAACAAAATACAGTCATTTTGACCCAAATAGTTTTTTCAGGCCATTGAAGACAAAATGCAGTTATTTTGTCTAAACCGGCTTTATAAGAATCTAAAAGACAAAAATATTCATTTTGACTAAATTTTTTTTCAGACCTTTGGTGACCAAATGCAGTTATTTTGACTAAAAAGGCTTTTTAAACAATTGGAGACCAAAATACAGTCATTTTGACCCCAATTTCTTTTTTCAGGCCATTGGAGACCAAATGCAGTTATCTTGTCTAAAACCGGCTTTTTAAGACTCTAAAAGCCAAAAATACAGTCATTTTGACTAAAAAATGATTTCCGACCTTTGGTGACCAAATGCAGTTCTTTTGACTAAAAAAGGCTTTTTAGACACTTGGAGACCAAAATACAGTCATTTTACCCAAAAAGTTTTTTCAGGCCATTGGAAACAAACTGCAGTTATCTTGCCTAAAACCGTCTTTATAAGACTCTAAAAAACAAAATTCAGTCATTTTGACAAAAAAATGTTTTCAGACCTTTGGTGAACAAAATGCAGTTCTTTTGACTAAAAAAAAGGCTTTTTAGACACTTGAAGACCAAAATACAGTCATTGTGACCCACAGTTTTTCAGGCCATTGAAGACAAAATGCAGTTATCTTGTCTAAACCGACTTTTTTAAGAATCTAAAAGACAAAAATATTCATTTTGACTACATTTTTTTTCAGACCTTTGGTGACCAAATGCAGTTATTTTGACTAAAAAGGCTTTTTAGACAATTGGAGACCAAAATACTGAAAAAATATTTTCAGGCCATTAGAGACCAAATGCAGTTATCTTGTCTAAAACCGGCTTTTTAAGACTAAAAGACAAAAATACAGTCATTTTGACTTAAAAATTTTTTTCAGACCTTTGGTGACCAAATGCAGTTATTTTGACTAAAAAATATAGAGAGACCAAAATACAGTCATTTTGACCCAAAACATTTTTTCAGGCCATTGGAGACAAAATGCAGATTTCTTGTCTAAAACCGGCTTTTTAAGACTGTAAAAGACAAAAATACAGTCATTTAGACAAAAAAAACAATTTTCAGACCTTTGGTGACCAAATGCAGCTATTTTGACTATAAAAGGCTTTTTTCATACTTGGAGACCAAAACAGAGTCATTTTGACCAAAAAATAAAATTTCAGGCCATTGAAGAGCAAATGCAGTTATCGTGTCTAAGACTCTAAAAGACAAAAATACAGTCATTTTGACTAAAAAATGTTTTCAGACCTTTGGTGACCAAATGCAGTTCTTTTGACTAAAAAAGGCTTTTTAGACACTTGAAGACCAAAATACAGTCATTGTGACCCACATAGTTTTGTAGACCATTGGAGACCACATGCAGTTATCTTGTCTAAAACCGGCTTTTTAAGACTAAAAGACAAAAATACAGTCATTTTGACTTAAAAAAATTTTCAGACCTTTGGTGACCAAATGCAGTTCTTTTGACTAAAAAAAAGGCTTTTTAGACACTTGAAGACCAAAATACAGTCATTGTGACCCACAGTTTTTCAGGCCATTGAAGACAAAATGCAGTTATCTTGTCTAAACCGACTTTTTTAAGAATCTAAAAGACAAAAAAAGTCATTTTGACTAAATTTTTTTTCAGACCTTTGGTGACCAAATGCAGTTATTTTGACTAAAAAAGGCTTTTTAGACAATTGGAGTCCAAAATACTGAAAAAATATTTTCAGGCCATTAGAGACCAAATGCAGTTATCTTGTCTAAAACCGGCTTTTTAAGACTAAAAGACAAAAATACAGTCATTTTGACTTAAAAAATTTTTTTCAGACCTTTGGTGACCAAATGCAGTTATTTTGACTAAAAAATATAGAGAGACCAAAATACAGTCATTTTGACCCAAAACATTTTTTGAGGCCATTGGAGACAAAATGCAGATTTCTTGTCTAAACCGGCTTTTTAAGACTGTAAAAGACATAAATACAGTCATTTAGACAAAAAACAATTTTCAGACCTTTGGTGACCAAATGCAGCTATTTTGACTAAAAAAGGCTTTTTTGATACTTGGAGACCAAAACAGAGTCATTTTGACCAAAAAATAAAATTTCAGGCCATTGGAGAGCAAATGCAGTTATCGTGTCTAATACAAGCGTTTTAAGACTTTAAAAGACATAAATACAGTCATTTTGACTAAAAGTTTTATCACACCTTTGGTGATCAAATTAAGTTATTTTGACTAAAAAAAGGCTTTTTAGACACTTGGAGACCAAAATAGAGTCATTTTGACCCAAAAAATTTTGCAGGCCATTAGTTACCAAATGCAGTTATCGTCTAAAACCGGCTTTTTAAGACTGTAAAAGACAAAAATACAGTTATTTTGACTAAATTTTTTCCAGACCTTTGGTGACCAAATGCAGTTATTTTGACGAAAAAAGGCTTTTTAGACAATTGGAGACCAAAATACAGTCATTTTGACTAAAAAATTTTTTTCAGGCCATTGGAGACCAAATGCAGTTATCTTGTCTAAAACCGGCCTTTTAAGACTAAAAGACAAAAATACATTAATTTTGACTTAAAATTTTTTTTTCAGACCTTTGGTGACCAAATGCAGTTATTTTGACTAAAAAATATAGAGAGACCAAAATACAGTCATTTTGACCCAAAACATTTTTTCAGGCCATTGGAGACAAAATGCAGATTTCTTGTCTAAAACCGGCTTTTTAAGACTGTAAAAGACAAAAATACAGTCATTTAGACAAAAAAACAATTTTCAGACCTTTGGTGACCAAATGCAGCTATTTTGACTATAAAAGGCTTTTTTCATACTTGGAGACCAAAACAGAGTCATTTTGACCAAAAAATAAAATTTCAGGCCATTGGAGAGCAAATGCAGTTATCGTGTCTAATACAAGCGTTTTAAGACTTTAAAAGACAAAAATACAGTCATTTTGACTAAAAGTTTTTTCACACCTTTGGTGATCAAATAAAGTTATTTTGACTAAAAAAGGCTTTTTAGACACTTGGAGACCAAAATAGAGTCATTTTGACCAAAAACATTTTTTCAGGCCATTGAATACCAAATGCAGTTATCGTCTAAAACCGGCTTTTTAAGACTGTAAAAGACAAAAATAGTTATTTTGACTAAATTTTTTTCCAGACCTTTGGTGACCAAATGCAGTTATTTTGACTAAAAAAGGCTTTTTAGACAATTGGAGACCAAAATACAGTCATTTTGACTCCCAAAAATTTTTCAGGCCATTGTAGACCAAATGCAGTTATCTTGTCTAAAACCGGCTTTTTAAGACTAAAAGACAAAAATACAGTCATTTTGACTTAAAAAAAATTTCAGACCTTTGGTGACCAAATGCAGTTATTTTGACTAAAAAAGGCTTTTTAGACACTTGAAGAACAAAATACAGTCATTTTGACCCAAATAGTTTTTTCAGGCCATTGAAGACAAAATGCAGTTATTTTGTCTAAACCGGCTTTATAAGAATCTAAAAGACAAAAATATTCATTTTGACTAAATTTTTTTTCAGACCTTTGGTGACCAAATGCAGTTATTTTGACTAAAAAGGCTTTTTAAACAATTGGAGACCAAAATACAGTCATTTTGACCCCAATTTCTTTTTTCAGGCCATTGGAGACCAAATGCAGTTATCTTGTCTAAAACCGGCTTTTTAAGACTCTAAAAGCCAAAAATACAGTCATTTTGACTAAAAAATGATTTCCGACCTTTGGTGACCAAATGCAGTTCTTTTGACTAAAAAAGGCTTTTTAGACACTTGGAGACCAAAATACAGTCATTTTACCCAAAAAGTTTTTTCAGGCCATTGGAAACAAACTGCAGTTATCTTGCCTAAAACCGTCTTTATAAGACTCTAAAAAACAAAATTCAGTCATTTTGACAAAAAAATGTTTTCAGACCTTTGGTGAACAAAATGCAGTTCTTTTGACTAAAAAAAAGGCTTTTTAGACACTTGAAGACCAAAATACAGTCATTGTGACCCACAGTTTTTCAGGCCATTGAAGACAAAATGCAGTTATCTTGTCTAAACCGACTTTTTTAAGAATCTAAAAGACAAAAATATTCATTTTGACTACATTTTTTTTCAGACCTTTGGTGACCAAATGCAGTTATTTTGACTAAAAAGGCTTTTTAGACAATTGGAGACCAAAATACTGAAAAAATATTTTCAGGCCATTAGAGACCAAATGCAGTTATCTTGTCTAAAACCGGCTTTTTAAGACTAAAAGACAAAAATACAGTCATTTTGACTTAAAATTTTTTTTCAGACCTTTGGTGACCAAATGCAGTTATTTTGACTAAAAAATATAGAGAGACCAAAATACAGTCATTTTGACCCAAAACATTTTTTCAGGCCATTGGAGACAAAATGCAGATTTCTTGTCTAAAACCGGCTTTTTAAGACTGTAAAAGACAAAAATACAGTCATTTAGACAAAAAAAACAATTTTCAGACCTTTGGTGACCAAATGCAGCTATTTTGACTATAAAAGGCTTTTTTCATACTTGGAGACCAAAACAGAGTCATTTTGACCAAAAAATAAAATTTCAGGCCATTGAAGAGCAAATGCAGTTATCGTGTCTAAGACTCTAAAAGACAAAAATACAGTCATTTTGACTAAAAAATGTTTTCAGACCTTTGGTGACCAAATGCAGTTCTTTTGACTAAAAAAGGCTTTTTAGACACTTGAAGACCAAAATACAGTCATTGTGACCCACATAGTTTTGTAGACCATTGGAGACCACATGCAGTTATCTTGTCTAAAACCGGCTTTTTAAGACTCTAAAAGCCAAAAATACAGTCATTTTGACTAAAAAATGATTTCCGACCTTTGGTGACCAAATGCAGTTCTTTTGACTAAAAAAGGCTTTTTAGACACTTGGAGACCAAAATACAGTCATTTTACCCAAAAAGTTTTTTCAGGCCATTGGAAACAAACTGCAGTTATCTTGCCTAAAACCGTCTTTATAAGACTCTAAAAAACAAAATTCAGTCATTTTGACAAAAAAATGTTTTCAGACCTTTGGTGAACAAAATGCAGTTCTTTTGACTAAAAAAAAGGCTTTTTAGACACTTGAAGACCAAAATACAGTCATTGTGACCCACAGTTTTTCAGGCCATTGAAGACAAAATGCAGTTATCTTGTCTAAACCGACTTTTTTAAGAATCTAAAAGACAAAAATATTCATTTTGACTACATTTTTTTTCAGACCTTTGGTGACCAAATGCAGTTATTTTGACTAAAAAGGCTTTTTAGACAATTGGAGACCAAAATACTGAAAAAATATTTTCAGGCCATTAGAGACCAAATGCAGTTATCTTGTCTAAAACCGGCTTTTTAAGACTAAAAGACAAAAATACAGTCATTTTGACTTAAAAATTTTTTTCAGACCTTTGGTGACCAAATGCAGTTATTTTGACTAAAAAATATAGAGAGACCAAAATACAGTCATTTTGACCCAAAACATTTTTTCAGGCCATTGGAGACAAAATGCAGATTTCTTGTCTAAAACCGGCTTTTTAAGACTGTAAAAGACAAAAATACAGTCATTTAGACAAAAAAAACAATTTTCAGACCTTTGGTGACCAAATGCAGCTATTTTGACTATAAAAGGCTTTTTTCATACTTGGAGACCAAAACAGAGTCATTTTGACCAAAAAATAAAATTTCAGGCCATTGAAGAGCAAATGCAGTTATCGTGTCTAAGACTCTAAAAGACAAAAATACAGTCATTTTGACTAAAAAATGTTTTCAGACCTTTGGTGACCAAATGCAGTTCTTTTGACTAAAAAAGGCTTTTTAGACACTTGAAGACCAAAATACAGTCATTGTGACCCACATAGTTTTGTAGACCATTGGAGACCACATGCAGTTATCTTGTCTAAAACCGGCTTTTTAAGACTCTAAAAGCCAAAAATACAGTCATTTTGACTAAAAAATGATTTCCGACCTTTGGTGACCAAATGCAGTTCTTTTGACTAAAAAAGGCTTTTTAGACACTTGGAGACCAAAATACAGTCATTTTACCCAAAAAGTTTTTTCAGGCCATTGGAAACAAACTGCAGTTATCTTGCCTAAAACCGTCTTTATAAGACTCTAAAAAACAAAATTCAGTCATTTTGACAAAAAAATGTTTTCAGACCTTTGGTGAACAAAATGCAGTTCTTTTGACTAAAAAAAAGGCTTTTTAGACACTTGAAGACCAAAATACAGTCATTGTGACCCACAGTTTTTCAGGCCATTGAAGACAAAATGCAGTTATCTTGTCTAAACCGACTTTTTTAAGAATCTAAAAGACAAAAATATTCATTTTGACTACATTTTTTTTCAGACCTTTGGTGACCAAATGCAGTTATTTTGACTAAAAAGGCTTTTTAGACAATTGGAGACCAAAATACTGAAAAAATATTTTCAGGCCATTAGAGACCAAATGCAGTTATCTTGTCTAAAACCGGCTTTTTAAGACTAAAAGACAAAAATACAGTCATTTTGACTTAAAAATTTTTTTCAGACCTTTGGTGACCAAATGCAGTTATTTTGACTAAAAAATATAGAGAGACCAAAATACAGTCATTTTGACCCAAAACATTTTTTCAGGCCATTGGAGACAAAATGCAGATTTCTTGTCTAAAACCGGCTTTTTAAGACTGTAAAAGACAAAAATACAGTCATTTAGACAAAAAAAACAATTTTCAGACCTTTGGTGACCAAATGCAGCTATTTTGACTATAAAAGGCTTTTTTCATACTTGGAGACCAAAACAGAGTCATTTTGACCAAAAAATAAAATTTCAGGCCATTGAAGAGCAAATGCAGTTATCGTGTCTAAGACTCTAAAAGACAAAAATACAGTCATTTTGACTAAAAAATGTTTTCAGACCTTTGGTGACCAAATGCAGTTCTTTTGACTAAAAAAGGCTTTTTAGACACTTGAAGACCAAAATACAGTCATTGTGACCCACATAGTTTTGTAGACCATTGGAGACCACATGCAGTTATCTTGTCTAAAACCGGCTTTTTAAGACTAAAAGACAAAAATACAGTCATTTTGACTTAAAAAAATTTTCAGACCTTTGGTGACCAAATGCAGTTCTTTTGACTAAAAAAAAGGCTTTTTAGACACTTGAAGACCAAAATACAGTCATTGTGACCCACAGTTTTTCAGGCCATTGAAGACAAAATGCAGTTATCTTGTCTAAACCGACTTTTTTAAGAATCTAAAAGACAAAAAAAGTCATTTTGACTAAATTTTTTTTCAGACCTTTGGTGACCAAATGCAGTTATTTTGACTAAAAAAGGCTTTTTAGACAATTGGAGTCCAAAATACTGAAAAAATATTTTCAGGCCATTAGAGACCAAATGCAGTTATCTTGTCTAAAACCGGCTTTTTAAGACTAAAAGACAAAAATACAGTCATTTTGACTTAAAAAATTTTTTTCAGACCTTTGGTGACCAAATGCAGTTATTTTGACTAAAAAATATAGAGAGACCAAAATACAGTCATTTTGACCCAAAACATTTTTTGAGGCCATTGGAGACAAAATGCAGATTTCTTGTCTAAACCGGCTTTTTAAGACTGTAAAAGACATAAATACAGTCATTTAGACAAAAAACAATTTTCAGACCTTTGGTGACCAAATGCAGCTATTTTGACTAAAAAAGGCTTTTTTGATACTTGGAGACCAAAACAGAGTCATTTTGACCAAAAAATAAAATTTCAGGCCATTGGAGAGCAAATGCAGTTATCGTGTCTAATACAAGCGTTTTAAGACTTTAAAAGACATAAATACAGTCATTTTGACTAAAAGTTTTATCACACCTTTGGTGATCAAATTAAGTTATTTTGACTAAAAAAAGGCTTTTTAGACACTTGGAGACCAAAATAGAGTCATTTTGACCCAAAAAATTTTGCAGGCCATTAGTTACCAAATGCAGTTATCGTCTAAAACCGGCTTTTTAAGACTGTAAAAGACAAAAATACAGTTATTTTGACTAAATTTTTTCCAGACCTTTGGTGACCAAATGCAGTTATTTTGACGAAAAAAGGCTTTTTAGACAATTGGAGACCAAAATACAGTCATTTTGACTAAAAAATTTTTTTCAGGCCATTGGAGACCAAATGCAGTTATCTTGTCTAAAACCGGCCTTTTAAGACTAAAAGACAAAAATACATTAATTTTGACTTAAAATTTTTTTTCAGACCTTTGGTGACCAAATGCAGTTATTTTGACTAAAAAATATAGAGAGACCAAAATACAGTCATTTTGACCCAAAACATTTTTTCAGGCCATTGGAGACAAAATGCAGATTTCTTGTCTAAAACCGGCTTTTTAAGACTGTAAAAGACAAAAATACAGTCATTTAGACAAAAAAACAATTTTCAGACCTTTGGTGACCAAATGCAGCTATTTTGACTATAAAAGGCTTTTTTCATACTTGGAGACCAAAACAGAGTCATTTTGACCAAAAAATAAAATTTCAGGCCATTGGAGAGCAAATGCAGTTATCGTGTCTAATACAAGCGTTTTAAGACTTTAAAAGACAAAAATACAGTCATTTTGACTAAAAGTTTTTTCACACCTTTGGTGATCAAATAAAGTTATTTTGACTAAAAAAGGCTTTTTAGACACTTGGAGACCAAAATAGAGTCATTTTGACCAAAAACATTTTTTCAGGCCATTGAATACCAAATGCAGTTATCGTCTAAAACCGGCTTTTTAAGACTGTAAAAGACAAAAATAGTTATTTTGACTAAATTTTTTTCCAGACCTTTGGTGACCAAATGCAGTTATTTTGACTAAAAAAGGCTTTTTAGACAATTGGAGACCAAAATACAGTCATTTTGACTCCCAAAAATTTTTCAGGCCATTGTAGACCAAATGCAGTTATCTTGTCTAAAACCGGCTTTTTAAGACTAAAAGACAAAAATACAGTCATTTTGACTTAAAAAAAATTTCAGACCTTTGGTGACCAAATGCAGTTATTTTGACTAAAAAAGGCTTTTTAGACACTTGAAGAACAAAATACAGTCATTTTGACCCAAATAGTTTTTTCAGGCCATTGAAGACAAAATGCAGTTATTTTGTCTAAACCGGCTTTATAAGAATCTAAAAGACAAAAATATTCATTTTGACTAAATTTTTTTTCAGACCTTTGGTGACCAAATGCAGTTATTTTGACTAAAAAGGCTTTTTAAACAATTGGAGACCAAAATACAGTCATTTTGACCCCAATTTCTTTTTTCAGGCCATTGGAGACCAAATGCAGTTATCTTGTCTAAAACCGGCTTTTTAAGACTCTAAAAGCCAAAAATACAGTCATTTTGACTAAAAAATGATTTCCGACCTTTGGTGACCAAATGCAGTTCTTTTGACTAAAAAAGGCTTTTTAGACACTTGGAGACCAAAATACAGTCATTTTACCCAAAAAGTTTTTTCAGGCCATTGGAAACAAACTGCAGTTATCTTGCCTAAAACCGTCTTTATAAGACTCTAAAAAACAAAATTCAGTCATTTTGACAAAAAAATGTTTTCAGACCTTTGGTGAACAAAATGCAGTTCTTTTGACTAAAAAAAAGGCTTTTTAGACACTTGAAGACCAAAATACAGTCATTGTGACCCACAGTTTTTCAGGCCATTGAAGACAAAATGCAGTTATCTTGTCTAAACCGACTTTTTTAAGAATCTAAAAGACAAAAATATTCATTTTGACTACATTTTTTTTCAGACCTTTGGTGACCAAATGCAGTTATTTTGACTAAAAAGGCTTTTTAGACAATTGGAGACCAAAATACTGAAAAAATATTTTCAGGCCATTAGAGACCAAATGCAGTTATCTTGTCTAAAACCGGCTTTTTAAGACTAAAAGACAAAAATACAGTCATTTTGACTTAAAATTTTTTTTCAGACCTTTGGTGACCAAATGCAGTTATTTTGACTAAAAAATATAGAGAGACCAAAATACAGTCATTTTGACCCAAAACATTTTTTCAGGCCATTGGAGACAAAATGCAGATTTCTTGTCTAAAACCGGCTTTTTAAGACTGTAAAAGACAAAAATACAGTCATTTAGACAAAAAAAACAATTTTCAGACCTTTGGTGACCAAATGCAGCTATTTTGACTATAAAAGGCTTTTTTCATACTTGGAGACCAAAACAGAGTCATTTTGACCAAAAAATAAAATTTCAGGCCATTGAAGAGCAAATGCAGTTATCGTGTCTAAGACTCTAAAAGACAAAAATACAGTCATTTTGACTAAAAAATGTTTTCAGACCTTTGGTGACCAAATGCAGTTCTTTTGACTAAAAAAGGCTTTTTAGACACTTGAAGACCAAAATACAGTCATTGTGACCCACATAGTTTTGTAGACCATTGGAGACCACATGCAGTTATCTTGTCTAAAACCGGCTTTTTAAGACTAAAAGACAAAAATACAGTCATTTTGACTTAAAAAAATTTTCAGACCTTTGGTGACCAAATGCAGTTCTTTTGACTAAAAAAAAGGCTTTTTAGACACATGAAGACCAAAATACAGTCATTGTGACCCACAGTTTTTCAGGCCATTGAAGACAAAATGCAGTTATCTTGTCTAAACCGACTTTTTTAAGAATCTAAAAGACAAAAAAAGTCATTTTGACTAAATTTTTTTTCAGACCTTTGGTGACCAAATGCAGTTATTTTGACTAAAAAAGGCTTTTTAGACAATTGGAGTCCAAAATACTGAAAAAATATTTTCAGGCCATTAGAGACCAAATGCAGTTATCTTGTCTAAAACCGGCTTTTTAAGACTAAAAGACAAAAATACAGTCATTTTGACTTAAAAAATTTTTTTCAGACCTTTGGTGACCAAATGCAGTTATTTTGACTAAAAAATATAGAGAGACCAAAATACAGTCATTTTGACCCAAAACATTTTTTGAGGCCATTGGAGACAAAATGCAGATTTCTTGTCTAAAACCGGCTTTTTAAGACTGTAAAAGACATAAATACAGTCATTTAGACAAAAAAACAATTTTCAGACCTTTGGTGACCAAATGCAGCTATTTTGACTAAAAAAGGCTTTTTTGATACTTGGAGACCAAAACAGAGTCATTTTGACCAAAAAATAAAATTTCAGGCCATTGGAGAGCAAATGCAGTTATCGTGTCTAATACAAGCGTTTTAAGACTTTAAAAGACATAAATACAGTCATTTTGACTAAAAGTTTTTTCACACCTTTGGTGATCAAATAAAGTTATTTTGACTAAAAAAAGGCTTTTTAGACACTTGGAGACCAAAATAGAGTCATTTTGACCAAAAAAAAATTTTCAGGCCATTAGTTACCAAATGCAGTTATCCTCTAAAACCGGCTTTTTAAGACTGTAAAAGACAAAAATACAGTTATTTTGACTAAATTTTTTCCAGACCTTTGGTGACCAAATGCAGTTATTTTGACGAAAAAAGGCTTTTTAGACAATTGGAGACCAAAATACAGTCATTTTGACTAAAAAAAATTTTTCAGGCCATTGGAGACCAAATGCAGTTATCTTGTCTAAAACCGGCCTTTTAAGACTAAAAGACAAAAATACATTAATTTTGACTTAAAAATTTTTTTCTCAGATCTTTGGTGACCAAATGCAGTTATTTTGACTAAAAAATATAGAGAGACCAAAATACAGTCATTTTGACCCAAAACATTTTTTCAGGCCATTGGAGACAAAATGCAGATTTCTTGTCTAAAACCGGCTTTTTAAGACTGTAAAAGACAAAAATACAGTCATTTAGACAAAAAAACAATTTTCAGACCTTTGGTGACCAAATGCAGCTATTTTGACTATAAAAGGCTTTTTTCATACTTGGAGACCAAAACAGAGTCATTTTGACCAAAAAATAAAATTTCAGGCCATTGGAGAGCAAATGCAGTTATCGTGTCTAATACAAGCGTTTTAAGACTTTAAAAGACAAAAATACAGTCATTTTGACTAAAAGTTTTTTCACACCTTTGGTGATCAAATAAAGTTATTTTGACTAAAAAAGGCTTTTTAGACACTTGGAGACCAAAATAGAGTCATTTTGACCAAAAACATTTTTTCAGGCCATTGGTTACCAAATACAGTTATCGTCTAAAACCGGCTTTTTAAGACTGTAAAAGACAAAAATAGTTATGTTGACTAAATTTTTTTCCAGACCTTTGGTGACCAAATGCAGTTATTTTGACTAAAAAAGGCTTTTTAGACAATTGGAGACCAAAATACAGTCATTTTGACCCCAAAAAAATTTTCAGGCCATTGGAGACCAAATGCAGTTATCTTGTCTAAAACCGGCTTTTTAAGACTAAGAGACAAAAATACAGTAATTTTGACTTAAAATAAATTTCAGACCTTTGGTGACCAAATGCAGTTATTTTGACTAAAAAAGGCTTTTTAGACACTTGAAGAACAAAATACAGTCATTTTGACCCAAATAGTTTTTTCAGGCCATTGAAGACAAAATGCAGTTATTTTGTCTAAACCGGCTTTATAAGAATCTAAAAGACAAAAATATTCATTTTAACTAAATTTTTTTCAGACCTTTGGTGAACAAATGCAGTTATTTTGAGTAAAGGCTTTTAAACAATTGGAGACCAAAATACAGTCATTTTGACCCCAAATATTTTTTCAGGCCATTGGAGACCAAATGCAGTTATCTTGTCTAAAACCGGCTTTTTAAGACTCTAAAAGCCAAAAATACAGTCATTTTGACTAAAAAATGATTTCCGACCTTTGGTGACCAAATGCAGTTCTTTTGACTAAAAAAGGCTTTTTAGACACTTGGAGACCAAAATACAGTCATTTTACCCAAAAAGTTTTTTCAGGCCATTGGAGACAAACTGCAGTTATCTTGCCTAAAACCGTCTTTATAAGACTCTAAAAAACAAAATTCAGTCATTTTGACTAAAAAATGTTTTCAGACCTTTGGTGAACAAAATGCAGTTCTTTTGACTAAAAAAGGATTTTTAGACACTTGAAGACCAAAATACAGTCATTGTGACCCACATAGTTTTGTAGGCCATTGGAGACCAAATGCAGTTATCTTGTCCAAAATCGGCTTTTTAAGACTCTAAAAGACAAAAATACAGTCATTTTGACTAAAAAATGTTTTCAGACCTTTGGTGACCAAATGCAGTTCTTTTGACTAAAAAAGGCTTTTTAGACACTTGAAGACCAAAATACAGTCATTGTGACCCACATAGTTTTGTAGGCCATTGGAGACCACATGCAGTTATCTTGTCTAAAACCGGCTTTTTAAGACTAAAAGACAAAAATACAGTCATTTTGACTTAAAAAAATTTCAGACCTTTGGTGACCAAATGCAGTTATTTTGACTAAAAAAGGCTTTTTAGACACTTGAAGACCAAAATACAGTCATTGTGACCCACATAGTTTTGTAGGCCATTGGAGACCACATGCAGTTATCTTGTCTAAAACCGGCTTTTTAAGACTAAAAGACAAAAATACAGTCATTTTGACTTAAAAAAAATTTCAGACCTTTGGTGACCAAATGCAGTTATTTTGACTAAAAAAGGCTTTTTAGACACTTGAAGAACAAAATACAGTCATTTGACCCAAATAGTTTTTTCAGGCCATTGAAGACAAAATGCAGTTATTTTGTCTAAACCGGCTTTATAAGAATCTAAAAGACAAAAATATTCATTTTGACTAAATTTTTTTTCAGACCTTTGGTGACCAAATGCAGTTATTTTGACTAAAAAGGCTTTTTAAACAATTGGAGACCAAAATACAGTCATTTTGACCCCAATTTCTTTTTTAGGCCATTGGAGACCAAATGCAGTTATCTTGTCTAAAACCGGCTTTTTAGGACTCTAAAAGCCAAAAATACAGTCATTTTGACTAAAAAATGATTTCCGACCTTTGGTGACCAAATGCAGTTCTTTTGACTAAAAAAGGCTTTTTAGACACTTGGAGACCAAAATACAGTCATTTTACCCAAAAAGTTTTTTCAGGCCATTGGAAACAAACTGCAGTTATCTTGCCTAAAACCGTCTTTATAAGACTCTAAAAAACAAAATTCAGTCATTTTGACAAAAAAATGTTTTCAGACCTTTGGTGAACAAAATGCAGTTCTTTTGACTAAAAAAGGATTTTTAGACACTTGAAGACCAAAATACAGTCATTGTGACCCACCAAGTTTTGTAGGCCATTGGAGACCAAATGCAGTTATCTTGTCTAAAACCGGCATTTTAAGACTCTAAAAGACAAAAATAGTCATTTTGACTAAAAAATGTTTTCAGACCTTTGGTGAACAAAATGCAGTTCTTTTGACTAAAAAAGGATTTTTAGACACTTGAAGACCAAAATACAGTCATTGTGACCCACAGTTTTGTAGGCCATTGGAGACCACATGCAGTTATCTTGTCTAAAACCGGCTTTTTAAGACTAAAAGACAAAAATACAGTCATTTTGACTTAAAAATTTTTTTCAGACCTTTGGTGACCAAATGCAGTTCTTTTGACTAAAAAAAAGGCTTTTTAGACACTTGAAGACCAAAATACAGTCATTGTGACCCACAGTTTTTCAGGCCATTGAAGACAAAATGCAGTTATCTTGTCTAAACCGACTTTTTTAAGAATCTAAAAGACAAAAATATTCATTTTGACTACATTTTTTTTCAGACCTTTGGTGACCAAATGCAGTTATTTTGACTAAAAAGGCTTTTTAGACAATTGGAGACCAAAATACTGAAAAAATATTTTCAGGCCATTAGAGACCAAATGCAGTTATCTTGTCTAAAACCGGCTTTTTAAGACTAAAAGCCAAAAATACAGTCATTTTGACTTAAAATTTTTTTTCAGACCTTTGGTGACCAAATGCAGTTATTTTGACTAAAAAATATAGAGAGACCAAAATACAGTCATTTTGACCCAAAACATTTTTTCAGGCCATTGGAGACAAAATGCAGATTTCTTGTCTAAAACCGGCTTTTTAAGACTGTAAAAGACAAAAATACAGTCATTTAGACAAAAAAAACAATTTTCAGACCTTTGGTGACCAAATGCAGCTATTTTGACTATAAAAGGCTTTTTTCATACTTGGAGACCAAAACAGAGTCATTTTGACCAAAAAATAAAATTTCAGGCCATTGGAGAGCAAATGCAGTTATCGTGTCTAAGACTCTAAAAGACAAAAATACAGTCATTTTGACTAAAAAATGTTTTCAGACCTTTGGTGACCAAATGCAGTTCTTTTGACTAAAAAAGGCTTTTTAGACACTTGAAGACCAAAATACAGTCATTGTGACCCACATAGTTTTGTAGACCATTGGAGACCACATGCAGTTATCTTGTCTAAAACCGGCTTTTTAAGACTAAAAGACAAAAATACAGTCATTTTGACTTAAAAAAATTTTCAGACCTTTGGTGACCAAATGCAGTTCTTTTGACTAAAAAAAAGGCTTTTTAGACACTTGAAGACCAAAATACAGTCATTGTGACCCACAGTTTTTCAGGCCATTGAAGACAAAATGCAGTTATCTTGTCTAAACCGACTTTTTTAAGAATCTAAAAGACAAAAAAAGTCATTTTGACTACATTTTTTTTCAGACCTTTGGTGACCAAATGCAGTTATTTTGACTAAAAAAGGCTTTTTAGACAATTGGAGTCCAAAATACTGAAAAAATATTTTCAGGCCATTAGAGACCAAATGCAGTTATCTTGTCTAAAACCGGCTTTTTAAGACTAAAAGACAAAAATACAGTCATTTTGACTTAAAAATTTTTTTTCAGACCTTTGGTGACCAAATGCAGTTATTTTGACTAAAAAATATAGAGAGACCAAAATACAGTCATTTTGACCCAAAACATTTTTTGAGGCCATTGGAGACAAAATGCAGATTTCTTGTCTAAAACCGGCTTTTTAAGACTGTAAAAGACATAAATACAGTCATTTAGACAAAAAACAATTTTCAGACCTTTGGTGACCAAATGCAGCTATTTTGACTAAAAAAAGGCTTTTTTGATACTTGGAGACCAAAACAGAGTCATTTTGACCAAAAAATAAAATTTCAGGCCATTGGAGAGCAAATGCAGTTATCGTGTCTAATACAAGCGTTTTAAGACTTTAAAAGACATAAATACAGTCATTTTGACTAAAAGTTTTTTCACACCTTTGGTGATCAAATAAAGTTATTTTGACTAAAAAAAGGCTTTTTAGACACTTGGAGACCAAAATAGAGTCATTTTGACCCAAAAAATTTTTTCAGGCCATTAGTTACCAAATGCAGTTATCCTCTAAAACCGGCTTTTTAAGACTGTAAAAGACAAAAATACAGTTATTTTGACTAAATTTTTTCCAGACCTTTGGTGACCAAATGCAGTTATTTTGACGAAAAAAGGCTTTTTAGACAATTGGAGACCAAAATACAGTCATTTTGACTAAAAAAATTTTTTCAGGCCATTGGAGACCAAATGCAGTTATCTTGTCTAAAACCGGCCTTTTAAGACTAAAAGACAAAAATACATTAATTTTGACTTAAAATTTTTTTTTCAGATCTTTGGTGACCAAATGCAGTTATTTTGACTAAAAAATATAGAGAGACCAAAATACAGTCATTTTGACCCAAAACATTTTTTCAGGCCATTGGAGACAAAATGCAGATTTCTTGTCTAAAACCGGCTTTTTAAGACTGTAAAAGACAAAAATACAGTCATTTAGACAAAAAAACAATTTTCAGACCTTTGGTGACCAAATGCAGCTATTGTGACTATAAAAGGCTTTTTTCATACTTGGAGACCAAAACAGAGTCATTTTGACCAAAAAATAAAATTTCAGGCCATTGGAGAGCAAATGCAGTTATCGTGTCTAATACAAGTGTTTTAAGACTTTAAAAGACAAAAATACAGTCATTTTGACTAAAAGTTTTTTCACACCTTTGGTGATCAAATAAAGTTATTTTGACTAAAAAAGGCTTTTTAGACACTTGGAGACCAAAATAGAGTCATTTTGACCAAAAACATTTTTTCAGGCCATTGGTTACCAAATACAGTTATCGTCTAAAACCGGCTTTTTAAGACTGTAAAAGACAAAAATAGTTATGTTGACTAAATTTTTTTCCAGACCTTTGGTGACCAAATGCAGTTATTTTGACTAAAAAAGGCTTTTTAGACAATTGGAGACCAAAATACAGTCATTTTGACCCCAAAAAAATTTTCAGGCCATTGGAGACCAAATGCAGTTATCTTGTCTAAAACCGGCTTTTTAAGACTAAGAGACAAAAATACAGTAATTTTGACTTAAAATAAATTTCAGACCTTTGGTGACCAAATGCAGTTATTTTGACTAAAAAAGGCTTTTTAGACACTTGAAGAACAAAATACAGTCATTTTGACCCAAATAGTTTTTTCAGGCCATTGAAGACAAAATGCAGTTATTTTGTCTAAACCGGCTTTATAAGAATCTAAAAGACAAAAATATTCATTTTAACTAAATTTTTTTCAGACCTTTGGTGAACAAATGCAGTTATTTTGAGTAAAGGCTTTTAAACAATTGGAGACCAAAATACAGTCATTTTGACCCCAAATATTTTTTCAGGCCATTGGAGACGAAATGCAGTTATCTTGTCTAAACCGGCTTTTTAAGACTCTAAAAGCCAAAAATACAGTCATTTTGACTAAAAAAGGCTTTTTAGACACTTGCAGACCAAAATACAGTCATTTTACCCAAAAAGTTTTTTCAGGCCATTGGAGACAAACTGCAGTTATCTTGCCTAAAACCGTCTTTATAAGACTCTAAAAAACAAAATTCAGTCATTTTGACTAAAAAATGTTTTCAGACCTTTGGTGAACAAAATGCAGTTCTTTTGACTAAAAACGGATTTTTAGACACTTGAAGACCAAAATACAGTCATTGTGACCCACATAGTTTTGTAGGCCATTGGAGACCAAATGCAGTTATCTTGTCCAAAATCGGCTTTTTAAGACTCTAAAAGACAAAAATACAGTCATTTTCACTAAAAAATGTTTTCAGACCTTTGGTGACCAAATGCAGTTCTTTTGACTAAAAAAGGCTTTTTAGACACTTGAAGACCAAAATACAGTCATTGTGACCCACATAGTTTTGTAGGCCATTGGAGACCACATGCAGTTATCTTGTCTAAAACCGGCTTTTTAAGACTAAAAGACAAAAATACAGTCATTTTGACTTAAAAAAAATTTTCAGACCTTTGGTGACCAAATGCAGTTCTTTTGACTAAAAAAAGGCTTTTTAGACACTTGAAGACCAAAATACAGTCATCGTGACCCACAGTTTTTCAGGCCATTGAAGACAAAATGCAGTTATCTTGTCTAAACCGACTTTTTTAAGAATCTAAAAGACAAAAATAGTCATTTTGACTAAATTTTTTTTCAGACCTTTGGTGACCAAATGCAGTTATTTTCACTAAAAAGGCTTTTTAAACAATTGGAGACCAAAATACAGTCATTTTGACCCCAAATATTTTTTCAGGCCATTGGAGACCAAATGCAGTTATCTTGTCTAAAACCGGCTTTTTAAGACTCTAAAAGCCAAAAATACAGTCATTTTGACTAAAAAAGGCTTTTTAGACACTTGGAGACCAAAATACAGTCATTTTACCCAAAAAGTTTTTTCAGGCCATTGGAGACAAACTGCAGTTATCTTGCCTAAAACCGTCTTTATAAGACTCTAAAAAACAAAATTCAGTAATTTTGACTAAAAAATGTTTTCAGACCTTTGGTGAACAAAATGCAGTTCTTTTGACTAAAAAAGGATTTTTAGACACTTGAAGACCAAAATACAGTCATTGTGACCCACATAGTTTTGTAGGCCATTGGAGACCAAATGCAGTTATCTTGTCTAAAACCGGCTTTTTAAGACTAAAAGACAAAAATACAGTCATTTTGACTAAAAAATGTTTTCAGACCTTTGGTGACCAAATGCAGTTCTTTTGACTAAAAAAGGCTTTTTAGACACTTGAAGACCAAAATACAGTCATTGTGACCCACATAGTTTTGTAGGCCATTGGAGACCACATGCAGTTATCTTGTCTAAAACCGGCTTTTTAGGACAAAAAGACAAAAATACATTCATTTTGACTTAAAAAAATGTCAGACCTTTGGTGATCAAATGCAGTTCTTTTGACTAAAAAAAAGGCTTTTTAGACACTTGAAGACCAAAATACAGTCATTGTGACCCACAGTTTTTCAGGCCATTGAAGACAAAATGCAGTTATCTTGTCTAAACCGACTTTTTTAAGAATCTAAAAGACAAAAATAGTCATTTTGACTAAATTTTTTTCAGACCTTTGGTGACCAAATGCAGTTATTTTGACTAAAAAAGGCTTTTTAGACAATTGGAGACCAAAATACTGAAAAAATATTTTCAGGCCATTAGAGACCAAATGCAGTTATCTTGTCTAAAACCGGCTTTTTAAGACTAAAAGACAAAAATACAGCCATTTTGACCTAAAATTTGTTTTTTCAGACCTTTGGTGACCAAATACAGTTATTTTGACTAAAAAAGGCTTTTTATACACCTGGAGACCAAAATACAGTCATTTGGACCCCAAATAAAATTCAGGCCATTGGAGACCAAATGCAACTGCATTGTCTAAAACCGGCTTTTTAAGACTCTTAAAGACATAAATACAGTCATTTTGACTTAAAATTTTTTTCCAGACCTTTGGTGACCAAATACAGTTTTTTTGACTAAAAAGGCTTTTTAGACACTTGGAGACCAAAATACAGTCATTTTGACTAAAAAAATTTTTTCAGGCCATTGGAGACCAAATGCAGTTATCTTGTCTAAAACCGGCTTTTTAAGACTAAAAGACAAAAATACAGTCATTTTGACTTAAAAATTTTTTTTCAGACCTTTGGTGACCAAATGCAGTTATTTTGACTAAAAAATATAGAGACCAAAATACAGTCATTTTGACCAAAAACATTTTTTCAGGCCATTGGAGACAAAATGCAGATTTCTTGTCTAAAACCGGCTTTTTAAGACTGTCATTTAGACAAAAAAATTTTCAGACCTTTGGTGACCAAATGCAGCTATTTTGACTATAAAAGGCTTTTTTCATACTTGGAGACCAAAACAGAGTCGTTTTGACCAAAAAATAAAATTTCAGGCCATTGGAGAGCAAATGTAGTTATCGTGTCTAATACAAGCGTTTTAAGACTTTAAAAGACAAAAATACAGTCATTTTGACTAAAAGTTTTTTCATACCTTTGGTGATCAAATAAAGTTATTTTGACTAACAAAGGCTTTTTAGACACTTGGAGACCAAAATAGAGTCATTTTGACCAAAAACATTTTTTCAGGCCATTGGTTACCAAATGCAGTTATCGTCTAAAACCGGCTTTTTAAGACTGTAAAAGACAAAAATAGTTATTTTGACTAAATTTTTTTCCAGACCTTTGGTGACCAAATGCAGTTATTTTGACTAAAAAGGCTTTTTAGACAATTGGAGACCAAAATACAGTCATTTTGACTCCCAAAAATTTTTCAGGCCATTGGAGACCAAATGCAGTTATCTTGTCTAAAACCGGCTTTTTAAGACTAAAAGACAAAAATACAGTCATTTTGACTTAAAAAAAATTTCAGACCTTTGGTGACCAAATGCAGTTATTTTGACTAAAAAAGGCATTTTAGACACTTGAAGAACAAAATACAGTCATTTTGACCCAAATAGTTTTTTCAGGCCATTGAAGACAAAATGCAGTTATTTTGTCTAAACCGGCTTTATAAGAATCTAAAAGACAAAAATATTCATTTTGACTAATTTTTTTTTCAGACCTTTGGTGACCAAATGCAGTTATTTTGACTAAAAAGGCTTTTTAAACAATTGGAGACCAAAATACAGTCATTTTGACCCCAATTTTTTTTCAGGCCATTGGAGACCAAATGCAGTTATCTTGTCTAAAACCGGCTTTTTAAGACTCTAAAAGCCAAAAATACAGTCATTTTGACTAAAAAATGATTTCCGACCTTTGGTGACCAAATGCAGTTCTTTTGACTAAAAAAGGCTTTTTAGACACTTGGAGACCAAAATACAGTCATTTTACCCAAAAAGTTTTTTCAGGCCATTGGAAACAAACTGCAGTTATCTTGCCTAAAACCGTCTTTATAAGACTCTAAAAAACAAAATTCAGTCATTTTGACTTAAAAAAATTTTTCAGACCTTTGGTGACCAAATGCAGTTCTTTTGACTAAAAAAAGGCTTTTTAGACACTTGAAGACCAAAATACAGTCATCGTGACCCACAGTTTTTCAGGCCATTGAAGACAAAATGCAGTTATCTTGTCTAAACCGACTTTTTTAAGAATCTAAAAGACAAAAATAGTCATTTTGACTAAATTTTTTTTCAGACCTTTGGTGACCAAATGCAGTTATTTTCACTAAAAAGGCTTTTTAAACAATTGGAGACCAAAATACAGTCATTTTGACCCCAAATATTTTTTCAGGCCATTGGAGACCAAATGCAGTTATCTTGTCTAAAACCGGCTTTTTAAGACTCTAAAAGCCAAAAATACAGTCATTTTGACTAAAAAAGGCTTTTTAGACACTTGGAGACCAAAATACAGTCATTTTACCCAAAAAGTTTTTTCAGGCCATTGGAGACAAACTGCAGTTATCTTGCCTAAAACCGTCTTTATAAGACTATAAAAAACAAAATTCAGTAATTTTGACTAAAAAATGTTTTCAGACCTTTGGTGAACAAAATGCAGTTCTTTTGACTAAAAAAGGATTTTTAGACACTTGAAGACCAAAATACAGTCATTGTGACCCACATAGTTTTGTAGGCCATTGGAGACCAAATGCAGTTATCTTGTCTAAAACCGGCTTTTTAAGACTAAAAGACAAAAATACAGTCATTTTGACTAAAAAATGTTTTCAGACCTTTGGTGACCAAATGCAGTTCTTTTGACTAAAAAAGGCTTTTTAGACACTTGAAGACCAAAATACAGTCATTGTGACCCACATAGTTTTGTAGGCCATTGGAGACCACATGCAGTTATCTTGTCTAAAACCGGCTTTTTAGGACAAAAAGACAAAAATACAGTCATTTTGACTTAAAAAAATGTCAGACCTTTGGTGATCAAATGCAGTTCTTTTGACTAAAAAAAAAGGCTTTTTAGACACTTGAAGACCAAAATACAGTCATTGTGACCCACAGTTTTTCAGGCCATTGAAGACAAAATGCAGTTATCTTGTCTAAACCGACTTTTTTAAGAATCTAAAAGACAAAAATAGTCATTTTGACTAAATTTTTTTCAGACCTTTGGTGACCAAATGCAGTTATTTTGACTAAAAAAGGCTTTTTAGACAATTGGAGACCAAAATACTGAAAAAATATTTTCAGGCCATTAGAGACCAAATGCAGTTATCTTGTCTAAAACCGGCTTTTTAAGACTAAAAGACAAAAATACAGCCATTTTGACCTAAAATTTGTTTTTTCAGACCTTTGGTGACCAAATACAGTTATTTTGACTAAAAAAGGCTTTTTATACACCTGGAGACCAAAATACAGTCATTTGGACCCCAAATAAAATTCAGGCCATTGGAGACCAAATGCAACTGCATTGTCTAAAACCGGCTTTTTAAGACTCTTAAAGACATAAATACAGTCATTTTGACTTAAAAATTTTTTCCAGACCTTTGGTGACCAAATACAGTTTTTTTGACTAAAAAGGCTTTTTAGACACTTGGAGACCAAAATACAGTCATTTTGAGCAAAAAATTTTTTTCAGGCCATTGGAGACCAAATGCAGTTATCTTGTCTAAAACCGGCTTTTTAAGACTAAAAGACAAAAATACAGTCATTTTGACTTAAAAATTTTTTTTCAGACCTTTGGTGACCAAATGCAGTTATTTTGACTAAAAAATATAGAGACCAAAATACAGTCATTTTGACCAAAAACATTTTTTCAGGCCATTGGAGACAAAATGCAGATTTCTTGTCTAAAACCGGCTTTTTAAGACTGTCATTTAGACAAAAAAATTTTCAGACCTTTGGTGACCAAATGCAGCTATTTTGACTATAAAAGGCTTTTTTCATACTTGGAGACCAAAACAGAGTCGTTTTGACCAAAAAATAAAATTTCAGGCCATTGGAGAGCAAATGTAGTTATCGTGTCTAATACAAGCGTTTTAAGACTTTAAAAGACAAAAATACAGTCATTTTGACTAAAAGTTTTTTCATACCTTTGGTGATCAAATAAAGTTATTTTGACTAACAAAGGCTTTTTAGACACTTGGAGACCAAAATAGAGTCATTTTGACCAAAAACATTTTTTCAGGCCATTGGTTACCAAATGCAGTTATCGTCTAAAACCGGCTTTTTAAGACTGTAAAAGACAAAAATAGTTATTTTGACTAAATTTTTTTCCAGACCTTTGGTGACCAAATGCAGTTATTTTGACTAAAAAGGCTTTTTAGACAATTGGAGACCAAAATACAGTCATTTTGACTCCCAAAAATTTTTCAGGCCATTGGAGACCAAATGCAGTTATCTTGTCTAAAACCGGCTTTTTAAGACTAAAAGACAAAAATACAGTCATTTTGACTTAAAAAAAATTTCAGACCTTTGGTGACCAAATGCAGTTATTTTGACTAAAAAAGGCATTTTAGACACTTGAAGAACAAAATACAGTCATTTTGACCCAAATAGTTTTTTCAGGCCATTGAAGACAAAATGCAGTTATTTTGTCTAAACCGGCTTTATAAGAATCTAAAAGACAAAAATATTCATTTTGACTAATTTTTTTTTCAGACCTTTGGTGACCAAATGCAGTTATTTTGACTAAAAAGGCTTTTTAAACAATTGGAGACCAAAATACAGTCATTTTGACCCCAATTTTTTTTCAGGCCATTGGAGACCAAATGCAGTTATCTTGTCTAAAACCGGCTTTTTAAGACTCTAAAAGCCAAAAATACAGTCATTTTGACTAAAAAATGATTTCCGACCTTTGGTGACCAAATGCAGTTCTTTTGACTAAAAAAGGCTTTTTAGACACTTGGAGACCAAAATACAGTCATTTTACCCAAAAAGTTTTTTCAGGCCATTGGAAACAAACTGCAGTTATCTTGCCTAAAACCGTCTTTATAAGACTCTAAAAAACAAAATTCAGTCATTTTGACTAAAAAATGTTTTCAGACCTTTGGTGAACAAAATGCAGTTCTTTTGACTAAAAAAGGATTTTTAGACACTTGAAGACCAAAATACAGTCATTGTGACCCACATAGTTTTGTAGACCATTGGAGACCAAATGCAGTTATCTTGTCTAAAACCGGCATTTTAAGACTCTAAAAGACAAAAATAGTCATTTTGACTAAAAAATGTTTTCAGACCTTTGGTGAACAAACTGCAGTTCTTTTGACTAAAAAAGGATTTTTAGACACTTGAAGACCAAAATACAGTCATTGTGACCCACAGTTTTGTAGGCCATTGGAGACCACATGCAGTTATCTTGTCTAAAACCGGCTTTTTAAGACTAAAAGACAAAAATACAGTCATTTTGACTTAAAAAATTTTTTCAGACCTTTGGTGACCAAATGCAGTTATTTTGACTAAAAATATAGAGAGACCAAAATACAGTCATTTTGACCCAAAACATTTTTTCAGGCCATTGGAGACAAAATGCAGATTTCTTGTCTAAAACCGGCTTTTTAAGACTGTAAAAGACATAAATACAGTCATTTAGACAAAAAAACAATTTTCAGACCTTTGGTGACCAAATGCAGCTATTTTGACTAAAAAAGGCTTTTTTGATACTTGGAGACCAAAACAGAGTCATTTTGACCAAAAAATAAAATTTCAGGCCATTGGAGAGCAAATGCAGTTATCGTGTCTAATACAAGCGTTTTAAGACTTTAAAAGACATAAATACAGTCATTTTGACTAAAAGTTTTTTCACACCTTTGGTGATCAAATAAAGTTATTTTGACTAAAAAAAGGCTTTTTAGACACTTGGAGACCAAAATAGAGTCATTTTGACCAAAAAAAAATTTTCAGGCCATTAGTTACCAAATGCAGTTATCCTCTAAAACCGGCTTTTTAAGACTGTAAAAGACAAAAATACAGTTATTTTGACTAAATTTTTTCCAGACCTTTGGTGACCAAATGCAGTTATTTTGACGAAAAAAGGCTTTTTAGACAATTGGAGACCAAAATACAGTCATTTTGACTAAAAAAAATTTTTCAGGCCATTGGAGACCAAATGCAGTTATCTTGTCTAAAACCGGCCTTTTAAGACTAAAAGACAAAAATACATTAATTTTGACTTAAAATTTTTTTTCTCAGATCTTTGGTGACCAAATGCAGTTATTTTGACTAAAAAATATAGAGAGACCAAAATACAGTCATTTTGACCCAAAACATTTTTTCAGGCCATTGGAGACAAAATGCAGATTTCTTGTCTAAAACCGGCTTTTTAAGACTGTAAAAGACAAAAATACAGTCATTTAGACAAAAAAACAATTTTCAGACCTTTGGTGACCAAATGCAGCTATTTTGACTATAAAAGGCTTTTTTCATACTTGGAGACCAAAACAGAGTCATTTTGACCAAAAAATAAAATTTCAGGCCATTGGAGAGCAAATGCAGTTATCGTGTCTAATACAAGCGTTTTAAGACTTTAAAAGACAAAAATACAGTCATTTTGACTAAAAGTTTTTTCACACCTTTGGTGATCAAATAAAGTTATTTTGACTAAAAAAGGCTTTTTAGACACTTGGAGACCAAAATAGAGTCATTTTGACCAAAAACATTTTTTCAGGCCATTGGTTACCAAATACAGTTATCGTCTAAAACCGGCTTTTTAAGACTGTAAAAGACAAAAATAGTTATGTTGACTAAATTTTTTTCCAGACCTTTGGTGACCAAATGCAGTTATTTTGACTAAAAAAGGCTTTTTAGACAATTGGAGACCAAAATACAGTCATTTTGACCCCAAAAAAATTTTCAGGCCATTGGAGACCAAATGCAGTTATCTTGTCTAAAACCGGCTTTTTAAGACTAAGAGACAAAAATACAGTAATTTTGACTTAAAATAAATTTCAGACCTTTGGTGACCAAATGCAGTTATTTTGACTAAAAAAGGCTTTTTAGACACTTGAAGAACAAAATACAGTCATTTTGACCCAAATAGTTTTTTCAGGCCATTGAAGACAAAATGCAGTTATTTTGTCTAAACCGGCTTTATAAGAATCTAAAAGACAAAAATATTCATTTTAACTAAATTTTTTTCAGACCTTTGGTGAACAAATGCAGTTATTTTGAGTAAAGGCTTTTAAACAATTGGAGACCAAAATACAGTCATTTTGACCCCAAATATTTTTTCAGGCCATTGGAGACCAAATGCAGTTATCTTGTCTAAAACCGGCTTTTTAAGACTCTAAAAGCCAAAAATACAGTCATTTTGACTAAAAAATGATTTCCGACCTTTGGTGACCAAATGCAGTTCTTTTGACTAAAAAAGGCTTTTTAGACACTTGGAGACCAAAATACAGTCATTTTACCCAAAAAGTTTTTTCAGGCCATTGGAGACAAACTGCAGTTATCTTGCCTAAAACCGTCTTTATAAGACTCTAAAAAACAAAATTCAGTCATTTTGACTAAAAAATGTTTTCAGACCTTTGGTGAACAAAATGCAGTTCTTTTGACTAAAAAAGGATTTTTAGACACTTGAAGACCAAAATACAGTCATTGTGACCCACATAGTTTTGTAGGCCATTGGAGACCAAATGCAGTTATCTTGTCCAAAATCGGCTTTTTAAGACTCTAAAAGACAAAAATACAGTCATTTTGACTAAAAAATGTTTTCAGACCTTTGGTGACCAAATGCAGTTCTTTTGACTAAAAAAGGCTTTTTAGACACTTGAAGACCAAAATACAGTCATTGTGACCCACATAGTTTTGTAGGCCATTGGAGACCACATGCAGTTATCTTGTCTAAAACCGGCTTTTTAAGACTAAAAGACAAAAATACAGTCATTTTGACTTAAAAAAATTTCAGACCTTTGGTGACCAAATGCAGTTATTTTGACTAAAAAAGGCTTTTTAGACACTTGAAGACCAAAATACAGTCATTGTGACCCACATAGTTTTGTAGGCCATTGGAGACCACATGCGGTTATCTTGTCTAAAACCGGCTTTTTAAGACTAAAAGACAAAAATACAGTCATTTTGACTTAAAAAAAATTTCAGACCTTTGGTGACCAAATGCAGTTATTTTGACTAAAAAAGGCTTTTTAGACACTTGAAGAACAAAATACAGTCATTTGACCCAAATAGTTTTTTCAGGCCATTGAAGACAAAATGCAGTTATTTTGTCTAAACCGGCTTTATAAGAATCTAAAAGACAAAAATATTCATTTTGACTAAATTTTTTTTCAGACCTTTGGTGACCAAATGCAGTTATTTTGACTAAAAAGGCTTTTTAAACAATTGGAGACCAAAATACAGTCATTTTGACCCCAATTTCTTTTTTAGGCCATTGGAGACCAAATGCAGTTATCTTGTCTAAAACCGGCTTTTTAAGACTCTAAAAGCCAAAAATACAGTCATTTTGACTAAAAAATGATTTCCGACCTTTGGTGACCAAATGCAGTTCTTTTGACTAAAAAAGGCTTTTTAGACACTTGGAGACCAAAATACAGTCATTTTACCCAAAAAGTTTTTTCAGGCCATTGGAAACAAACTGCAGTTATCTTGCCTAAAACCGTCTTTATAAGACTCTAAAAAACAAAATTCAGTCATTTTGACAAAAAAATGTTTTCAGACCTTTGGTGAACAAAATGCAGTTCTTTTGACTAAAAAAGGATTTTTAGACACTTGAAGACCAAAATACAGTCATTGTGACCCACCAAGTTTTGTAGGCCATTGGAGACCAAATGCAGTTATCTTGTCTAAAACCGGCATTTTAAGACTCTAAAAGACAAAAATAGTCATTTTGACTAAAAAATGTTTTCAGACCTTTGGTGAACAAAATGCAGTTCTTTTGACTAAAAAAGGATTTTTAGACACTTGAAGACCAAAATACAGTCATTGTGACCCACAGTTTTGTAGGCCATTGGAGACCACATGCAGTTATCTTGTCTAAAACCGGCTTTTTAAGACTAAAAGACAAAAATACAGTCATTTTGACTTAAAAATTTTTTTCAGACCTTTGGTGACCAAATGCAGTTCTTTTGACTAAAAAAAAGGCTTTTTAGACACTTGAAGACCAAAATACAGTCATTGTGACCCACAGTTTTTCAGGCCATTGAAGACAAAATGCAGTTATCTTGTCTAAACCGACTTTTTTAAGAATCTAAAAGACAAAAATATTCATTTTGACTACATTTTTTTTCAGACCTTTGGTGACCAAATGCAGTTATTTTGACTAAAAAGGCTTTTTAGACAATTGGAGACCAAAATACTGAAAAAATATTTTCAGGCCATTAGAGACCAAATGCAGTTATCTTGTCTAAAACCGGCTTTTTAAGACTAAAAGCCAAAAATACAGTCATTTTGACTTAAAATTTTTTTTCAGACCTTTGGTGACCAAATGCAGTTATTTTGACTAAAAAATATAGAGAGACCAAAATACAGTCATTTTGACCCAAAACATTTTTTCAGGCCATTGGAGACAAAATGCAGATTTCTTGTCTAAAACCGGCTTTTTAAGACTGTAAAAGACAAAAATACAGTCATTTAGACAAAAAAAACAATTTTCAGACCTTTGGTGACCAAATGCAGCTATTTTGACTATAAAAGGCTTTTTTCATACTTGGAGACCAAAACAGAGTCATTTTGACCAAAAAATAAAATTTCAGGCCATTGGAGAGCAAATGCAGTTATCGTGTCTAAGACTCTAAAAGACAAAAATACAGTCATTTTGACTAAAAAATGTTTTCAGACCTTTGGTGACCAAATGCAGTTCTTTTGACTAAAAAAGGCTTTTTAGACACTTGAAGACCAAAATACAGTCATTGTGACCCACATAGTTTTGTAGACCATTGGAGACCACATGCAGTTATCTTGTCTAAAACCGGCTTTTTAAGACTAAAAGACAAAAATACAGTCATTTTGACTTAAAAAAATTTTCAGACCTTTGGTGACCAAATGCAGTTCTTTTGACTAAAAAAAAGGCTTTTTAGACACTTGAAGACCAAAATACAGTCATTGTGACCCACAGTTTTTCAGGCCATTGAAGACAAAATGCAGTTATCTTGTCTAAACCGACTTTTTTAAGAATCTAAAAGACAAAAAAAGTCATTTTGACTACATTTTTTTTCAGACCTTTGGTGACCAAATGCAGTTATTTTGACTAAAAAAGGCTTTTTAGACAATTGGAGTCCAAAATACTGAAAAAATATTTTCAGGCCATTAGAGACCAAATGCAGTTATCTTGTCTAAAACCGGCTTTTTAAGACTAAAAGACAAAAATACAGTCATTTTGACTTAAAAATTTTTTTTCAGACCTTTGGTGACCAAATGCAGTTATTTTGACTAAAAAATATAGAGAGACCAAAATATAGTCATTTTGACCCAAAACATTTTTTGAGGCCATTGGAGACAAAATGCAGATTTCTTGTCTAAAACCGGCTTTTTAAGACTGTAAAAGACATAAATACAGTCATTTAGACAAAAAACAATTTTCAGACCTTTGGTGACCAAATGCAGCTATTTTGACTAAAAAAAGGCTTTTTTGATACTTGGAGACCAAAACAGAGTCATTTTGACCAAAAAATAAAATTTCAGGCCATTGGAGAGCAAATGCAGTTATCGTGTCTAATACAAGCGTTTTAAGACTTTAAAAGACATAAATACAGTCATTTTGACTAAAAGTTTTTTCACACCTTTGGTGATCAAATAAAGTTATTTTGACTAAAAAAAGGCTTTTTAGACACTTGGAGACCAAAATAGAGTCATTTTGACCCAAAAATTTTTTTCAGGCCATTAGTTACCAAATGCAGTTATCCTCTAAAACCGGCTTTTTAAGACTGTAAAAGACAAAAATACAGTTATTTTGACTAAATTTTTTCCAGACCTTTGGTGACCAAATGCAGTTATTTTGACGAAAAAAGGCTTTTTAGACAATTGGAGACCAAAATACAGTCATTTTGACTAAAAAAATTTTTTCAGGCCATTGGAGACCAAATGCAGTTATCTTGTCTAAAACCGGCCTTTTAAGACTAAAAGACAAAAATACATTAATTTTGACTTAAAATTTTTTTTTCAGATCTTTGGTGACCAAATGCAGTTATTTTGACTAAAAAATATAGAGAGACCAAAATACAGTCATTTTGACCCAAAACATTTTTTCAGGCCATTGGAGACAAAATGCAGATTTCTTGTCTAAAACCGGCTTTTTAAGACTGTAAAAGACAAAAATACAGTCATTTAGACAAAAAAACAATTTTCAGACCTTTGGTGACCAAATGCAGCTATTTTGACTATAAAAGGCTTTTTTCATACTTGGAGACCAAAACAGAGTCATTTTGACCAAAAAATAAAATTTCAGGCCATTGGAGAGCAAATGCAGTTATCGTGTCTAATACAAGTGTTTTAAGACTTTAAAAGACAAAAATACAGTCATTTTGACTAAAAGTTTTTTCACACCTTTGGTGATCAAATAAAGTTATTTTGACTAAAAAAGGCTTTTTAGACACTTGGAGACCAAAATAGAGTCATTTTGACCAAAAACATTTTTTCAGGCCATTGGTTACCAAATACAGTTATCGTCTAAAACCGGCTTTTTAAGACTGTAAAAGACAAAAATAGTTATGTTGACTAAATTTTTTTCCAGACCTTTGGTGACCAAATGCAGTTATTTTGACTAAAAAAGGCTTTTTAGACAATTGGAGACCAAAATACAGTCATTTTGACCCCAAAAAAATTTTCAGGCCATTGGAGACCAAATGCAGTTATCTTGTCTAAAACCGGCTTTTTAAGACTAAGAGACAAAAATACAGTAATTTTGACTTAAAATAAATTTCAGACCTTTGGTGACCAAATGCAGTTATTTTGACTAAAAAAGGCTTTTTAGACACTTGAAGAACAAAATACAGTCATTTTGACCCAAATAGTTTTTTCAGGCCATTGAAGACAAAATGCAGTTATTTTGTCTAAACCGGCTTTATAAGAATCTAAAAGACAAAAATATTCATTTTAACTAAATTTTTTTCAGACCTTTGGTGAACAAATGCAGTTATTTTGAGTAAAGGCTTTTAAACAATTGGAGACCAAAATACAGTCATTTTGACCCCAAATATTTTTTCAGGCCATTGGAGACGAAATGCAGTTATCTTGTCTAAAACCGGCTTTTTAAGACTCTAAAAGCCAAAAATACAGTCATTTTGACTAAAAAAGGCTTTTTAGACACTTGCAGACCAAAATACAGTCATTTTACCCAAAAAGTTTTTTCAGGCCATTGGAGACAAACTGCAGTTATCTTGCCTAAAACCGTCTTTATAAGACTCTAAAAAACAAAATTCAGTCATTTTGACTAAAAAATGTTTTCAGACCTTTGGTGAACAAAATGCAGTTCTTTTGACTAAAAACGGATTTTTAGACACTTGAAGACCAAAATACAGTCATTGTGACCCACATAGTTTTGTAGGCCATTGGAGACCAAATGCAGTTATCTTGTCCAAAATCGGCTTTTTAAGACTCTAAAAGACAAAAATACAGTCATTTTCACTAAAAAATGTTTTCAGACCTTTGGTGACCAAATGCAGTTCTTTTGACTAAAAAAGGCTTTTTAGACACTTGAAGACCAAAATACAGTCATTGTGACCCACATAGTTTTGTAGGCCATTGGAGACCACATGCAGTTATCTTGTCTAAAACCGGCTTTTTAAGACTAAAAGACAAAAATACAGTCATTTTGACTTAAAAAAAATTTTCAGACCTTTGGTGACCAAATGCAGTTCTTTTGACTAAAAAAAGGCTTTTTAGACACTTGAAGACCAAAATACAGTCATCGTGACCCACAGTTTTTCAGGCCATTGAAGACAAAATGCAGTTATCTTGTCTAAACCGACTTTTTTAAGAATCTAAAAGACAAAAATAGTCATTTTGACTAAATTTTTTTTCAGACCTTTGGTGACCAAATGCAGTTATTTTCACTAAAAAGGCTTTTTAAACAATTGGAGACCAAAATACAGTCATTTTGACCCCAAATATTTTTTCAGGCCATTGGAGACCAAATGCAGTTATCTTGTCTAAAACCGGCTTTTTAAGACTCTAAAAGCCAAAAATACAGTCATTTTGACTAAAAAAGGCTTTTTAGACACTTGGAGACCAAAATACAGTCATTTTACCCAAAAAGTTTTTTCAGGCCATTGGAGACAAACTGCAGTTATCTTGCCTAAAACCGTCTTTATAAGACTCTAAAAAACAAAATTCAGTAATTTTGACTAAAAAATGTTTTCAGACCTTTGGTGAACAAAATGCAGTTCTTTTGACTAAAAAAGGATTTTTAGACACTTGAAGACCAAAATACAGTCATTGTGACCCACATAGTTTTGTAGGCCATTGGAGACCAAATGCAGTTATCTTGTCTAAAACCGGCTTTTTAAGACTAAAAGACAAAAATACAGTCATTTTGACTAAAAAATGTTTTCAGACCTTTGGTGACCAAATGCAGTTCTTTTGACTAAAAAAGGCTTTTTAGACACTTGAAGACCAAAATACAGTCATTGTGACCCACATAGTTTTGTAGGCCATTGGAGACCACATGCAGTTATCTTGTCTAAAACCGGCTTTTTAGGACAAAAAGACAAAAATACAGTCATTTTGACTTAAAAAAATGTCAGACCTTTGGTGATCAAATGCAGTTCTTTTGACTAAAAAAAAGGCTTTTTAGACACTTGAAGACCAAAATACAGTCATTGTGACCCACAGTTTTTCAGGCCATTGAAGACAAAATGCAGTTATCTTGTCTAAACCGACTTTTTTAAGAATCTAAAAGACAAAAATAGTCATTTTGACTAAATTTTTTTCAGACCTTTGGTGACCAAATGCAGTTATTTTGACTAAAAAAGGCTTTTTAGACAATTGGAGACCAAAATACTGAAAAAATATTTTCAGGCCATTAGAGACCAAATGCAGTTATCTTGTCTAAAACCGGCTTTTTAAGACTAAAAGACAAAAATACAGCCATTTTGACCTAAAATTTGTTTTTTCAGACCTTTGGTGACCAAATACAGTTATTTTGACTAAAAAAGGCTTTTTATACACCTGGAGACCAAAATACAGTCATTTGGACCCCAAATAAAATTCAGGCCATTGGAGACCAAATGCAACTGCATTGTCTAAAACCGGCTTTTTAAGACTCTTAAAGACATAAATACAGTCATTTTGACTTAAAATTTTTTTCCAGACCTTTGGTGACCAAATACAGTTTTTTTGACTAAAAAGGCTTTTTAGACACTTGGAGACCAAAATACAGTCATTTTGACCAAAAAAATTTTTTCAGGCCATTGGAGACCAAATGCAGTTATCTTGTCTAAAACCGGCTTTTTAAGACTAAAAGACAAAAATACAGTCATTTTGACTTAAAAATTTTTTTTCAGACCTTTGGTGACCAAATGCAGTTATTTTGACTAAAAAATATAGAGACCAAAATACAGTCATTTTGACCAAAAACATTTTTTCAGGCCATTGGAGACAAAATGCAGATTTCTTGTCTAAAACCGGCTTTTTAAGACTGTCATTTAGACAAAAAAATTTTCAGACCTTTGGTGACCAAATGCAGCTATTTTGACTATAAAAGGCTTTTTTCATACTTGGAGACCAAAACAGAGTCGTTTTGACCAAAAAATAAAATTTCAGGCCATTGGAGAGCAAATGTAGTTATCGTGTCTAATACAAGCGTTTTAAGACTTTAAAAGACAAAAATACAGTCATTTTGACTAAAAGTTTTTTCATACCTTTGGTGATCAAATAAAGTTATTTTGACTAACAAAGGCTTTTTAGACACTTGGAGACCAAAATAGAGTCATTTTGACCAAAAACATTTTTTCAGGCCATTGGTTACCAAATGCAGTTATCGTCTAAAACCGGCTTTTTAAGACTGTAAAAGACAAAAATAGTTATTTTGACTAAATTTTTTTCCAGACCTTTGGTGACCAAATGCAGTTATTTTGACTAAAAAGGCTTTTTAGACAATTGGAGACCAAAATACAGTCATTTTGACTCCCAAAAATTTTTCAGGCCATTGGAGACCAAATGCAGTTATCTTGTCTAAAACCGGCTTTTTAAGACTAAAAGACAAAAATACAGTCATTTTGACTTAAAAAAAATTTCAGACCTTTGGTGACCAAATGCAGTTATTTTGACTAAAAAAGGCATTTTAGACACTTGAAGAACAAAATACAGTCATTTTGACCCAAATAGTTTTTTCAGGCCATTGAAGACAAAATGCAGTTATTTTGTCTAAACCGGCTTTATAAGAATCTAAAAGACAAAAATATTCATTTTGACTAATTTTTTTTTCAGACCTTTGGTGACCAAATGCAGTTATTTTGACTAAAAAGGCTTTTTAAACAATTGGAGACCAAAATACAGTCATTTTGACCCCAATTTTTTTTCAGGCCATTGGAGACCAAATGCAGTTATCTTGTCTAAAACCGGCTTTTTAAGACTCTAAAAGCCAAAAATACAGTCATTTTGACTAAAAAATGATTTCCGACCTTTGGTGACCAAATGCAGTTCTTTTGACTAAAAAAGGCTTTTTAGACACTTGGAGACCAAAATACAGTCATTTTACCCAAAAAGTTTTTTCAGGCCATTGGAAACAAACTGCAGTTATCTTGCCTAAAACCGTCTTTATAAGACTCTAAAAAACAAAATTCAGTCATTTTGACTTAAAAAAATTTTTCAGACCTTTGGTGACCAAATGCAGTTCTTTTGACTAAAAAAAGGCTTTTTAGACACTTGAAGACCAAAATACAGTCATCGTGACCCACAGTTTTTCAGGCCATTGAAGACCAAATGCAGTTATTTTCACTAAAAAGGCTTTTTAAACAATTGGAGACCAAAATACAGTCATTTTGACCCCAAATATTTTTTCAGGCCATTGGAGACCAAATGCAGTTATCTTGTCTAAAACCGGCTTTTTAAGACTCTAAAAGCCAAAAATACAGTCATTTTGACTAAAAAAGGCTTTTTAGACACTTGGAGACCAAAATACAGTCATTTTACCCAAAAAGTTTTTTCAGGCCATTGGAGACAAACTGCAGTTATCTTGCCTAAAACCGTCTTTATAAGACTATAAAAAACAAAATTCAGTAATTTTGACTAAAAAATGTTTTCAGACCTTTGGTGAACAAAATGCAGTTCTTTTGACTAAAAAAGGATTTTTAGACACTTGAAGACCAAAATACAGTCATTGTGACCCACATAGTTTTGTAGGCCATTGGAGACCAAATGCAGTTATCTTGTCTAAAACCGGCTTTTTAAGACTAAAAGACAAAAATACAGTCATTTTGACTAAAAAATGTTTTCAGACCTTTGGTGACCAAATGCAGTTCTTTTGACTAAAAAAGGCTTTTTAGACACTTGAAGACCAAAATACAGTCATTGTGACCCACATAGTTTTGTAGGCCATTGGAGACCACATGCAGTTATCTTGTCTAAAACCGGCTTTTTAGGACAAAAAGACAAAAATACAGTCATTTTGACTTAAAAAAATGTCAGACCTTTGGTGATCAAATGCAGTTCTTTTGACTAAAAAAAAAGGCTTTTTAGACACTTGAAGACCAAAATACAGTCATTGTGACCCACAGTTTTTCAGGCCATTGAAGACAAAATGCAGTTATCTTGTCTAAACCGACTTTTTTAAGAATCTAAAAGACAAAAATAGTCATTTTGACTAAATTTTTTTCAGACCTTTGGTGACCAAATGCAGTTATTTTGACTAAAAAAGGCTTTTTAGACAATTGGAGACCAAAATACTGAAAAAATATTTTCAGGCCATTAGAGACCAAATGCAGTTATCTTGTCTAAAACCGGCTTTTTAAGACTAAAAGACAAAAATACAGCCATTTTGACCTAAAATTTGTTTTTTCAGACCTTTGGTGACCAAATACAGTTATTTTGACTAAAAAAGGCTTTTTATACACCTGGAGACCAAAATACAGTCATTTGGACCCCAAATAAAATTCAGGCCATTGGAGACCAAATGCAACTGCATTGTCTAAAACCGGCTTTTTAAGACTCTTAAAGACATAAATACAGTCATTTTGACTTAAAAATTTTTTCCAGACCTTTGGTGACCAAATACAGTTTTTTTGACTAAAAAGGCTTTTTAGACACTTGGAGACCAAAATACAGTCATTTTGACCAAAAAATTTTTTTCAGGCCATTGGAGACCAAATGCAGTTATCTTGTCTAAAACCGGCTTTTTAAGACTAAAAGACAAAAATACAGTCATTTTGACTTAAAAATTTTTTTTCAGACCTTTGGTGACCAAATGCAGTTATTTTGACTAAAAAATATAGAGACCAAAATACAGTCATTTTGACCAAAAACATTTTTTCAGGCCATTGGAGACAAAATGCAGATTTCTTGTCTAAAACCGGCTTTTTAAGACTGTCATTTAGACAAAAAAATTTTCAGACCTTTGGTGACCAAATGCAGCTATTTTGACTATAAAAGGCTTTTTTCATACTTGGAGACCAAAACAGAGTCGTTTTGACCAAAAAATAAAATTTCAGGCCATTGGAGAGCAAATGTAGTTATCGTGTCTAATACAAGCGTTTTAAGACTTTAAAAGACAAAAATACAGTCATTTTGACTAAAAGTTTTTTCATACCTTTGGTGATCAAATAAAGTTATTTTGACTAACAAAGGCTTTTTAGACACTTGGAGACCAAAATAGAGTCATTTTGACCAAAAACATTTTTTCAGGCCATTGGTTACCAAATGCAGTTATCGTCTAAAACCGGCTTTTTAAGACTGTAAAAGACAAAAATAGTTATTTTGACTAAATTTTTTTCCAGACCTTTGGTGACCAAATGCAGTTATTTTGACTAAAAAGGCTTTTTAGACAATTGGAGACCAAAATACAGTCATTTTGACTCCCAAAAATTTTTCAGGCCATTGGAGACCAAATGCAGTTATCTTGTCTAAAACCGGCTTTTTAAGACTAAAAGACAAAAATACAGTCATTTTGACTTAAAAAAAATTTCAGACCTTTGGTGACCAAATGCAGTTATTTTGACTAAAAAAGGCATTTTAGACACTTGAAGAACAAAATACAGTCATTTTGACCCAAATAGTTTTTTCAGGCCATTGAAGACAAAATGCAGTTATTTTGTCTAAACCGGCTTTATAAGAATCTAAAAGACAAAAATATTCATTTTGACTAATTTTTTTTTCAGACCTTTGGTGACCAAATGCAGTTATTTTGACTAAAAAGGCTTTTTAAACAATTGGAGACCAAAATACAGTCATTTTGACCCCAATTTTTTTTCAGGCCATTGGAGACCAAATGCAGTTATCTTGTCTAAAACCGGCTTTTTAAGACTCTAAAAGCCAAAAATACAGTCATTTTGACTAAAAAATGATTTCCGACCTTTGGTGACCAAATGCAGTTCTTTTGACTAAAAAAGGCTTTTTAGACACTTGGAGACCAAAATACAGTCATTTTACCCAAAAAGTTTTTTCAGGCCATTGGAAACAAACTGCAGTTATCTTGCCTAAAACCGTCTTTATAAGACTCTAAAAAACAAAATTCAGTCATTTTGACTAAAAAATGTTTTCAGACCTTTGGTGAACAAAATGCAGTTCTTTTGACTAAAAAAGGATTTTTAGACACTTGAAGACCAAAATACAGTCATTGTGACCCACATAGTTTTGTAGACCATTGGAGACCAAATGCAGTTATCTTGTCTAAAACCGGCATTTTAAGACTCTAAAAGACAAAAATAGTCATTTTGACTAAAAAATGTTTTCAGACCTTTGGTGAACAAACTGCAGTTCTTTTGACTAAAAAAGGATTTTTAGACACTTGAAGACCAAAATACAGTCATTGTGACCCACAGTTTTGTAGGCCATTGGAGACCACATGCAGTTATCTTGTCTAAAACCGGCTTTTTAAGACTAAAAGACAAAAATACAGTCATTTTGACTTAAAAAATTTTTTCAGACCTTTGGTGACCAAATGCAGTTCTTTTGACTAAAAATATAGAGAGACCAAAATACAGTCATTTTGACCCAAAACATTTTTTCAGGCCATTGGAGACAAAATGCAGATTTCTTGTCTAAAACCGGCTTTTTAAGACTGTAAAAGACATAAATACAGTCATTTAGACAAAAAAACAATTTTCAGACCTTTGGTGACCAAATGCAGCTATTTTGACTAAAAAAGGCTTTTTTGATACTTGGAGACCAAAACAGAGTCATTTTGACCAAAAAATAAAATTTCAGGCCATTGGAGAGCAAATGCAGTTATCGTGTCTAATACAAGCGTTTTAAGACTTTAAAAGACATAAATACAGTCATTTTGACTAAAAGTTTTTTCACACCTTTGGTGATCAAATAAAGTTATTTTGACTAAAAAAAGGCTTTTTAGACACTTGGAGACCAAAATAGAGTCATTTTGACCAAAAAAAAATTTTCAGGCCATTAGTTACCAAATGCAGTTATCCTCTAAAACCGGCTTTTTAAGACTGTAAAAGACAAAAATACAGTTATTTTGACTAAATTTTTTCCAGACCTTTGGTGACCAAATGCAGTTATTTTGACGAAAAAAGGCTTTTTAGACAATTGGAGACCAAAATACAGTCATTTTGACTAAAAAAAATTTTTCAGGCCATTGGAGACCAAATGCAGTTATCTTGTCTAAAACCGGCCTTTTAAGACTAAAAGACAAAAATACATTAATTTTGACTTAAAAATTTTTTTCTCAGATCTTTGGTGACCAAATGCAGTTATTTTGACTAAAAAATATAGAGACCAAAATACAGTCATTTTGACCCAAAACATTTTTTAGGCCATTGGAGACAAAATGCAGATTTCTTGTCTAAAACCGGCTTTTTAAGACTGTAAAAGACAAAAATACAGTCATTTAGACAAAAAAACAATTTTCAGACCTTTGGTGACCAAATGCAGCTATTTTGACTATAAAAGGATTTTTTGATACTTGGAGACCAAAACAGAGTCATTTTGACCAAAAAATAAAATTTCAGGCCATTGGAGAGCAAATACAGTTATCGTGTCTAATACAAGCGTTTTAAGACTTTAAAAGACAAAAATACAGTCATTTTGACTAAAAGTTTTTTCACACCTTTGGTGATCAAATAAATTTATTTTGACTAAAAAAAGGCTTTTTAGACACTTGGAGACCAAAATAGAGTCATTTTGACCAAAAACATTTTTTCAGGCCATTGGTTATTAAATGCAGTTATCGTCTAAAACCGGCTTTTTAAGACTGTAAAAGACAAAAATAGTTATTTTGACTAGATTTTTTTCCAGACCTTTGGTGACCAAATGCAGTTATTTTGACTAAAAAAGGCTTTTTAGACAATTGGAGACCAAAATACAGTCATTTTGACCCCAAAAAATTTTTCAGGCCATTGGAGACCACATGCAGTTTTCTTGTCTAAAACCGGCTTTTTAAGACTAAAAGACAAAAATACAGTCATTTTGACTTAAAAAATTTTTTTCAGACCTTTGGTCACCAAATGCAGTTCTTTTGACTAAAAAAAAGGCTTTTTAGACACTTGAAGACCAAAATACAGTCATTGTGACCCACAGTTTTTCAGGCCATTGAAGACAAAATGCAGTTATCTTGTCTAAACCGACTTTTTTAAGAATCTAAAAGACAAAAATAGTCATTTTGACTAAATTTTTTTTCAGACCATTGGTTACCAAATGCAGTTATCGTCTAAAACCGGCTTTTTAAGACTGTAAAAGACAAAAATAGTTATTTTGACTAAATTTTTTTCCAGACCTTTGGTGACCAAATGCAGTTATTTTGACTAAAAAAGGCTTTTTAGACAATTGGAGACCAAAATACAGTCATTTTGACCCCAAAAACATTTTTCAGGCAATTGGAGACCAAATGCAGTTATCTTGTCTAAAACTGGCTTTTTAAGACTAAAAGACAAAAATACAGTAATTTTGACTTAAAAAAAAATTCAGACCTTTGGTGACCAAATGCAGTTATTTTGACTAAAAAAGGCTTTTTAGACACTTGAAGAACAAAATACAGTCATTTTGACCCAAATAGTTTTTTCAGGCCATTGAAGACAAAATGCAGTTATTTTGTCTAAACCGGCTTTATAAGAATCTAAAAGACAAAAATATTTATTTTGACTAAATTTTTTTTCAGACCTTTGGTGACCAAATGCAGTTATTTTGACTAAAAAGGCTTTTTAAACAATTGGAGACCAAAATACCGTCATTTTGACCCCAAATATTTTTTCAGGCCATTGGAGACCAAATGCAGTTATCTTGTCTAAAACCAGATTTTTAAGACTCTAAAAGCCAAAAATACAGTCATTTTGACTAAAAAATGATTTCCGACCTTTGGTGACCAAATGCAGTTCTTTTGACTAAAAAAAGGCTTTTTAGACACTTGAAGACCAAAATACAGTCATTGTGACCCACAGTTTTTCAGGCCATTGAAGACAAAATGCAGTTATCTTGTCTAAACCGACTTTTTTAAGAATCTAAAAGACAAAAATAGTCATTTTGACTAAATTTTTTCTCAGACCTTTGGTGACCAAATGCAGTTATTTTGACTAAAAAAGGCTTTTTAGACAATTGGAGTCCAAAATACTGAAAAAATATTTTCAGGCCATTAGAGACCAAATGCAGTTATCTTGTCTAAAACCGGCTTTTTAAGACTAAAAGACAAAAATACAGTCATTTTGACTTAAAAAATTTTTTCAGACCTTTGGTGACCAAATGCAGTTATTTTGACAAAAAATATAGAGAGACCAAAATACAGTCATTTTGACCCAAAACATTTTTTGAGGCCATTGGAGACAAAATGCAGATTTCTTGTCTAAAACCGGCTTTTTAAGACTTTAAAAGACAAAAATACAGTCATTTTGACTAAAAGTTTTTTCATACCTTTGGTGATCAAATAAAGTTATTTTGACTAAAAAAAGGCTTTTTAGACACTTGGAGACCAAAATAGAGTCATTTTGACCAAAAACATTTTTTCAGGCCATTAGTTACCAAATGCAGTTTTCGTCTAAAACCGGCTTTTTAAGACTGTAAAAGACAAAAATACAGTTATTTTGACTAAATTTTTTCCAGACCTTTGGTGACCAAATGCAGTTATTTTGACTAAAAAAGGCTTTTTAGACAATTGGAGACCAAAATACAGTCATTTTGACCAAAAACATTTTTTCAGGCCATTGGAGACAAAATGCAGATTTCTTGTCTAAAACCGGCTTTTTAAGACTGTCATTTAGACAAAAAAATTTTCAGACCTTTGGTGACCAAATGCAGCTATTTTGACAATAAAAGGCTTTTTTCATACTTGGAGACCAAAACAGAGTCATTTTGACCAAAAAATAAAATTTCAGGCCATTGGAGAGCAAATGTAGTTATCGTGTCTAATACAAGCGTTTTAAGACTTTAAAAGACAAAAATACAGTCATTTTGACTAAAAGTTTTTTCACACCTTTGGTGATCAAATAAAGTTATTTTGACTAACAAAGGCTTTTTAGACACTTGGAGACCAAAATAGAGTCATTTTGACCAAAAACATTTTTTCAGGCCATTGGTTACCAAATGCAGTTATCGTCTAAAACCGGCTTTTTAAGACTGTAAAAGACAAAAATAGTTATTTTGACTAAATTTTTTTCCAGACCTTTGGTGACCAAATGCAGTTATTTTGACTAAAAAAGGCTTTTTAGACAATTGGAGACCAAAATACAGTCATTTTGACCCCAAAAAATTTTTCAGGCCATTGGAGACCAAATGCAGTTATCTTGTCTAAAACTGGCTTTTTAAGACTAAAAGACAAAAATACAGTAATTTTGACTTAAAAAAAATTCAGACCTTTGGTGACCAAATGCAGTTATTTTGACTAAAAAAGGCTTTTTAGACACTTGAAGAACAAAATACAGTCATTTTGACCCAAATAGTTTTTTCAGGCCATTGAAGACAAAATGCAGTTATTTTGTCTAAACCGGCTTTATAAGAATCTAAAAGACAAAAATATTCATTTTGACTAAATTTTTTTTCAGACCTTTGGTGACCAAATGCATTTATTTTGACTAAAAAGGCTTTTTAAACAATTGGAGACCAAAATACCGTCATTTTGACCCCAAATATTTTTTCAGGCCATTGGAGACCAAATGCAGTTATCTTGTCTAAAACCGGATTTTTAAGACTCTAAAAGCCAAAAATACAGTCATTTTGACAAAAAAATGATTTCCGACCTTTGGTGACCAAATGCAGTTCTTTTGACTAAAAAAAGGCTTTTTAGACACTTGAAGACCAAAATACAGTCATTGTGACCCACAGTTTTTCAGGCCATTGAAGACAAAATGCAGTTATCTTGTCTAAACCGACTTTTTTAAGAATCTAAAAGACAAAAATAGTCATTTTGACTAAATTTTTTTCAGACCTTTGGTGACCAAATGCAGTTATTTTGACTAAAAAAGGCTTTTTAGACAATTGGAGTCCAAAATACTGAAAAAATATTTTCAGGCCATTAGAGACCAAATGCAGTTATCTTGTCTAAAACCGGCTTTTTAAGACTAAAAGACAAAAATACAATCATTTTGACTTAAAAAATTTTTTTCAGACCTTTGGTGACCAAATGCAGTTATTTTGACAAAAAAATATAGAGAGACCAAAATACAGTCATTTTGACCCAAAACATTTTTTGAGGCCATTGGAGACAAAATGCAGATTTCTTGTCTAAAACCGGCTTTTTAAGACTTTAAAAGACAAAAATACAGTCATTTTGACTAAAAGTTTTTTCACACCTTTGGTGATCAAATAAAGTTATTTTGACAAAAAAAGGCTTTTTAGACACTTGGAGACCAAAATAGAGTCATTTTGACCAAAAACATTTTTTCAGGCCATTGATTACTAAATGCAGTTATCGTCTAAAACCGGCTTTTTAAAACTGTAAAAGACAAAAATAGTTATTTTGACTAAATTTTTTTCCAGACCTTTGGTGACCAAATGCAGTTATTTTGACTAAAAAAGGCTTTTTAGACAATTGGAGACCAAAATACAGTCATTTTGACCCCAAAATTTTTTCAGGCCATTGGAGACCAAATGCAGTTATCTTGTCTAAAACCGGCTTTTTAAGACTCTAAAAGCCAAAAATACAGTCATTTTGACTAAAAAAGGCTTTTTAGACATTTGGAGACCAAAATACAGTCATTTTACCCAAAAAGTTTTTTCAGGCCATTGGAGACAAACTGCAGTTATCTTGCCTAAAACCGTCTTTATAAGACTCTAAAAAACAAAATTCAGTCATTTTGACTAAAAACATTTTTTCATGCCATTGGTTACCAAATGTCGTTTATCTTGTCTAAAAGCAGTGTTATTAGAGGCCATTGGAGACCACATGCAGTTATCTTGTCTAAACCCGGCTTTTTAAGACTAAAAGACAAAAATACAGTCATTTTGACTTAAAAATTTTTTTCAGACCTTTGGTGACCAAATGCAGTTCTTTTGACTAAAAAAAGGCTTTTTAGACACTTGAAGACCAAAATACAGTCATTGTGACCCACAGTTTTTCAGGCCATTGAAGACAAAATGCAGTTATCTTGTCTAAACTGACTTTTTTAAGAATCTAAAAGACAAAAATAGTCATTTTGACTCAATTTTTTTTAAGACCTTTGGTGACCAAATGCAGTTATTTTGACTAAAAAAGGCTTTTTAGACAATTGGAGACCAAAATACAGTCATTTTGACCAAAAACATTTTTTCAGGCCATTAGTTACCAAATGCAGTTATCGTCTAAAACCGGCTTTTTAAGACTGTAAAAGACAAAAATACAGTTATTTTGACTAAATTTTTTTCCAGACCTTTGGTGACCAAATGCAGTTATTTTGACTAAAAAAGGCTTTTTAGACAATTGGAGACCAAAATACAGTCATTTCGACCAAAATTTTTTTTTCAGGCCATTGGAGACCAAATGCAGTTATCTTGTCTAAAGCCGGCTTTTTAAGACTAAAAGACAAAAATACAGTCATTTTGACTTAAAAAAATTTTTCAGACCTTTGGTGACCAAATGCAGTTATTTTGACTAAAAAATATAGAGACCAAAATACAGTCATTTTGACCCAAAACATTTTTTCAGGCCATTGGAGACAAAATGCAGATTTCTTGTCTAAAACCGGCTTTTTAAGACTGTAAAATACAAAAATACAGTCATTTAGACAAAAAAACAATTTTCAGACCTTTGGTGACCAAATGCAGCTATTTTGACTATAAAAGGATTTTTTCATACTTGGAGACCAAAACAGAGTCATTTTGACCAAAAAATAAAATTTCAGGCCATTGGAGAGCAAATGCAGTTATCGTGTCTAATACAAGCGTTTTAAGACTTTAAAAGACAAAAATACAGTCATTTTGACTAAAAGTTTTTTCACACCTTTGGTGATCAAATAAATTTATTTTGACTAAAAAAACGCTTTTTAGACACTTGGAGACCAAAATAGAGTCATTTTGACCAAAAACATTTTTTCAGGCCATTGGTTATTAAATGCAGTTATCGTCTAAAACCGGCTTTTTAAGACTGTAAAAGACAAAAATAGTTATTTTGACTAAATTTTTTTCCAGACCTTTGGTGACCAAATGCAGTTATTTTGACTAAAAAAGGCTTTTTAGACAATTGGAGACGAAAATACAGTCATTTTGACCCCAAACAATTTTTCAGGCCATTGCAGACCAAATGCAGTTATCTTGTCTAAAACCGGCTTTTTAAGACTAAAAGACAAAAATACAGTCATTTTGACTTAAAAAAAATTTCAGACCTTTGGTGACCAAATGCAGTTATTTTGACTAAAAAGGCTTTTTAAACAATTGGAGACCAAAATACAGTCATTTCGACCCCAAATTTTTTTTCAGGCCATTGGAGACCAAATGCAGTTATCTTGTCTAAAACCGGCTTTTCAAGACTCTAAAAGCCAAAAATACAGTCATTTTGACTAAAAAATGATTTCCGACCTTTGGTGACCAAATGCAGTTCTTTTGACTAAAAAAGGCTTTTTAGACACTTGGAGACCAAAATACAGTCATTTTACCCAAAAAGTTTTTTCAGGCCATTGGAGACAAACTGCAGTTATCTTGCATAAAACCGTCTTTATAAGACTCTAAAAAACAAAATTCAGTCATTTTGACTAAAAAATGTTTTCAGACCTTTGGTGAACAAAATGCAGTTCTTTTGACTAAAAAAGGATTTTTAGACACTTGAAGACCAAAATACAGTCATTGTGACCCACATAGTTTTGTAGGCCATTGGAGACCAAATGCAGTTATCTTGTCTAAAACCGGCATTTTAAGACTCTAAAAGACAAAAATAGTCATTTTGACTAAAAAATGTTTTCAGACCTTTGGTGAACAAAATGCAGTTCTTTTGACTAAAAAAGGATTTTTAGACACTTGAAGACCAAAATACAGTCATTGTGACCCACATAGTTTTGTAGGCCATTGGAGACCACATGCAGTTATCTTGTCTAAAACCGGCTTTTTAAGACTAAAAGACAAAAATACAGTCATATTGACTTGAAAAATTTTTTCAGACCTTTGGTGACCAAAAGCAGTTCTTTTGACTAAAAAAAGGCTTTTTAGACACTTGAAGACCAAAATACAGTCATTGTGACCCACAGTTTTTCAGGCCATTGAAGACAAAATGCAGTTATCTTGTCTAAACTGACTTTTTTAAGAATCTAAAAGACAAAAATAGTCATTTTGACTCAATTTTTTTTCAGACCTTTGGTGACCAAATGCAGTTATTTTGACTAAAAAAGGCTTTTTAGACAATTGGAGACCAAAATACAGTCATTTTGACCAAAAACATTTTTTCAGGCCATTAGTTACCAAATGCAGTTATCGTCTAAAACCGGCTTTTTAAGACTGTAAAAGACAAAAATACAGTTATTTTGACTAAATTTTTTTCCAGACCTTTGGTGACCAAATGCAGTTATTTTGACTAAAAAAGGCTTTTTAGACAATTGGAGACCAAAATACAGTCATTTCGACCAAAATTTTTTTTCAGGCCATTGGAGACCAAATGCAGTTATCTTGTCTAAAACCTCCTTTTTAAGACTAAAAGACAAAAATACAGTCATTTTGACAAAAAAAAAACAATTTTCAGACCTTTGGTGACCAAATGCAGTTATTTTGACTAAAAAATATAGAGACCAAAATACAGTCATTTTGACCCAAAACATTTTTTCAGGCCATTGGAGACAAAATGCAGATTTCTTGTCTAAAACCGGCTTTTTAAGACTGTAAAAGACAAAAATACAGTCATTTAGACAAAAAAACAATTTTCAGACCTTTGGTGACCAAATGCAGCTATTTTGACTATAAAAGGATTTTTTGATACTTGGAGACCAAAACAGAGTCATTTTGACCAAAAAATAAAATTTCAGGCCATTGGAGAGCAAATACAGTTATCGTGTCTAATACAAGCGTTTTAAGACTTTAAAAGACAAAAATACAGTCATTTTGACTAAAAGTTTTTTCACACCTTTGGTGATCAAATAAATTTATTTTGACTAAAAAAAGGCTTTTTAGACACTTGGAGACCAAAATAGAGTCATTTTGACCAAAAACATTTTTTCAGGCCATTGGTTATTAAATGCAGTTATCGTCTAAAACCGGCTTTTTAAGACTGTAAAAGACAAAAATAGTTATTTTGACTAGATTTTTTTCCAGACCTTTGGTGACCAAATGCAGTTATTTTGACTAAAAAAGGCTTTTTAGACAATTGGAGACCAAAATACAGTCATTTTGACCCCAAAAAATTTTTCAGGCCATTGGAGACCACATGCAGTTTTCTTGTCTAAAACCGGCTTTTTAAGACTAAAAGACAAAAATACAGTCATTTTGACTTAAAAAATTTTTTTCAGACCTTTGGTCACCAAATGCAGTTCTTTTGACTAAAAAAAAGGCTTTTTAGACACTTGAAGACCAAAATACAGTCATTGTGACCCACAGTTTTTCAGGCCATTGAAGACAAAATGCAGTTATCTTGTCTAAACCGACTTTTTTAAGAATCTAAAAGACAAAAATAGTCATTTTGACTAAATTTTTTTTCAGACCATTGGTTACCAAATGCAGTTATCGTCTAAAACCGGCTTTTTAAGACTGTAAAAGACAAAAATAGTTATTTTGACTAAATTTTTTTCCAGACCTTTGGTGACCAAATGCAGTTATTTTGACTAAAAAAGGCTTTTTAGACAATTGGAGACCAAAATACAGTCATTTTGACCCCAAAAACATTTTTCAGGCAATTGGAGACCAAATGCAGTTATCTTGTCTAAAACTGGCTTTTTAAGACTAAAAGACAAAAATACAGTAATTTTGACTTAAAAAAAAATTCAGACCTTTGGTGACCAAATGCAGTTATTTTGACTAAAAAAGGCTTTTTAGACACTTGAAGAACAAAATACAGTCATTTTGACCCAAATAGTTTTTTCAGGCCATTGAAGACAAAATGCAGTTATTTTGTCTAAACCGGCTTTATAAGAATCTAAAAGACAAAAATATTTATTTTGACTAAATTTTTTTTCAGACCTTTGGTGACCAAATGCAGTTATTTTGACTAAAAAGGCTTTTTAAACAATTGGAGACCAAAATACCGTCATTTTGACCCCAAATATTTTTTCAGGCCATTGGAGACCAAATGCAGTTATCTTGTCTAAAACCAGATTTTTAAGACTCTAAAAGCCAAAAATACAGTCATTTTGACTAAAAAATGATTTCCGACCTTTGGTGACCAAATGCAGTTCTTTTGACTAAAAAAAGGCTTTTTAGACACTTGAAGACCAAAATACAGTCATTGTGACCCACAGTTTTTCAGGCCATTGAAGACAAAATGCAGTTATCTTGTCTAAACCGACTTTTTTAAGAATCTAAAAGACAAAAATAGTCATTTTGACTAAATTTTTTCTCAGACCTTTGGTGACCAAATGCAGTTATTTTGACTAAAAAAGGCTTTTTAGACAATTGGAGTCCAAAATACTGAAAAAATATTTTCAGGCCATTAGAGACCAAATGCAGTTATCTTGTCTAAAACCGGCTTTTTAAGACTAAAAGACAAAAATACAGTCATTTTGACTTAAAAAATTTTTTCAGACCTTTGGTGACCAAATGCAGTTATTTTGACAAAAAATATAGAGAGACCAAAATACAGTCATTTTGACCCAAAACATTTTTTGAGGCCATTGGAGACAAAATGCAGATTTCTTGTCTAAAACCGGCTTTTTAAGACTTTAAAAGACAAAAATACAGTCATTTTGACTAAAAGTTTTTTCATACCTTTGGTGATCAAATAAAGTTATTTTGACTAAAAAAAGGCTTTTTAGACACTTGGAGACCAAAATAGAGTCATTTTGACCAAAAACATTTTTTCAGGCCATTAGTTACCAAATGCAGTTTTCGTCTAAAACCGGCTTTTTAAGACTGTAAAAGACAAAAATACAGTTATTTTGACTAAATTTTTTCCAGACCTTTGGTGACCAAATGCAGTTATTTTGACTAAAAAAGGCTTTTTAGACAATTGGAGACCAAAATACAGTCATTTTGACCAAAAACATTTTTTCAGGCCATTGGAGACAAAATGCAGATTTCTTGTCTAAAACCGGCTTTTTAAGACTGTCATTTAGACAAAAAAATTTTCAGACCTTTGGTGACCAAATGCAGCTATTTTGACAATAAAAGGCTTTTTTCATACTTGGAGACCAAAACAGAGTCATTTTGACCAAAAAATAAAATTTCAGGCCATTGGAGAGCAAATGTAGTTATCGTGTCTAATACAAGCGTTTTAAGACTTTAAAAGACAAAAATACAGTCATTTTGACTAAAAGTTTTTTCACACCTTTGGTGATCAAATAAAGTTATTTTGACTAACAAAGGCTTTTTAGACACTTGGAGACCAAAATAGAGTCATTTTGACCAAAAACATTTTTTCAGGCCATTGGTTACCAAATGCAGTTATCGTCTAAAACCGGCTTTTTAAGACTGTAAAAGACAAAAATAGTTATTTTGACTAAATTTTTTTCCAGACCTTTGGTGACCAAATGCAGTTATTTTGACTAAAAAAGGCTTTTTAGACAATTGGAGACCAAAATACAGTCATTTTGACCCCAAAAAATTTTTCAGGCCATTGGAGACCAAATGCAGTTATCTTGTCTAAAACTGGCTTTTTAAGACTAAAAGACAAAAATACAGTAATTTTGACTTAAAAAAAATTCAGACCTTTGGTGACCAAATGCAGTTATTTTGACTAAAAAAGGCTTTTTAGACACTTGAAGAACAAAATACAGTCATTTTGACCCAAATAGTTTTTTCAGGCCATTGAAGACAAAATGCAGTTATTTTGTCTAAACCGGCTTTATAAGAATCTAAAAGACAAAAATATTCATTTTGACTAAATTTTTTTTCAGACCTTTGGTGACCAAATGCATTTATTTTGACTAAAAAGGCTTTTTAAACAATTGGAGACCAAAATACCGTCATTTTGACCCCAAATATTTTTTCAGGCCATTGGAGACCAAATGCAGTTATCTTGTCTAAAACCGGATTTTTAAGACTCTAAAAGCCAAAAATACAGTCATTTTGACAAAAAAATGATTTCCGACCTTTGGTGACCAAATGCAGTTCTTTTGACTAAAAAAAGGCTTTTTAGACACTTGAAGACCAAAATACAGTCATTGTGACCCACAGTTTTTCAGGCCATTGGAAACAAACTGCAGTTATCTTGCCTAAAACCGTCTTTATAAGACTCTAAAAAACAAAATTCAGTCATTTTGACTAAAAAATGTTTTCAGACCTTTGGTGAACAAAATGCAGTTCTTTTGACTAAAAAAGGATTTTTAGACACTTGAAGACCAAAATACAGTCATTGTGACCCACATAGTTTTGTAGGCCATTGGAGACCAAATGCAGTTATCTTGTCTAAAACCGGCTTTTTAAGACTAAAAGACAAAAATACAGTCATTTTGACTTAAAAAAAATTTCAGACCTTTGGTGACCAAATGCAGTTATTTTGACTAAAAAAGGCTTTTTAGACACTTGAAGAACAAAATACAGTCATTTTGACCCAAATAGTTTTTTCAGGCCATCGAAGACAAAATGCAGTTATTTTGTCTAAACCGGCTTTATAAGAATCTAAAAGACAAAAATATTCATTTTGACTAAATTTTTTTCAGACCTTTGGTGACCAAATGCAGTTATTTTGACTAAAAAGGCTTTTTAGACACTTGGAGACCAAAATACAGTCATTTTACCCAAAAAGTTTTTTCAGGCCATTGGAAACAAACTGCAGTTATCTTGCCTAAAACCGTCTTTATAAGACTCTAAAAAACAAAATTCAGTCATTTTGACTAAAAAATGTTTTCAGACCTTTGGTGAACAAAATGCAGTTCTTTTGACTAAAAAAGGATTTTTAGACACTTGAAGACCAAAATACAGTCATTGTGACCCACATAGTTTTGTAGGCCATTGGAGACCAAATGCAGTTATCTTGTCTAAAACCGGCATTTTAAGACTCTAAAAGACAAAAATAGTCATTTTGACTAAAAAATGTTTTCAGACCTTTGGTGAACAAAATGCAGTTCTTTTGACTAAAAAAAAGGATTTTTAGACACTTGAATACCAAAATACAGTCATTGTGACCCACAGTTTTTCAGGCCATTGAAGACAAAATGCAGTTATCTTGTCTAAACCGACTTTTTTAAGAATCTAAAAGACAAAAATATTCATTTTGACTAAATTTTTTTTCAGACCTTTGGTGACCAAATGCAGTTATTTTGACTAAAAAGGCTTTTTAGACAATTGGAGACCAAAATACTGAAAAAATATTTTGAGGCCATTAGAGACCAAATGCAGTTATCTTGTCTAAAACCGGCTTTTTAAGACTAAAAGACAAAAATACAGTCATTTTGACAAAAAAACAATTTTCAGACCTTTGGAGACAAAATGCAGATTTCTTGTCTAAAACCGGTTTTTTAAGACTGTAAAAGACAAAAATACAGTCATTTAGACAAAAAACAATTTTCAGACCTTTGGTGACTAAATGCAGCTATTTTGACTATAAAAGGCTTTTTTCATACTTGGAGACCAAAACAGAGTCATTTTGACCAAAAAATAAAATTTCAGGCCATTGGAGAGCAAATGCAGTTATCGTGTCTAAGACTCTAAAAGACAAAAATACAGTCATTTTGACTAAATAATGTTTTAAGACCTTTGGTGACCAAATGCAGTTCTTTTGACTAAAAAAGGCTTTTTAGACACTTGAAGACCAAAATACAGTCATTGTGTCCCACATAGTTTTGTAGACCATTGGAGACCACATGCAGTTATCTTTTCTAAAACCGGCTTTTAAAGACTAAAAGACAAAAATACAGTCATTTTGACTTAAAAAATTTTTTCAGACCTTTGGTGACCAAATGCAGTTCTTTTGACTAAAAAAAGGCTTTTTAGACACTTGAAGACCAAAATACAGTCATTGTGACCCACAGTTTTTCAGGCCATTGAAGACAAAATGCAGTTATCTTGTCTAAACCGACTTTTTTAAGAATCTAAAAGACAAAAATAGTCATTTTGACTAAATTTTTTTTCAGACCTTTGGTGACCAAATGCAGTTATTTTGACTAAAAAAGGCTTTTTAGACAATTGGAGTCCAAAATACTGAAAAAATATTTTCAGGCCATTAGAGACCAAATGCAGTTATCTTGTCTAAAACCGGCTTTTTAAGACTAAAAGACAAAAATACAGTCATTTTGACTTAAAAATTTTTTTTCAGACCTTTGGTGACCAAATGCAGTTATTTTGACTAAAAAATATAGAGAGACCAAAATACAGTCATTTTGACCCCAAAAAATTTTTCAGGCCATTGGAGACCAAATGCAGTTATCTTGTCTAAAACCGGCTTTTAAAGACTAAAAGACAAAAATACAGTCATTTTGACTTAAAAAAAATTTCAGACCTTTGGTGACCAAATGCAGTTATTTTGACTAAAAAAGGCTTTTTAGACACTTGAAGAACAAAATACAGTCATTTTGACCCAAATAGTTTTTTCAGGCCATTGAAGACAAAATGCAGTTATTTTGTCTAAACCGGCTTTATAAGAATCTAAAAGACAAAAATATTCATTTTGACTAAATTTTTTTTAGGCATTTGGTGACCAAATGCAGTTATTTTCACTAAAAAGGCTTTTTAAACAATTGGAGACCAAAATACAGTCATTTTGACCCCAAATTTTTTTTCAGGCCATTGGAGACCAAATGCAGTTATCTTGTCTAAAACCGGCTTTTTAAGACTCTAAAGCCAAAAATACAGTCATTTTGACTAAAAAAGGCTTTTTAGACACTTGGAGACCAAAATACAGTCATTTTACCCAAAAAGTTTTTTCAGGCCATTGGAGACAAACTGCAGTTATCTTGCCTAAAACCGTCTTTATAAGACTCTAAAAAACAAAATTCAGTCATTTTGACTAAAAAATGTTTTCAGACCTTTGGTGAACAAAATGCAGTTCTTTTGACTAAAAAAGGATTTTTAGACACTTGAAGACCAAAATACAGTCATTGTGACCCACATAGTTTTGTAGGCCATTGGAGACCAAATGCAGTTATCTTGTCTAAAACCGGCTTTTTAAGACTAAAAGACAAAAATACAGTCATTTTGACTAAAAAATGTTTTCAGACCTTTGGTGACCAAATGCAGTTCTTTTGACTAAAAAAGGCTTTTTAGACACTTGAAGACCAAAATACAGTCATTGTGACCCACATAGTTTTGTAGGCCATTGGAGACCACATGCAGTTATCTTGTCTAAAACCGGCTTTTTAAGACTAAAAGACAAAAATACAGTCATTTTGACTTAAAAAAAATGTCAGACCTTTGGTGACCAAATGCAGTTCTTTTGACTAAAAAAAAGGCTTTTTAGACACTTGAAGACCAAAATACAGTCATTGTGACCCACAGTTTTTCAGGCCATTGAAGACAAAATGCAGTTATCTTGTCTAAACCGACTTTTTTAAGAATCTAAAAGACAAAAATAGTCATTTTGACTAAATTTTTTTCAGACCTTTGGTGACCAAATGCAGTTATTTTGACTAAAAAAGGCTTTTTAGACAATTGGAGACCAAAATACTGAAAAAATATTTTCAGGCCATTAGAGACCAAATGCAGTTATCTTGTCTAAAACCGGCTTTTTAAGACTAAAAGACAAAAATACAGCCATTTTGACCTAAAATTTGTTTTTTCAGACCTTTGGTGACCAAATACAGTTATTTTGACTAAAAAAGGCTTTTTATACACCTGGAGACAGAAATACAGTCATTTGGACCCCAAAAAAAATTCAGGCCATTGGAGACCAAATGCAACTGCATTGTCTAAAACCGGCTTTTTAAGACTCTTAAAGACAAAAATACAGTCATTTTGACTTAAAAAATTTTTCCAGACCTTTGGTGACCAAATACAGTTTTTTTGACTAAAAAGGCTTTTTAGACACTTGGAGACCAAAATACAGTCATTTTGACCCAAATTTTTTTTCAGGCCATTGGAGACCAAATGCAGTTATCTTGTCTAAAACTGGCTTTTTAAGACTAAAAGACAAAAATACAGTCATTTTGACTTAAAATTTTTTTTTCAGACCTTTGGTGACCAAATGCAGTTATTTTGACTAAAAAATATAGAGACCACAATACAGTCATTTTGACCAAAAACATTTTTTCAGGCCATTGGAGACAAAATGCAGATTTCTTGTCTAAAACTGGCTTTTTAAGACTGTCATTTAGACAAAAAAATTTTCAGACCTTTGGTGACCAAATGCAGCTATTTTGACTATAAAAGGCTTTTTTCATACTTGGAGACCAAAACAGAGTCGTTTTGACCAAAAAATAAAATTTCAGGCCATTGGAGAGCAAATGTAGTTATCGTGTCTAATACAAGCGTTTTAAGACTTTAAAAGACAAAAATACAGTCATTTTGACTAAAAGTTTTTTCACACCTTTGGTGATCAAATAAAGTTATTTTGACTAACAAAGGCTTTTTAGACACTTGGAGACCAAAATAGAGTCATTTTGACCAAAAACATTTTTTCAGGCCATTGGTTACCAAATGCAGTTATCGTCTAAAACCGGCTTTTTAAGACTGTAAAAGACAAAAATAGTTATTTTGACTAAATTTTTTTCCAGACCTTTGGTGACCAAATGCAGTTATTTTGACTAAAAAAGGCTTTTTAGACAATTGGAGACCAAAATACAGTCATTTTGACTCCCCAAAATTTTTTTAGGCCATTGGAGACAAAATGCAGTTATTTTGTCTAAACCGGCTTTATAAGAATCTAAAAGACAAAAATATTCATTTTGACTAAATTTTTTTTCAGACCTTTGGTGACCAAATGCAGTAATTTTGACTAAAAAGGCTTTTTAAACAATTGGAGACCAAAATACAGTCATTTTGACCCCAATTTCTTTTTTCAGGCCATTGGAGACCAAATGCAGTTATCTTGTCTAAAACCGGCTTTTTAAGACTCTAAAAGCCAAAAATACAGTCATTTGGACTAAAAAATGATTTCCGACCTTTGGTGACCAAATGCAGTTCTTTTGACTAAAAAAGGCTTTTTAGACACTTGGAGACCAAAATACAGTCATTTTACCCAAAAAGTTTTTTCAGGCCATTGGAAACAAACTGCAGTTATCTTGCCTAAAACCGTCTTTATAAGACTCTAAAAAACAAAATTCAGTCATTTTGACTAAAAAATGTTTTCAGACCTTTGGTGAACAAAATGCAGTTCTTTTGACTAAAAAAGGATTTTTAGACACTTGAAGACCAAAATACAGTCATTGTGACCCACATAGTTTTGTAGGCCATTGGAGACCAAATGCAGTTATCTTGTCTAAAACCGGCATTTTAAGACTCTAAAAGACAAAAATAGTCATTTTGACTAAAAAATGTTTTCAGACCTTTGATGAACAAAATGCAGTTCTTTTGACTTAAAAAAGGATTTTTAGACACTTGAAGACCAAAATACAGTCATTGTGACCCACAGTTTTGTAGGCCATTGGAGACCACATGCAGTTATCTTGTCTAAAACCGGCTTTTTAGGACTAAAAGACAAAAATACAGTCATTTTGACTTAAAAAAATGTCAGACCTTTGGTGACCAAATGCAGTTCTTTTGACTAAAAAAAAGGCTTTTTAGACACTTGAAGATTAAAATACAGTCATTGTGACCCACAGTTTTTCAGGCCATTGAAGACAAAATGCAGTTATCTTGTCTAAACCGACTTTTTTAAGAATCTAAAAGACAAAAATATTCATTTTGACTAAATTTTTTTTCAGACCTTTGGTGACCAAATGCAGTTATTTTGACTAAAAAGGCTTTTTAGACAATTGGAGTCCAAAATACTGAAAAAATATTTTCAGGCCATTAGAGACCAAATGCAGTTATCTTGTCTAAAACCGGCTTTTTAAGACTAAAAGACAAAAATACAGTCATTTTGACTTAAAAAATTTTTTTCAGACCTTTGGTGACCAAATGCAGTTATTTTGACTAAAAAATATAGAGAGACCAAAATACAGTCATTTTGACCCCAAAAAATTTTTCAGGCCATTGGAGACCAAATGCAGTTATCTTGTCTAAAACCGGCTTTTAAAGACTAAAAGACAAAAATACAGTCATTTTGACTTAAAAAAAATTTCAGACCTTTGGTGACCAAATGCAGTTATTTTGACTAAAAAAGGCTTTTTAGACACTTGAAGAACAAAATACAGTCATTTTGACCCAAATAGTTTTTTCAGGCCATTGAAGACAAAATGCAGTTATTTTGTCTAAACCGGCTTTATAAGAATCTAAAAGACAAAAATATTCATTTTGACTAAATTTTTTTTTAGGCATTTGGTGACCAAATGCAGTTATTTTCACTAAAAAGGCTTTTTAAACAATTGGAGACCAAAATACAGTCATTTTGACCCCAAATATTTTTTCAGGCCATTGGAGACCAAATGCAGTTATCTTGTCTAAAACCGGCTTTTTAAGACTCTAAAGCCAAAAATACAGTCATTTTGACTAAAAAAAGGCTTTTTAGACACTTGGAGACCAAAATACAGTCATTTTACCCAAAAAGTTTTTTCAGGCCATTGGAGACAAACTGCAGTTATCTTGCCTAAAACCGTCTTTATAAGACTCTAAAAAACAAAATTCAGTCATTTTGACTAAAAAATGTTTTCAGACCTTTGGTGAACAAAATGCAGTTCTTTTAACTAAAAAAGGATTTTTAGACACTTGAAGACCAAAATACAGTCATTGTGACCCACATAGTTTTGTAGGCCATTGGAGACCAAATGCAGTTATCTTGTCTAAAACCGGCTTTTTAAGACTAAAAGACAAAAATACAGTCATTTTGACTAAAAAATGTTTTCAGAACTTTGGTGACCAAATGCAGTTCTTTTGACTAAAAAAGGCTTTTTAGACACTTGAAGACCAAAATACAGTCATTGTGACCCACATAGTTTTGTAGGCCATTGGAGACCACATGCAGTTATCTTGTCTAAAACCGGCTTTTTAAGACTAAAAGACAAAAATACAGTCATTTTGACTTAAAAAAAATGTCAGACCTTTGGTGACCAAATGCAGTTCTTTTGACTAAAAAAAAGGCTTTTTAGACACTTGAAGACCAAAATACAGTCATTGTGACCCACAGTTTTTCAGGCCATTGAAGACAAAATGCAGTTATCTTGTCTAAACCGACTTTTTTAAGAATCTAAAAGACAAAAATAGTCATTTTGACTAAATTTTTTTCAGACCTTTGGTGACCAAATGCAGTTATTTTGACTAAAAAAGGCTTTTTAGACAATTGGAGACCAAAATACTGAAAAAATATTTTCAGGCCATTAGAGACCAAATGCAGTTATCTTGTCTAAAACCGGCTTTTTAAGACTAAAAGACAAAAATACAGCCATTTTGACCTAAAATTTGTTTTTTCAGACCTTTGGTGACCAAATACAGTTATTTTGACTAAAAAAGGCTTTTTATACACCTGGAGACAGAAATACAGTCATTTGGACCCCAAAAAAAATTCAGGCCATTGGAGACCAAATGCAACTGCATTGTCTAAAACCGGCTTTTTAAGACTCTTAAAGACAAAAATACAGTCATTTTGACTTAAAAAATTTTTCCAGACCTTTGGTGACCAAATACAGTTTTTTTGACTAAAAAGGCTTTTTAGACACTTGGAGACCAAAATACAGTCATTTTGACCCAAATTTTTTTTCAGGCCATTGGAGACCAAATGCAGTTATCTTGTCTAAAACTGGCTTTTTAAGACTAAAAGACAAAAATACAGTCATTTTGACTTAAAATTTTTTTTTCAGACCTTTGGTGACCAAATGCAGTTATTTTGACTAAAAAATATAGAGACCACAATACAGTCATTTTGACCAAAAACATTTTTTCAGGCCATTGGAGACAAAATGCAGATTTCTTGTCTAAAACTGGCTTTTTAAGACTGTCATTTAGACAAAAAAATTTTCAGACCTTTGGTGACCAAATGCAGCTATTTTGACTATAAAAGGCTTTTTTCATACTTGGAGACCAAAACAGAGTCGTTTTGACCAAAAAATAAAATTTCAGGCCATTGGAGAGCAAATGTAGTTATCGTGTCTAATACAAGCGTTTTAAGACTTTAAAAGACAAAAATACAGTCATTTTGACTAAAAGTTTTTTCACACCTTTGGTGATCAAATAAAGTTATTTTGACTAACAAAGGCTTTTTAGACACTTGGAGACCAAAATAGAGTCATTTTGTCCAAAAACATTTTTTCAGGCCATTGGTTACCAAATGCAGTTATCGTCTAAAACCGGCTTTTTAAGACTGTAAAAGACAAAAATAGTTATTTTGACTAAATTTTTTTCCAGACCTTTGGTGACCAAATGCAGTTATTTTGACTAAAAAAGGCTTTTTAGACAATTGGAGACCAAAATACAGTCATTTTGACTCCCCAAAATTTTTTTAGGCCATTGGAGACAAAATGCAGTTATTTTGTCTAAACCGGCTTTATAAGAATCTAAAAGACAAAAATATTCATTTTGACTAAATTTTTTTTCAGACCTTTGGTGACCAAATGCAGTAATTTTGACTAAAAAGGCTTTTTAAACAATTGGAGACCAAAATACAGTCATTTTGACCCCAATTTCTTTTTTCAGGCCATTGGAGACCAAATGCAGTTATCTTGTCTAAAACCGGCTTTTTAAGACTCTAAAAGCCAAAAATACAGTCATTTGGACTAAAAAATGATTTCCGACCTTTGGTGACCAAATGCAGTTCTTTTGACTAAAAAAGGCTTTTTAGACACTTGGAGACCAAAATACAGTCATTTTACCCAAAAAGTTTTTTCAGGCCATTGGAAACAAACTGCAGTTATCTTGCCTAAAACCGTCTTTATAAGACTCTAAAAAACAAAATTCAGTCATTTTGACTAAAAAATGTTTTCAGACCTTTGGTGAACAAAATGCAGTTCTTTTGACTAAAAAAGGATTTTTAGACACTTGAAGACCAAAATACAGTCATTGTGACCCACATAGTTTTGTAGGCCATTGGAGACCAAATGCAGTTATCTTGTCTAAAACCGGCATTTTAAGACTCTAAAAGACAAAAATAGTCATTTTGACTAAAAAATGTTTTCAGACCTTTGATGAACAAAATGCAGTTCTTTTGACTTAAAAAAGGATTTTTAGACACTTGAAGACCAAAATACAGTCATTGTGACCCACAGTTTTGTAGGCCATTGGAGACCACATGCAGTTATCTTGTCTAAAACCGGCTTTTTAGGACTAAAAGACAAAAATACAGTCATTTTGACTTAAAAAAATGTCAGACCTTTGGTGACCAAATGCAGTTCTTTTGACTAAAAAAAAGGCTTTTTAGACACTTGAAGATTAAAATACAGTCATTGTGACCCACAGTTTTTCAGGCCATTGAAGACAAAATGCAGTTATCTTGTCTAAACCGACTTTTTTAAGAATCTAAAAGACAAAAATATTCATTTTGACTAAATTTTTTTTCAGACCTTTGGTGACCAAATGCAGTTATTTTGACTAAAAAGGCTTTTTAGACAATTGGAGACCAAAATACTGAAAAAATATTTTCAGGCCATTAGAGACCAAATGCAGTTATCTTGTCTAAAACCGGCTTTTTAAGACTAAAAGACAAAAATACAGTCATTTTGACTTAAAATTTTTTTTCAGACCTTTGGTGACCAAATGCAGTTATTTTGACTAAAAAATATAGAGAGACCAAAATACAGTCATTTTGACCCCAAAAAATTTTTCAGGCCATTGGAGACCAAATGCAGTTATCTTGTCTAAAACCGGCTTTTAAAGACTAAAAGACAAAAATACAGTCATTTTGACTTAAAAAAAATTTCAGACCTTTGGTGACCAAATGCAGTTATTTTGACTAAAAAAGGCTTTTTAGACACTTGAAGAACAAAATACAGTCATTTTGACCCAAATAGTTTTTTCAGGCCATTGAAGACAAAATGCAGTTATTTTGTCTAAACCGGCTTTATAAGAATCTAAAAGACAAAAATATTCATTTTGACTAAATTTTTTTTCAGGCATTTGGTGACCAAATGCAGTTATTTTCACTAAAAAGGCTTTTTAAACAATTGGAGACCAAAATACAGTCATTTTGACCCCAAATATTTTTTCAGGCCATTGGAGACCAAATGCAGTTATCTTGTCTAAAACCGGCTTTTTAAGACTCTAAAGCCAAAAATACAGTCATTTTGACTAAAAAAGGCTTTTTAGACACTTGGAGACCAAAATATAGTCATTTTACCCAAAAAGTTATTTCAGGCCATTGGAGACAAACTGCAGTTATCTTGCCTAAAACCGTCTTTATAAGACTCTAAAAAACAAAATTCAGTCATTTTGACTAAAAAATGTTTTCAGACCTTTGGTGAACAAAATGCAGTTCTTTTGACTAAAAAAGGATTTTTAGACACTTGAAGACCAAAATACAGTCATTGTGACCCACATAGTTTTGTAGGCCATTGGAGACCAAATGCAGTTATCTTGTCTAAAACCGGCTTTTTAAGACTAAAAGACAAAAATACAGTCATTTTGACTAAAAAATGTTTTCAGACCTTTGGTGACCAAATGCAGTTCTTTTGACTAAAAAAGGCTTTTTAGACACTTGAAGACCAAAATACAGTCATTGTGACCCACATAGTTTTGTAGGCCATTGGAGACCACATGCAGTTATCTTGTCTAAAACCGGCTTTTTAAGACTAAAAGACAAAAATACAGTCATTTTGACTTAAAAAAAATGTCAGACCTTTGGTGACCAAATGCAGTTCTTTTGACTAAAAAAAAGGCTTTTTAGACACTTGAAGACCAAAATACAGTCATTGTGACCCACAGTTTTTCAGGCCATTGAAGACAAAATGCAGTTATCTTGTCTAAACCGACTTTTTTAAGAATCTAAAAGACAAAAATAGTCATTTTGACTAAATTTTTTTCAGACCTTTGGTGACCAAATGCAGTTATTTTGACTAAAAAAGGCTTTTTAGACAATTGGAGACCAAAATACTGAAAAAATATTTTCAGGCCATTAGAGACCAAATGCAGTTATCTTGTCTAAAACCGGCTTTTTAAGACTAAAAGACAAAAATACAGCCATTTTGACCTAAAATTTGTTTTTTCAGACCTTTGGTGACCAAATAGAGTTATTTTGACTAAAAAAGGCTTTTTATACACCTGGAGACAGAAATACAGTCATTTGGACCCCAAAAAAATTCAGGCCATTGGAGACCAAATGCAACTGCATTGTCTAAAACCGGCTTTTTAAGACTCTTAAAGACAAAAATACAGTCATTTTGACTTAAAAAATTTTTCCAGACCTTTGGTGACCAAATACAGTTTTTTTGACTAAAAAGGCTTTTTAGACACTTGGAGACCAAAATACAGTCATTTTGACCCAAAAATTTTTTCAGGCCATTGGAGACCAAATGCAGTTATCTTGTCTAAAACTGGCTTTTTAAGACTAAAAGACAAAAATACAGTCATTTTGACTTAAAAAAATTTTTTCAGACCTTTGGTGACCAAATGCAGTTATTTTGACTAAAAAATATAGAGACCACAATACAGTCATTTTGACCAAAAACATTTTTTCAGGCCATTGGAGACAAAATGCAGATTTCTTGTCTAAAACTGGCTTTTTAAGACTGTCATTTAGACAAAAAAATTTTCAGACCTTTGGTGACCAAATGCAGCTATTTTGACTATAAAAGGCTTTTTTCATACTTGGAGACCAAAACAGAGTCGTTTTGACCAAAAAATAAAATTTCAGGCCATTGGAGAGCAAATGTAGTTATCGTGTCTAATACAAGCGTTTTAAGACTTTAAAAGACAAAAATACAGTCATTTTGACTAAAAGTTTTTTCACACCTTTGGTGATCAAATAAAGTTATTTTGACTAACAAAGGCTTTTTAGACACTTGGAGACCAAAATAGAGTCATTTTGACCAAAAACATTTTTTCAGGCCATTGGTTACCAAATGCAGTTATCGTCTAAAACCGGCTTTTTAAGACTGTAAAAGACAAAAATAGTTATTTTGACTAAATTTTTTTCCAGACCTTTGGTGACCAAATGCAGTTATTTTGACTAAAAAAGGCTTTTTAGACAATTGGAGACCAAAATACAGTCATTTTGACTCCCCAAAATTTTTTCAGGCCATTGGAGACAAAATGCAGTTATTTTGTCTAAACCGGCTTTATAAGAATCTAAAAGACAAAAATATTCATTTTGACTAAATTTTTTTTCAGACCTTTGGTGACCAAATGCAGTTATTTTGACTAAAAAGGCTTTTTAAACAATTGGAGACCAAAATACAGTCATTTTGACCCCAATTTCTTTTTTCAGGCCATTGGAGACCAAATGCAGTTATCTTGTCTAAAACCGGCTTTTTAAGACTCTAAAAGCCAAAAATACAGTCATTTTGACTAAAAAATGATTTCCGACCTTTGGTGACCAAATGCAGTTCTTTTGACTAAAAAAGGCTTTTTAGACACTTGGAGACCAAAATACAGTCATTTTACCCAAAAAGTTTTTTCAGGCCATTGGAAACAAACTGCAGTTATCTTGCCTAAAACCGTCTTTATAAGACTCTAAAAAACAAAATTCAGTCATTTTGACTAAAATGTTTTCAGACCTTTGGTGAACAAAATGCAGTTCTTTTGACTAAAAAAGGATTTTTAGACACTTGAAGACCAAAATACAGTCATTGTGACCCACATAGTTTTGTAGGCCATTGGAGACCAAATGCAGTTATCTTGTCTAAAACCGGCATTTTAAGACTCTAAAAGACAAAAATAGTCATTTTGACTAAAAAATGTTTTCAGACCTTTGGTGAACAAAATGCAGTTCTTTTGACTAAAAAAGGATTTTTAGACACTTGAAGACCAAAATACAGTCATTGTGACCCACAGTTTTGTAGGCCATTGGAGACCACATGCAGTTATCTTGTCTAAAACCGGCTTTTTAGGACTAAAAGACAAAAATACAGTCATTTTGACTTAAAAAAATGTCAGACCTTTGGTGACCAAATGCAGTTCTTTTGACTAAAAAAAAGGCTTTTTAGACACTTGAAGATTAAAATACAGTCATTGTGACCCACAGTTTTTCAGGCCATTGAAGACAAAATGCAGTTAGCTTGTCTAAACCGACTTTTTTAAGAATCTAAAAGACAAAAATATTCATTTTGACTAAATTTTTTTTCAGACCTTTGGTGACCAAATGCAGTTATTTTGACTAAAAAGGCTTTTTAGACAATTGGAGACCAAAATACTGAAAAAATATTTTCAGGCCATTAGAGACCAAATGCAGTTATCTTGTCTAAAACCGGCTTTTCAAGACTAAAAGACAAAAATACAGTCATTTTGACTTAAAATTTTTTTTCAGACCTTTGGTGACCAAATGCAGTTATTTTGACTAAAAAATATAGAGAGACCAAAATACAGTCATTTTGACCCAAAACATTTTTTCAGGCCATTGGAGACAAAATGCAGATTTCTTGTCTAAAACCGGCTTTTTAAGACTGTAAAAGACAAAAATACAGTCATTTAGACAAAAAAAACAATTTTCAGACCTTTGGTGACCAAATGCAGCTATTTTGACTATAAAAGGCTTTTTTCATACTTGGAGACCAAAACAGAGTCATTTTGACCAAAAAATAAAATTTCAGGCCATTGGAGAGCAAATGCAGTTATCGTGTCTAAGACTCTAAAAGACAAAAATACAGTCATTTTGACTAAAAAATGTTTTCAGACCTTTGGTGACCAAATGCAGTTCTTTTGACTAAAAAAGGCTTTTTAGACACTTGAAGACCAAAATACAGTCATTGTGACCCACATAGTTTTGTAGACCATTGGAGACCACATACAGTTATCTTGTCTAAAACCGGCTTTTTAAGACTAAAAGACAAAAATACAGTCATTTTGACTTAAAAAAAATTTTCAGACCTTTGGTGACCAAATGCAGTTCTTTTGACTAAAAAAAAGGCTTTTTAGACACTTGAAGACCAAAATACAGTCATTGTGACCCACAGTTTTTCAGGCCATTGAAGACAAAATGCAGTTATCTTGTCTAAACCGACTTTTTTAAGAATCTAAAAGACAAAAATAGTCATTTTGACTAAATTTTTTTTCAGACCTTTGGTGACCAAATGCAGTTATTTTGACTAAAAAAGGCTTTTTAGACAATTGGAGTCCAAAATACTGAAAAAATATTTTCAGGCCATTAGAGACCAAATGCAGTTATCTTGTCTAAAACCGGCTTTTTAAGACTAAAAGACAAAAATACAGTCATTTTGACTTAAAAAATTTTTTTCAGACCTTTGGTGACCAAATGCAGTTATTTTGACTAAAAAATATAGAGAGACCAAAATACAGTCATTTTGACCCAAAACATTTTTTGAGGCCATTGGAGACAAAATGCAGATTTCTTGTCTAAACCGGCTTTTTAAGACTGTAAAAGACATAAATACAGTCATTTAGACAAAAAACAATTTTCAGACCTTTGGTGACCAAATGCAGCTATTTTGACTAAAAAAGGCTTTTTTGATACTTGGAGACCAAAACAGAGTCATTTTGACCAAAAAATAAAATTTCAGGCCATTGGAGAGCAAATGCAGTTATCGTGTCTAATACAAGCGTTTTAAGACTTTAAAAGACATAAATACAGTCATTTTGACTAAAAGTTTTTTCACACCTTTGGTGATCAAATTAAGTTATTTTGACTAAAAAAGGCTTTTTAGACACTTGGAGACCAAAATAGAGTCATTTTGACCCAAAAATTTTTGCAGGCCATTAGTTACCAAATGCAGTTATCGTCTAAAACCGGCTTTTTAAGACTGTAAAAGACAAAAATACAGTTATTTTGACTAAATTTTTTCCAGACCTTTGGTGACCAAATGCAGTTATTTTGACGAAAAAAGGCTTTTTAGACAATTGGAGACCAAAATACAGTCATTTTGACTAAAAAATTTTTTTCAGGCCATTGGAGACCAAATGCAGTTATCTTGTCTAAAACCGGCCTTTTAAGACTAAAAGACAAAAATACATTAATTTTGACTTAAAAATTTTTTTTCAGACCTTTGGTGACCAAATGCAGTTATTTTGACTAAAAAATATAGAGAGACCAAAATACAGTCATTTTGACCCCAAATATTTTTTCAGGCCATTGGAGACCAAATGCAGTTATCTTGTCTAAAACCGGCTTTTTAAGACTCTAAAGCCAAAAATACAGTCATTTTGACTAAAAAAGGCTTTTTAGACACTTGGAGACCAAAATACAGTCATTTTACCCAAAAAGTTTTTTCAGGCCATTGGAGACAAACTGCAGTTATCTTGCCTAAAACCGTCTTTATAAGACTCTAAAAAACAAAATACAGTCATTTTGACTAAAAAATGTTTTCAGACCTTTGGTGACCAAATGCAGTTCTTTTGACTAAAAAAGGCTTTTTAGACACTTAAAGACCAAAATACAGTCATTGTGACCCACATAGTTTTGTAGGCCATTGGAGACCACATGCAGTTATCTTGTCTAAAACCGGCTTTTTAAGACTAAAAGACAAAAATACAGTCATTTTGACTTAAAAAAAATGTCAGACCTTTGGTGACCAAATGCAGTTCTTTTGACTAAAAAAAAGGCTTTTTAGACACTTGAAGACCAAAATACAGTCATTGTGACCCACAGTTTTTCAGGCCATTGAAGACAAAATGCAGTTATCTTGTCTAAACCGACTTTTTTAAGAATCTAAAAGACAAAAATAGTCATTTTGACTAAATTTTTTTCAGACCTTTGGTGACCAAATGCAGTTATTTTGACTAAAAAAGGCTTTTTAGACAATTGGAGACCAAAATACTGAAAAAATATTTTCAGGCCATTAGAGACCAAATGCAGTTATCTTGTCTAAAACCGGCTTTTTAAGACTAAAAGACAAAAATACAGCCATTTTGACCTAAAATTTGTTTTTTCAGACCTTTGGTGACCAAATAGAGTTATTTTGACTAAAAAAGGCTTTTTATACACCTGGAGACAGAAATACAGTCATTTGGACCCCAAAAAAAATTCAGGCCATTGGAGACCAAATGCAACTGCATTGTCTAAAACCGGCTTTTTAAGACTCTTAAAGACAAAAATACAGTCATTTTGACTTAAAATTTTTTTCCAGACCTTTGGTGACCAAATACAGTTTTTTTGACTAAAAAGGCTTTTTAGACACTTGGAGACCAAAATACAGTCATTTTGACCCAAAAATTTTTTCAGGCCATTGGAGACCAAATGCAGTTATCTTGTCTAAAACTGGCTTTTTAAGACTAAAAGACAAAAATACAGTCATTTTGACTTAAAAAATTTTTTTCAGACCTTTGGTGACCAAATGCAGTTATTTTGACTAAAAAATATAGAGACCACAATACAGTCATTTTGACCAAAAACATTTTTTCAGGCCATTGGAGACAAAATGCAGATTTCTTGTCTAAAACTGGCTTTTTAAGACTGTCATTTAGACAAAAAAATTTTCAGACCTTTGGTGACCAAATGCAGCTATTTTGACTATAAAAGGCTTTTTTCATACTTGGAGACCAAAACAGAGTCGTTTTGACCAAAAAATAAAATTTCAGGCCATTGGAGAGCAAATGTAGTTATCGTGTCTAATACAAGCGTTTTAAGACTTTAAAAGACAAAAATACAGTCATTTTGACTAAAAGTTTTTTCACACCTTTGGTGATCAAATAAAGTTATTTTGACTAACAAAGGCTTTTTAGACACTTGGAGACCAAAATAGAGTCATTTTGACCAAAAACATTTTTTCAGGCCATTGGTTACCAAATGCAGTTATCGTCTAAAACCGGCTTTTTAAGACTGTAAAAGACAAAAATAGTTATTTTGACTAAATTTTTTTCCAGACCTTTGGTGACCAAATGCAGTTATTTTGACTAAAAAAGGCTTTTTAGACAATTGGAGACCAAAATACAGTCATTTTGACTCCCCAAAATGTTTTCAGGCCATTGGAGACAAAATGCAGTTATTTTGTCTAAACCGGCTTTATAAGAATCTAAAAGACAAAAATATTCATTTTGACTAAATTTTTTTTCAGACCTTTGGTGACCAAATGCAGTTATTTTGACTAAAAAGGCTTTTTAAACAATTGGAGACCAAAATACAGTCATTTTGACCCCAATTTCTTTTTTCAGGCCATTGGAGACCAAATGCAGTCATCTTGTCTAAAACCGGCTTTTTAAGACTCTAAAAGCCAAAAATACAGTCATTTTGACTAAAAAATGATTTCCGACCTTTGGTGACCAAATGCAGTTCTTTTGACTAAAAAAGGCTTTTTAGACACTTGGAGACCAAAATACAGTCATTTTACCCAAAAAGTTTTTTCAGGCCATTGGAAACAAACTGCAGTTATCTTGCCTAAAACCGTCTTTATAAGACTCTAAAAAACAAAATTCAGTCATTTTGACTAAAAAATGTTTTCAGACCTTTGGTGAACAAAATGCAGTTCTTTTGACTAAAAAAGGATTTTTAGACACTTGAAGACCAAAATACAGTCATTGTGACCCACATAGTTTTGTAGGCCATTGGAGACCAAATGCAGTTATCTTGTCTAAAACCGGCATTTTAAGACTCTAAAAGACAAAAATAGTCATTTTGACTAAAAAATGTTTTCAGACCTTTGGTGAACAAAATGCAGTTCTTTTGACTAAAAAAGGATTTTTAGACACTTGAAGACCAAAATACAGTCATTGTGACCCACAGTTTTGTAGGCCATTGGAGACCACATGCAGTTATCTTGTCTAAAACCGGCTTTTTAGGACTAAAAGACAAAAATACAGTCATTTTGACTTAAAAAAATGTCAGACCTTTGGTGACCAAATGCAGTTCTTTTGACTAAAAAAAAGGCTTTTTAGACACTTGAAGATTAAAATACAGTCATTGTGACCCACAGTTTTTCAGGCCATTGAAGACAAAATGCAGTTAGCTTGTCTAAACCGACTTTTTTAAGAATCTAAAAGACAAAAATATTCATTTTGACTAAATTTTTTTTCAGACCTTTGGTGACCAAATGCAGTTATTTTGACTAAAAAGGCTTTTTAGACAATTGGAGACCAAAATACTGAAAAAATATTTTCAGGCCATTAGAGACCAAATGCAGTTATCTTGTCTAAAACCGGCTTTTCAAGACTAAAAGACAAAAATACAGTCATTTTGACTTAAAATTTTTTTTCAGACCTTTGGTGACCAAATGCAGTTATTTTGACTAAAAAATATAGAGAGACCAAAATACAGTCATTTTGACCCAAAACATTTTTTCAGGCCATTGGAGACAAAATGCAGATTTCTTGTCTAAAACCAGCTTTTTAAGACTGTAAAAGACAAAAATACAGTCATTTAGACAAAAAAAACAATTTTCAGACCTTTGGTGACCAAATGCAGCTATTTTGACTATAAAAGGCTTTTTTCATACTTGGAGACCAAAACAGAGTCATTTTGACCAAAAAATAAAATTTCAGGCCATTGGAGAGCAAATGCAGTTATCGTGTCTAAGACTCTAAAAGACAAAAATACAGTCATTTTGACTAAAAAATGTTTTCAGACCTTTGGTGACCAAATGCAGTTCTTTTGACTAAAAAAGGCTTTTTAGACACTTGAAGACCAAAATACAGTCATTGTGACCCACATAGTTTTGTAGACCATTGGAGACCACATACAGTTATCTTGTCTAAAACCGGCTTTTTAAGACTAAAAGACAAAAATACAGTCATTTTGACTTAAAAATTTTTTCAGACCTTTGGTGACCAAAAGCAGTTCTTTTGACTAAAAAAAGGCTTTTTAGACACTTGAAGACCAAAATACAGTCATTGTGACCCACAGTTTTTCAGGCCATTGAAGACAAAATGCAGTTATCTTGTCTAAACTGACTTTTTTAAGAATCTAAAAGACAAAAATAGTCATTTTGACTCAATTTTTTTTCAGACCTTTGGTGACCAAATGCAGTTATTTTGACTAAAAAAGGCTTTTTAGACAATTGGAGACCAAAATACAGTCATTTTGACCAAAAACATTTTTTCAGGCCATTAGTTACCAAATGCAGTTATCGTCTAAAACCGGCTTTTTAAGACTGTAAAAGACAAAAATACAGTTATTTTGACTAAATTTTTTTCCAGACCTTTGGTGACCAAATGCAGTTATTTTGACTAAAAAAGGCTTTTTAGACAATTGGAGACCAAAATACAGTCATTTCGACCAAAATTTTTTTTCAGGCCATTGGAGACCAAATGCAGTTATCTTGTCTAAAACCTCCTTTTTAAGACTAAAAGACAAAAATACAGTCATTTTGACAAAAAAAAAACAATTTTCAGACCTTTGGTGACCAAATGCAGTTATTTTGACTAAAAAATATAGAGACCAAAATACAGTCATTTTGACCCAAAACATTTTTTCAGGCCATTGGAGACAAAATGCAGATTTCTTGTCTAAAACCGGCTTTTTAAGACTGTAAAAGACAAAAATACAGTCATTTAGACAAAAAAACAATTTTCAGACCTTTGGTGACCAAATGCAGCTATTTTGACTATAAAAGGATTTTTTGATACTTGGAGACCAAAACAGAGTCATTTTGACCAAAAAATAAAATTTCAGGCCATTGGAGAGCAAATACAGTTATCGTGTCTAATACAAGCGTTTTAAGACTTTAAAAGACAAAAATACAGTCATTTTGACTAAAAGTTTTTTCACACCTTTGGTGATCAAATAAATTTATTTTGACTAAAAAAAGGCTTTTTAGACACTTGGAGACCAAAATAGAGTCATTTTGACCAAAAACATTTTTTCAGGCCATTGGTTATTAAATGCAGTTATCGTCTAAAACCGGCTTTTTAAGACTGTAAAAGACAAAAATAGTTATTTTGACTAGATTTTTTTCCAGACCTTTGGTGACCAAATGCAGTTATTTTGACTAAAAAAGGCTTTTTAGACAATTGGAGACCAAAATACAGTCATTTTGACCCCAAAAAATTTTTCAGGCCATTGGAGACCACATGCAGTTTTCTTGTCTAAAACCGGCTTTTTAAGACTAAAAGACAAAAATACAGTCATTTTGACTTAAAAATTTTTTTTCAGACCTTTGGTCACCAAATGCAGTTCTTTTGACTAAAAAAAAGGCTTTTTAGACACTTGAAGACCAAAATACAGTCATTGTGACCCACAGTTTTTCAGGCCATTGAAGACAAAATGCAGTTATCTTGTCTAAACCGACTTTTTTAAGAATCTAAAAGACAAAAATAGTCATTTTGACTAAATTTTTTTTCAGACCATTGGTTACCAAATGCAGTTATCGTCTAAAACCGGCTTTTTAAGACTGTAAAAGACAAAAATAGTTATTTTGACTAAATTTTTTTCCAGACCTTTGGTGACCAAATGCAGTTATTTTGACTAAAAAAGGCTTTTTAGACAATTGGAGACCAAAATACAGTCATTTTGACCCCAAAAACATTTTTCAGGCAATTGGAGACCAAATGCAGTTATCTTGTCTAAAACTGGCTTTTTAAGACTAAAAGACAAAAATACAGTAATTTTGACTTAAAAAAAAATTCAGACCTTTGGTGACCAAATGCAGTTATTTTGACTAAAAAAGGCTTTTTAGACACTTGAAGAACAAAATACAGTCATTTTGACCCAAATAGTTTTTTCAGGCCATTGAAGACAAAATGCAGTTATTTTGTCTAAACCGGCTTTATAAGAATCTAAAAGACAAAAATATTTATTTTGACTAAATTTTTTTTCAGACCTTTGGTGACCAAATGCAGTTATTTTGACTAAAAAGGCTTTTTAAACAATTGGAGACCAAAATACCGTCATTTTGACCCCAAATATTTTTTCAGGCCATTGGAGACCAAATGCAGTTATCTTGTCTAAAACCAGATTTTTAAGACTCTAAAAGCCAAAAATACAGTCATTTTGACTAAAAAATGATTTCCGACCTTTGGTGACCAAATGCAGTTCTTTTGACTAAAAAAAGGCTTTTTAGACACTTGAAGACCAAAATACAGTCATTGTGACCCACAGTTTTTCAGGCCATTGAAGACAAAATGCAGTTATCTTGTCTAAACCGACTTTTTTAAGAATCTAAAAGACAAAAATAGTCATTTTGACTAAATTTTTTCTCAGACCTTTGGTGACCAAATGCAGTTATTTTGACTAAAAAAGGCTTTTTAGACAATTGGAGTCCAAAATACTGAAAAAATATTTTCAGGCCATTAGAGACCAAATGCAGTTATCTTGTCTAAAACCGGCTTTTTAAGACTAAAAGACAAAAATACAGTCATTTTGACTTAAAAAATTTTTTCAGACCTTTGGTGACCAAATGCAGTTATTTTGACAAAAAATATAGAGAGACCAAAATACAGTCATTTTGACCCAAAACATTTTTTGAGGCCATTGGAGACAAAATGCAGATTTCTTGTCTAAAACCGGCTTTTTAAGACTTTAAAAGACAAAAATACAGTCATTTTGACTAAAAGTTTTTTCATACCTTTGGTGATCAAATAAAGTTATTTTGACAAAAAAAAGGCTTTTTAGACACTTGGAGACCAAAATAGAGTCATTTTGACCAAAAACATTTTTTCAGGCCATTAGTTACCAAATGCAGTTTTCGTCTAAAACCGGCTTTTTAAGACTGTAAAAGACAAAAATACAGTTATTTTGACTAAATTTTTTCCAGACCTTTGGTGACCAAATGCAGTTATTTTGACTAAAAAAGGCTTTTTAGACAATTGGAGACCAAAATACAGTCATTTTGACCAAAAACATTTTTTCAGGCCATTGGAGACAAAATGCAGATTTCTTGTCTAAAACCGGCTTTTTAAGACTGTCATTTAGACAAAAAAATTTTCAGACCTTTGGTGACCAAATGCAGCTATTTTGACAATAAAAGGCTTTTTTCATACTTGGAGACCAAAACAGAGTCATTTTGACCAAAAAATAAAATTTCAGGCCATTGGAGAGCAAATGTAGTTATCGTGTCTAATACAAGCGTTTTAAGACTTTAAAAGACAAAAATACAGTCATTTTGACTAAAAGTTTTTTCACACCTTTGGTGATCAAATAAAGTTATTTTGACTAACAAAGGCTTTTTAGACACTTGGAGACCAAAATAGAGTCATTTTGACCAAAAACATTTTTTCAGGCCATTGGTTACCAAATGCAGTTATCGTCTAAAACCGGCTTTTTAAGACTGTAAAAGACAAAAATAGTTATTTTGACTAAATTTTTTTCCAGACCTTTGGTGACCAAATGCAGTTATTTTGACTAAAAAAGGCTTTTTAGACAATTGGAGACCAAAATACAGTCATTTTGACCCCAAAAAATTTTTCAGGCCATTGGAGACCAAATGCAGTTATCTTGTCTAAAACTGGCTTTTTAAGACTAAAAGACAAAAATACAGTAATTTTGACTTAAAAAAAATTCAGACCTTTGGTGACCAAATGCAGTTATTTTGACTAAAAAAGGCTTTTTAGACACTTGAAGAACAAAATACAGTCATTTTGACCCAAATAGTTTTTTCAGGCCATTGAAGACAAAATGCAGTTATTTTGTCTAAACCGGCTTTATAAGAATCTAAAAGACAAAAATATTCATTTTGACTAAATTTTTTTTCAGACCTTTGGTGACCAAATGCATTTATTTTGACTAAAAAGGCTTTTTAAACAATTGGAGACCAAAATACCGTCATTTTGACCCCAAATATTTTTTCAGGCCATTGGAGACCAAATGCAGTTATCTTGTCTAAAACCGGATTTTTAAGACTCTAAAAGCCAAAAATACAGTCATTTTGACAAAAAAATGATTTCCGACCTTTGGTGACCAAATGCAGTTCTTTTGACTAAAAAAAGGCTTTTTAGACACTTGAAGACCAAAATACAGTCATTGTGACCCACAGTTTTTCAGGCCATTGAAGACAAAATGCAGTTATCTTGTCTAAACCGACTTTTTTAAGAATCTAAAAGACAAAAATAGTCATTTTGACTAAATTTTTTTCAGACCTTTGGTGACCAAATGCAGTTATTTTGACTAAAAAAGGCTTTTTAGACAATTGGAGTCCAAAATACTGAAAAAATATTTTCAGGCCATTAGAGACCAAATGCAGTTATCTTGTCTAAAACCGGCTTTTTAAGACTAAAAGACAAAAATACAATCATTTTGACTTAAAAAAATTTTTTCAGACCTTTGGTGACCAAATGCAGTTATTTTGACAAAAAAATATAGAGAGACCAAAATACAGTCATTTTGACCCAAAACATTTTTTGAGGCCATTGGAGACAAAATGCAGATTTCTTGTCTAAAACCGGCTTTTTAAGACTTTAAAAGACAAAAATACAGTCATTTTGACTAAAAGTTTTTTCACACCTTTGGTGATCAAATAAAGTTATTTTGACAAAAAAAGGCTTTTTAGACACTTGGAGACCAAAATAGAGTCATTTTGACCAAAAACATTTTTTCAGGCCATTGATTACTAAATGCAGTTATCGTCTAAAACCGGCTTTTTAAAACTGTAAAAGACAAAAATAGTTATTTTGACTAAATTTTTTTCCAGACCTTTGGTGACCAAATGCAGTTATTTTGACTAAAAAAGGCTTTTTAGACAATTGGAGACCAAAATACAGTCATTTTGACCCCAAAATTTTTTCAGGCCATTGGAGACCAAATGCAGTTATCTTGTCTAAAACCGGCTTTTTAAGACTCTAAAAGCCAAAAATACAGTCATTTTGACTAAAAAAGGCTTTTTAGACATTTGGAGACCAAAATACAGTCATTTTACCCAAAAAGTTTTTTCAGGCCATTGGAGACAAACTGCAGTTATCTTGCCTAAAACCGTCTTTATAAGACTCTAAAAAACAAAATTCAGTCATTTTGACTAAAAAATGTTTTCAGACCTTTGGTGAACAAAATGCAGTTCTTTTGACTAAAAAAGGATTTTTAGACACTTGAAGACCAAAATACAGTCATTGTGACCCACATAGTTTTGTAGGCCATTGGAGACCAAATGCAGTTATCTTGTCTAAAACCGGCTTTTTAAGACTAAAAGACAAAAATACAGTCATTTTGACTTAAAAAAAATTTCAGACCTTTGGTGACCAAATGCAGTTATTTTGACTAAAAAAGGCTTTTTAGACACTTGAAGAACAAAATACAGTCATTTTGACCCAAATAGTTTTTTCAGGCCATCGAAGACAAAATGCAGTTATTTTGTCTAAACCGGCTTTATAAGAATCTAAAAGACAAAAATATTCATTTTGACTAAATTTTTTTCAGACCTTTGGTGACCAAATGCAGTTATTTTGACTAAAAAGGCTTTTTAAACAATTGGAGACCAAAATACAGTCATTTTGACCCCAAATTTTTTTTCAGGCCATTGGAGACCAAATGCAGTTATCTTGTCTAAAACCGGCTTTTTAAGACTCTAAAAGCCAAAAATACAGTCATTTTGACTAAAAAATGATTTCCGACCTTTGGTGACCAAATGCAGTTCTTTTGACTAAAAAAGGCTTTTTAGACACTTGGAGACCAAAATACAGTCATTTTACCCAAAAAGTTTTTTCAGGCCATTGGAAACAAACTGCAGTTATCTTGCCTAAAACCGTCTTTATAAGACTCTAAAAAACAAAATTCAGTCATTTTGACTAAAAAATGTTTTCAGACCTTTGGTGAACAGAATGCAGTTCTTTTGACTAAAAAAGGATTTTTAGACACTTGAAGACCAAAATACAGTCATTGTGACCCACATAGTTTTGTAGGCCATTGGAGACCAAATGCAGTTATCTTGTCTAAAACCGGCATTTTAAGACTCTAAAAGACAAAAATAGTCATTTTGACTAAAAAATGTTTTCAGACCTTTGGTGAACAAAATGCAGTTCTTTTGACTAAAAAAAAGGATTTTTAGACACTTGAATACCAAAATACAGTCATTGTGACCCACAGTTTTTCAGGCCATTGAAGACAAAATGCAGTTATCTTGTCTAAACCGACTTTTTTAAGAATCTAAAAGACAAAAATATTCATTTTGACTAAATTTTTTTCAGACCTTTGGTGACCAAATGCAGTTATTTTGACTAAAAAGGCTTTTTAGACAATTGGAGACCAAAATACTGAAAAAATATTTTGAGGCCATTAGAGACCAAATGCAGTTATCTTGTCTAAAACCGGCTTTTTAAGACTAAAAGACAAAAATACAGTCATTTTGACAAAAAAACAATTTTCAGACCTTTGGAGACAAAATGCAGATTTCTTGTCTAAAACCGGCTTTTTAAGACTGTAAAAGACAAAAATACAGTCATTTAGACAAAAAACAATTTTCAGACCTTTGGTGACTAAATGCAGCTATTTTGACTATAAAAGGCTTTTTTCATACTTGGAGACCAAAACAGAGTCATTTTGACCAAAAAATAAAATTTCAGGCCATTGGAGAGCAAATGCAGTTATCGTGTCTAAGACTCTAAAAGACAAAAATACAGTCATTTTGACTAAATAATGTTTTAAGACCTTTGGTGACCAAATGCAGTTCTTTTGACTAAAAAAGGCTTTTTAGACACTTGAAGACCAAAATACAGTCATTGTGTCCCACATAGTTTTGTAGACCATTGGAGACCACATGCAGTTATCTTTTCTAAAACCGGCTTTTAAAGACTAAAAGACAAAAATACAGTCATTTTGACTTAAAAAATTTTTTCAGACCTTTGGTGACCAAATGCAGTTCTTTTGACTAAAAAAAGGCTTTTTAGACACTTGAAGACCAAAATACAGTCATTGTGACCCACAGTTTTTCAGGCCATTGAAGACAAAATGCAGTTATCTTGTCTAAACCGACTTTTTTAAGAATCTAAAAGACAAAAATAGTCATTTTGACTAAATTTTTTTCAGACCTTTGGTGACCAAATGCAGTTATTTTGACTAAAAAAGGCTTTTTAGACAATTGGAGTCCAAAATACTGAAAAAATATTTTCAGGCCATTAGAGACCAAATGCAGTTATCTTGTCTAAAACCGGCTTTTTAAGACTAAAAGACAAAAATACAGTCATTTTGACTTAAAAATTTTTTTTCAGACCTTTGGTGACCAAATGCAGTTATTTTGACTAAAAAATATAGAGAGACCAAAATACAGTCATTTTGACCCCAAAAAATTTTTCAGGCCATTGGAGACCAAATGCAGTTATCTTGTCTAAAACCGGCTTTTAAAGACTAAAAGACAAAAATACAGTCATTTTGACTTAAAAAAAATTTCAGACCTTTGGTGACCAAATGCAGTTATTTTGACTAAAAAAGGCTTTTTAGACACTTGAAGAACAAAATACAGTCATTTTGACCCAAATAGTTTTTTCAGGCCATTGAAGACAAAATGCAGTTATTTTGTCTAAACCGGCTTTATAAGAATCTAAAAGACAAAAATATTCATTTTGACTAAATTTTTTTTTAGGCATTTGGTGACCAAATGCAGTTATTTTCACTAAAAAGGCTTTTTAAACAATTGGAGACCAAAATACAGTCATTTTGACCCCAAATTTTTTTTCAGGCCATTGGAGACCAAATGCAGTTATCTTGTCTAAAACCGGCTTTTTAAGACTCTAAAGCCAAAAATACAGTCATTTTGACTAAAAAAGGCTTTTTAGACACTTGGAGACCAAAATACAGTCATTTTACCCAAAAAGTTTTTTCAGGCCATTGGAGACAAACTGCAGTTATCTTGCCTAAAACCGTCTTTATAAGACTCTAAAAAACAAAATTCAGTCATTTTGACTAAAAAATGTTTTCAGACCTTTGGTGAACAAAATGCAGTTCTTTTGACTAAAAAAGGATTTTTAGACACTTGAAGACCAAAATACAGTCATTGTGACCCACATAGTTTTGTAGGCCATTGGAGACCAAATGCAGTTATCTTGTCTAAAACCGGCTTTTTAAGACTAAAAGACAAAAATACAGTCATTTTGACTAAAAAATGTTTTCAGACCTTTGGTGACCAAATGCAGTTCTTTTGACTAAAAAAGGCTTTTTAGACACTTGAAGACCAAAATACAGTCATTGTGACCCACATAGTTTTGTAGGCCATTGGAGACCACATGCAGTTATCTTGTCTAAAACCGGCTTTTTAAGACTAAAAGACAAAAATACAGTCATTTTGACTTAAAAAAAATGTCAGACCTTTGGTGACCAAATGCAGTTCTTTTGACTAAAAAAAAGGCTTTTTAGACACTTGAAGACCAAAATACAGTCATTGTGACCCACAGTTTTTCAGGCCATTGAAGACAAAATGCAGTTATCTTGTCTAAACCGACTTTTTTAAGAATCTAAAAGACAAAAATAGTCATTTTGACTAAATTTTTTTCAGACCTTTGGTGACCAAATGCAGTTATTTTGACTAAAAAAGGCTTTTTAGACAATTGGAGACCAAAATACTGAAAAAATATTTTCAGGCCATTAGAGACCAAATGCAGTTATCTTGTCTAAAACCGGCTTTTTAAGACTAAAAGACAAAAATACAGCCATTTTGACCTAAAATTTGTTTTTTCAGACCTTTGGTGACCAAATACAGTTATTTTGACTAAAAAAGGCTTTTTATACACCTGGAGACAGAAATACAGTCATTTGGACCCCAAAAAAAATTCAGGCCATTGGAGACCAAATGCAACTGCATTGTCTAAAACCGGCTTTTTAAGACTCTTAAAGACAAAAATACAGTCATTTTGACTTAAAAAATTTTTCCAGACCTTTGGTGACCAAATACAGTTTTTTTGACTAAAAAGGCTTTTTAGACACTTGGAGACCAAAATACAGTCATTTTGACCCAAATTTTTTTTCAGGCCATTGGAGACCAAATGCAGTTATCTTGTCTAAAACTGGCTTTTTAAGACTAAAAGACAAAAATACAGTCATTTTGACTTAAAATTTTTTTTTCAGACCTTTGGTGACCAAATGCAGTTATTTTGACTAAAAAATATAGAGACCACAATACAGTCATTTTGACCAAAAACATTTTTTCAGGCCATTGGAGACAAAATGCAGATTTCTTGTCTAAAACTGGCTTTTTAAGACTGTCATTTAGACAAAAAAATTTTCAGACCTTTGGTGACCAAATGCAGCTATTTTGACTATAAAAGGCTTTTTTCATACTTGGAGACCAAAACAGAGTCGTTTTGACCAAAAAATAAAATTTCAGGCCATTGGAGAGCAAATGTAGTTATCGTGTCTAATACAAGCGTTTTAAGACTTTAAAAGACAAAAATACAGTCATTTTGACTAAAAGTTTTTTCACACCTTTGGTGATCAAATAAAGTTATTTTGACTAACAAAGGCTTTTTAGACACTTGGAGACCAAAATAGAGTCATTTTGACCAAAAACATTTTTTCAGGCCATTGGTTACCAAATGCAGTTATCGTCTAAAACCGGCTTTTTAAGACTGTAAAAGACAAAAATAGTTATTTTGACTAAATTTTTTTCCAGACCTTTGGTGACCAAATGCAGTTATTTTGACTAAAAAAGGCTTTTTAGACAATTGGAGACCAAAATACAGTCATTTTGACTCCCCAAAATTTTTTTAGGCCATTGGAGACAAAATGCAGTTATTTTGTCTAAACCGGCTTTATAAGAATCTAAAAGACAAAAATATTCATTTTGACTAAATTTTTTTTCAGACCTTTGGTGACCAAATGCAGTAATTTTGACTAAAAAGGCTTTTTAAACAATTGGAGACCAAAATACAGTCATTTTGACCCCAATTTCTTTTTTCAGGCCATTGGAGACCAAATGCAGTTATCTTGTCTAAAACCGGCTTTTTAAGACTCTAAAAGCCAAAAATACAGTCATTTGGACTAAAAAATGATTTCCGACCTTTGGTGACCAAATGCAGTTCTTTTGACTAAAAAAGGCTTTTTAGACACTTGGAGACCAAAATACAGTCATTTTACCCAAAAAGTTTTTTCAGGCCATTGGAAACAAACTGCAGTTATCTTGCCTAAAACCGTCTTTATAAGACTCTAAAAAACAAAATTCAGTCATTTTGACTAAAAAATGTTTTCAGACCTTTGGTGAACAAAATGCAGTTCTTTTGACTAAAAAAGGATTTTTAGACACTTGAAGACCAAAATACAGTCATTGTGACCCACATAGTTTTGTAGGCCATTGGAGACCAAATGCAGTTATCTTGTCTAAAACCGGCATTTTAAGACTCTAAAAGACAAAAATAGTCATTTTGACTAAAAAATGTTTTCAGACCTTTGATGAACAAAATGCAGTTCTTTTGACTTAAAAAAGGATTTTTAGACACTTGAAGACCAAAATACAGTCATTGTGACCCACAGTTTTGTAGGCCATTGGAGACCACATGCAGTTATCTTGTCTAAAACCGGCTTTTTAGGACTAAAAGACAAAAATACAGTCATTTTGACTTAAAAAAATGTCAGACCTTTGGTGACCAAATGCAGTTCTTTTGACTAAAAAAAAGGCTTTTTAGACACTTGAAGATTAAAATACAGTCATTGTGACCCACAGTTTTTCAGGCCATTGAAGACAAAATGCAGTTATCTTGTCTAAACCGACTTTTTTAAGAATCTAAAAGACAAAAATATTCATTTTGACTAAATTTTTTTTCAGACCTTTGGTGACCAAATGCAGTTATTTTGACTAAAAAGGCTTTTTAGACAATTGGAGACCAAAATACTGAAAAAATATTTTCAGGCCATTAGAGACCAAATGCAGTTATCTTGTCTAAAACCGGCTTTTTAAGACTAAAAGACAAAAATACAGTCATTTTGACTTAAAAAATTTTTTTCAGACCTTTGGTGACCAAATGCAGTTATTTTGACTAAAAAATATAGAGAGACCAAAATACAGTCATTTTGACCCCAAAAAATTTTTCAGGCCATTGGAGACCAAATGCAGTTATCTTGTCTAAAACCGGCTTTTAAAGACTAAAAGACAAAAATACAGTCATTTTGACTTAAAAAAAATTTCAGACCTTTGGTGACCAAATGCAGTTATTTTGACTAAAAAAGGCTTTTTAGACACTTGAAGAACAAAATACAGTCATTTTGACCCAAATAGTTTTTTCAGGCCATTGAAGACAAAATGCAGTTATTTTGTCTAAACCGGCTTTATAAGAATCTAAAAGACAAAAATATTCATTTTGACTAAATTTTTTTTCAGGCATTTGGTGACCAAATGCAGTTATTTTCACTAAAAAGGCTTTTTAAACAATTGGAGACCAAAATACAGTCATTTTGACCCCAAATATTTTTTCAGGCCATTGGAGACCAAATGCAGTTATCTTGTCTAAAACCGGCTTTTTAAGACTCTAAAGCCAAAAATACAGTCATTTTGACTAAAAAAGGCTTTTTAGACACTTGGAGACCAAAATATAGTCATTTTACCCAAAAAGTTATTTCAGGCCATTGGAGACAAACTGCAGTTATCTTGCCTAAAACCGTCTTTATAAGACTCTAAAAAACAAAATTCAGTCATTTTGACTAAAAAATGTTTTCAGACCTTTGGTGAACAAAATGCAGTTCTTTTGACTAAAAAAGGATTTTTAGACACTTGAAGACCAAAATACAGTCATTGTGACCCACATAGTTTTGTAGGCCATTGGAGACCAAATGCAGTTATCTTGTCTAAAACCGGCTTTTTAAGACTAAAAGACAAAAATACAGTCATTTTGACTAAAAAATGTTTTCAGACCTTTGGTGACCAAATGCAGTTCTTTTGACTAAAAAAGGCTTTTTAGACACTTGAAGACCAAAATACAGTCATTGTGACCCACATAGTTTTGTAGGCCATTGGAGACCACATGCAGTTATCTTGTCTAAAACCGGCTTTTTAAGACTAAAAGACAAAAATACAGTCATTTTGACTTAAAAAAAATGTCAGACCTTTGGTGACCAAATGCAGTTCTTTTGACTAAAAAAAAGGCTTTTTAGACACTTGAAGACCAAAATACAGTCATTGTGACCCACAGTTTTTCAGGCCATTGAAGACAAAATGCAGTTATCTTGTCTAAACCGACTTTTTTAAGAATCTAAAAGACAAAAATAGTCATTTTGACTAAATTTTTTTCAGACCTTTGGTGACCAAATGCAGTTATTTTGACTAAAAAAGGCTTTTTAGACAATTGGAGACCAAAATACTGAAAAAATATTTTCAGGCCATTAGAGACCAAATGCAGTTATCTTGTCTAAAACCGGCTTTTTAAGACTAAAAGACAAAAATACAGCCATTTTGACCTAAAATTTGTTTTTTCAGACCTTTGGTGACCAAATAGAGTTATTTTGACTAAAAAAGGCTTTTTATACACCTGGAGACAGAAATACAGTCATTTGGACCCCAAAAAAAATTCAGGCCATTGGAGACCAAATGCAACTGCATTGTCTAAAACCGGCTTTTTAAGACTCTTAAAGACAAAAATACAGTCATTTTGACTTAAAAAATTTTTCCAGACCTTTGGTGACCAAATACAGTTTTTTTGACTAAAAAGGCTTTTTAGACACTTGGAGACCAAAATACAGTCATTTTGACCCAAAATTTTTTTCAGGCCATTGGAGACCAAATGCAGTTATCTTGTCTAAAACTGGCTTTTTAAGACTAAAAGACAAAAATACAGTCATTTTGACTTAAAAAAATTTTTTCAGACCTTTGGTGACCAAATGCAGTTATTTTGACTAAAAAATATAGAGACCACAATACAGTCATTTTGACCAAAAACATTTTTTCAGGCCATTGGAGACAAAATGCAGATTTCTTGTCTAAAACTGGCTTTTTAAGACTGTCATTTAGACAAAAAAATTTTCAGACCTTTGGTGACCAAATGCAGCTATTTTGACTATAAAAGGCTTTTTTCATACTTGAAGACCAAAACAGAGTCGTTTTGACCAAAAAATAAAATTTCAGGCCATTGGAGAGCAAATGTAGTTATCGTGTCTAATACAAGCGTTTTAAGACTTTAAAAGACAAAAATACAGTCATTTTGACTAAAAGTTTTTTCACACCTTTGGTGATCAAATAAAGTTATTTTGACTAACAAAGGCTTTTTAGACACTTGGAGACCAAAATAGAGTCATTTTGACCAAAAACATTTTTTCAGGCCATTGGTTACCAAATGCAGTTATCGTCTAAAACCGGCTTTTTAAGACTGTAAAAGACAAAAATAGTTATTTTGACTAAATTTTTTTCCAGACCTTTGGTGACCAAATGCAGTTATTTTGACTAAAAAAGGCTTTTTAGACAATTGGAGACCAAAATACAGTCATTTTGACTCCCCAAAATTTTTTCAGGCCATTGGAGACAAAATGCAGTTATTTTGTCTAAACCGGCTTTATAAGAATCTAAAAGACAAAAATATTCATTTTGACTAAATTTTTTTTCAGACCTTTGGTGACCAAATGCAGTTATTTTGACTAAAAAGGCTTTTTAAACAATTGGAGACCAAAATACAGTCATTTTGACCCCAATTTCTTTTTTCAGGCCATTGGAGACCAAATGCAGTTATCTTGTCTAAAACCGGCTTTTTAAGACTCTAAAAGCCAAAAATACAGTCATTTTGACTAAAAAATGATTTCCGACCTTTGGTGACCAAATGCAGTTCTTTTGACTAAAAAAGGCTTTTTAGACACTTGGAGACCAAAATACAGTCATTTTATCCAAAAAGTTTTTTCAGGCCATTGGAAACAAACTGCAGTTATCTTGCCTAAAACCGTCTTTATAAGACTCTAAAAAACAAAATTCAGTCATTTTGACTAAAATGTTTTCAGACCTTTGGTGAACAAAATGCAGTTCTTTTGACTAAAAAAGGATTTTTAGACACTTGAAGACCAAAATACAGTCATTGTGACCCACATAGTTTTGTAGGCCATTGGAGACCAAATGCAGTTATCTTGTCTAAAACCGGCATTTTAAGACTCTAAAAGACAAAAATAGTCATTTTGACTAAAAAATGTTTTCAGACCTTTGGTGAACAAAATGCAGTTCTTTTGACTAAAAAAGGATTTTTAGACACTTGAAGACCAAAATACAGTCATTGTGACCCACAGTTTTGTAGGCCATTGGAGACCACATGCAGTTATCTTGTCTAAAACCGGCTTTTTAGGACTAAAAGACAAAAATACAGTCATTTTGACTTAAAAAAATGTCAGACCTTTGGTGACCAAATGCAGTTCTTTTGACTAAAAAAAAGGCTTTTTAGACACTTGAAGATTAAAATACAGTCATTGTGACCCACAGTTTTTCAGGCCATTGAAGACAAAATGCAGTTAGCTTGTCTAAACCGACTTTTTTAAGAATCTAAAAGACAAAAATATTCATTTTGACTAAATTTTTTTTCAGACCTTTGGTGACCAAATGCAGTTATTTTGACTAAAAAGGCTTTTTAGACAATTGGAGACCAAAATACTGAAAAAATATTTTCAGGCCATTAGAGACCAAATGCAGTTATCTTGTCTAAAACCGGCTTTTCAAGACTAAAAGACAAAAATACAGTCATTTTGACTTAAAATTTTTTTTCAGACCTTTGGTGACCAAATGCAGTTATTTTGACTAAAAAATATAGAGAGACCAAAATACAGTCATTTTGACCCAAAACATTTTTTCAGGCCATTGGAGACAAAATGCAGATTTCTTGTCTAAAACCGACTTTTTAAGACTGTAAAAGACAAAAATACAGTCATTTAGACAAAAAAAACAATTTTCAGACCTTTGGTGACCAAATGCAGCTATTTTGACTATAAAAGGCTTTTTTCATACTTGGAGACCAAAACAGAGTCATTTTGACCAAAAAATAAAATTTCAGGCCATTGGAGAGCAAATGCAGTTATCGTGTCTAAGACTCTAAAAGACAAAAATACAGTCATTTTGACTAAAAAATGTTTTCAGACCTTTGGTGACCAAATGCAGTTCTTTTGACTAAAAAAGGCTTTTTAGACACTTGAAGACCAAAATACAGTCATTGTGACCCACATAGTTTTGTAGACCATTGGAGACCACATACAGTTATCTTGTCTAAAACCGGCTTTTTAAGACTAAAAGACAAAAATACAGTCATTTTGACTTAAAAAAAATTTTCAGACCTTTGGTGACCAAATGCAGTTCTTTTGACTAAAAAAAAGGCTTTTTAGACACTTGAAGACCAAAATACAGTCATTGTGACCCACAGTTTTTCAGGCCATTGAAGACAAAATGCAGTTATCTTGTCTAAACCGACTTTTTTAAGAATCTAAAAGACAAAAATAGTCATTTTGACTAAATTTTTTTTCAGACCTTTGGTGACCAAATGCAGTTATTTTGACTAAAAAAGGCTTTTTAGACAATTGGAGTCCAAAATACTGAAAAAATATTTTCAGGCCATTAGAGACCAAATGCAGTTATCTTGTCTAAAACCGGCTTTTTAAGACTAAAAGACAAAAATACAGTCATTTTGACTTAAAAAATTTTTTTCAGACCTTTGGTGACCAAATGCAGTTATTTTGACTAAAAAATATAGAGAGACCAAAATACAGTCATTTTGACCCAAAACATTTTTTGAGGCCATTGGAGACAAAATGCAGATTTCTTGTCTAAACCGGCTTTTTAAGACTGTAAAAGACATAAATACAGTCATTTAGACAAAAAACAATTTTCAGACCTTTGGTGACCAAATGCAGCTATTTTGACTAAAAAAGGCTTTTTTGATACTTGGAGACCAAAACAGAGTCATTTTGACCAAAAAATAAAATTTCAGGCCATTGGAGAGCAAATGCAGTTATCGTGTCTAATACAAGCGTTTTAAGACTTTAAAAGACATAAATACAGTCATTTTGACTAAAAGTTTTTTCACACCTTTGGTGATCAAATTAAGTTATTTTGACTAAAAAAGGCTTTTTAGACACTTGGAGACCAAAATAGAGTCATTTTGACCCAAAAATTTTTGCAGGCCATTAGTTACCAAATGCAGTTATCGTCTAAAACCGGCTTTTTAAGACTGTAAAAGACAAAAATACAGTTATTTTGACTAAATTTTTTCCAGACCTTTGGTGACCAAATGCAGTTATTTTGACGAAAAAAGGCTTTTTAGACAATTGGAGACCAAAATACAGTCATTTTGACTAAAAAATTTTTTTCAGGCCATTGGAGACCAAATGCAGTTATCTTGTCTAAAACCGGCCTTTTAAGACTAAAAGACAAAAATACATTAATTTTGACTTAAAAATTTTTTTCAGACCTTTGGTGACCAAATGCAGTTATTTTGACTAAAAAATATAGAGAGACCAAAATACAGTCATTTTGACCCCAAATATTTTTTCAGGCCATTGGAGACCAAATGCAGTTATCTTGTCTAAAACCGGCTTTTTAAGACTCTAAAGCCAAAAATACAGTCATTTTGACTAAAAAAGGCTTTTTAGACACTTGGAGACCAAAATACAGTCATTTTACCCAAAAAGTTTTTTCAGGCCATTGGAGACAAACTGCAGTTATCTTGCCTAAAACCGTCTTTATAAGACTCTAAAAAACAAAATACAGTCATTTTGACTAAAAAATGTTTTCAGACCTTTGGTGACCAAATGCAGTTCTTTTGACTAAAAAAGGCTTTTTAGACACTTGAAGACCAAAATACAGTCATTGTGACCCACATAGTTTTGTAGGCCATTGGAGACCACATGCAGTTATCTTGTCTAAAACCGGCTTTTTAAGACTAAAAGACAAAAATACAGTCATTTTGACTTAAAAAAAATGTCAGACCTTTGGTGACCAAATGCAGTTCTTTTGACTAAAAAAAAGGCTTTTTAGACACTTGAAGACCAAAATACAGTCATTGTGACCCACAGTTTTTCAGGCCATTGAAGACAAAATGCAGTTATCTTGTCTAAACCGACTTTTTTAAGAATCTAAAAGACAAAAATAGTCATTTTGACTAAATTTTTTTCAGACCTTTGGTGACCAAATGCAGTTATTTTGACTAAAAAAGGCTTTTTAGACAATTGGAGACCAAAATACTGAAAAAATATTTTCAGGCCATTAGAGACCAAATGCAGTTATCTTGTCTAAAACCGGCTTTTTAAGATTAAAGACAAAAATACAGCCATTTTGACCTAAAATTTGTTTTTTCAGACCTTTGGTGACCAAATAGAGTTATTTTGACTAAAAAAGGCTTTTTATACACCTGGAGACAGAAATACAGTCATTTGGACCCCAAAAAAAATTCAGGCCATTGGAGACCAAATGCAACTGCATTGTCTAAAACCGGCTTTTTAAGACTCTTAAAGACAAAAATACAGTCATTTTGACTTAAAAAATTTTTCCAGACCTTTGGTGACCAAATACAGTTTTTTTGACTAAAAAGGCTTTTTAGACACTTGGAGACCAAAATACAGTCATTTTGACCCAAAAATTTTTTCAGGCCATTGGAGACCAAATGCAGTTATCTTGTCTAAAACTGGCTTTTTAAGACTAAAAGACAAAAATACAGTCATTTTGACTTAAAAAAATTTTTTCAGACCTTTGGTGACCAAATGCAGTTATTTTGACTAAAAAATATAGAGACCACAATACAGTCATTTTGACCAAAAACATTTTTTCAGGCCATTGGAGACAAAATGCAGATTTCTTGTCTAAAACTGGCTTTTTAAGACTGTCATTTAGACAAAAAATTTTTCAGACCTTTGGTGACCAAATGCAGCTATTTTGACTATAAAAGGCTTTTTTCATACTTGGAGACCAAAACAGAGTCGTTTTGACCAAAAAATAAAATTTCAGGCCATTGGAGAGCAAATGTAGTTATCGTGTCTAATACAAGCGTTTTAAGACTTTAAAAGACAAAAATACAGTCATTTTGACTAAAAGTTTTTTCACACCTTTGGTGATCAAATAAAGTTATTTTGACTAACAAAGGCTTTTTAGACACTTGGAGACCAAAATAGAGTCATTTTGACCAAAAACATTTTTTCAGGCCATTGGTTACCAAATGCAGTTATCGTCTAAAACCGGCTTTTTAAGACTGTAAAAGACAAAAATAGTTATTTTGACTAAATTTTTTTCCAGACCTTTGGTGACCAAATGCAGTTATTTTGACTAAAAAAGGCTTTTTAGACAATTGGAGACCAAAATACAGTCATTTTGACTCCCCAAAATTTTTTCAGGCCATTGGAGACAAAATGCAGTTATTTTGTCTAAACCGGCTTTATAAGAATCTAAAAGACAAAAATATTCATTTTGACTAAATTTTTTTTCAGACCTTTGGTGACCAAATGCAGTTATTTTGACTAAAAAGGCTTTTTAAACAATTGGAGACCAAAATACAGTCATTTTGACCCCAATTTCTTTTTTCAGGCCATTGGAGACCAAATGCAGTTATCTTGTCTAAAACCGGCTTTTTAAGACTCTAAAAGCCAAAAATACAGTCATTTGGACTAAAAAATGATTTCCGACCTTTGGTGACCAAATGCAGTTCTTTTGACTAAAAAAGGCTTTTTAGACACTTGGAGACCAAAATACAGTCATTTTACCCAAAAAGTTTTTTCAGGCCATTGGAAACAAACTGCAGTTATCTTGCCTAAAACCGTCTTTATAAGACTCTAAAAAACAAAATTCAGTCATTTTGACTAAAATGTTTTCAGACCTTTGGTGAACAAAATGCAGTTCTTTTGACTAAAAAAGGATTTTTAGACACTTGAAGACCAAAATACAGTCATTGTGACCCACATAGTTTTGTAGGCCATTGGAGACCAAATGCAGTTATCTTGTCTAAAACCGGCATTTTAAGACTCTAAAAGACAAAAATAGTCATTTTGACTAAAAAATGTTTTCAGACCTTTGGTGAACAAAATGCAGTTCTTTTGACTAAAAAAGGATTTTTAGACACTTGAAGACCAAAATACAGTCATTGTGACCCACAGTTTTGTAGGCCATTGGAGACCACATGCAGTTATCTTGTCTAAAACCGGCTTTTTAGGACTAAAAGACAAAAATACAGTCATTTTGACTTAAAAAAATGTCAGACCTTTGGTGACCAAATGCAGTTCTTTTGACTAAAAAAAAGGCTTTTTAGACACTTGAAGATTAAAATACAGTCATTGTGACCCACAGTTTTTCAGGCCATTGAAGACAAAATGCAGTTAGCTTGTCTAAACCGACTTTTTTAAGAATCTAAAAGACAAAAATATTCATTTTGACTAAATTTTTTTTCAGACCTTTGGTGACCAAATGCAGTTATTTTGACTAAAAAGGCTTTTTAGACAATTGGAGACCAAAATACTGAAAAAATATTTTCAGGCCATTAGAGACCAAATGCAGTTATCTTGTCTAAAACCGGCTTTTCAAGACTAAAAGACAAAAATACAGTCATTTTGACTTAAAATTTTTTTTCAGACCTTTGGTGACCAAATGCAGTTATTTTGACTAAAAAATATAGAGAGACCAAAATACAGTCATTTTGACCCAAAACATTTTTTCAGGCCATTGGAGACAAAATGCAGATTTCTTGTCTAAAACCGGCTTTTTAAGACTGTAAAAGACAAAAATACAGTCATTTAGACAAAAAAAACAATTTTCAGACCTTTGGTGACCAAATGCAGCTATTTTGACTATAAAAGGCTTTTTTCATACTTGGAGACCAAAACAGAGTCATTTTGACCAAAAAATAAAATTTCAGGCCATTGGAGAGCAAATGCAGTTATCGTGTCTAAGACTCTAAAAGACAAAAATACAGTCATTTTGACTAAAAAATGTTTTCAGACCTTTGGTGACCAAATGCAGTTCTTTTGACTAAAAAAGGCTTTTTAGACACTTGAAGACCAAAATACAGTCATTGTGACCCACATAGTTTTGTAGACCATTGGAGACCACATACAGTTATCTTGTCTAAAACCGGCTTTTTAAGACTAAAAGACAAAAATACAGTCATTTTGACTTAAAAAAAATTTTCAGACCTTTGGTGACCAAATGCAGTTCTTTTGACTAAAAAAAAGGCTTTTTAGACACTTGAAGACCAAAATACAGTCATTGTGACCCACAGTTTTTCAGGCCATTGAAGACAAAATGCAGTTATCTTGTCTAAACCGACTTTTTTAAGAATCTAAAAGACAAAAATAGTCATTTTGACTAAATTTTTTTTCAGACCTTTGGTGACCAAATGCAGTTATTTTGACTAAAAAAGGCTTTTTAGACAATTGGAGTCCAAAATACTGAAAAAATATTTTCAGGCCATTAGAGACCAAATGCAGTTATCTTGTCTAAAACCGGCTTTTTAAGACTAAAAGACAAAAATACAGTCATTTTGACTTAAAAAATTTTTTTCAGACCTTTGGTGACCAAATGCAGTTATTTTGACTAAAAAATATAGAGAGACCAAAATACAGTCATTTTGACCCAAAACATTTTTTGAGGCCATTGGAGACAAAATGCAGATTTCTTGTCTAAACCGGCTTTTTAAGACTGTAAAAGACATAAATACAGTCATTTAGACAAAAAACAATTTTCAGACCTTTGGTGACCAAATGCAGCTATTTTGACTAAAAAAGGCTTTTTTGATACTTGGAGACCAAAACAGAGTCATTTTGACCAAAAAATAAAATTTCAGGCCATTGGAGAGCAAATGCAGTTATCGTGTCTAATACAAGCGTTTTAAGACTTTAAAAGACATAAATACAGTCATTTTGACTAAAAGTTTTTTCACACCTTTGGTGATCAAATTAAGTTATTTTGACTAAAAAAGGCTTTTTAGACACTTGGAGACCAAAATAGAGTCATTTTGACCCAAAAATTTTTGCAGGCCATTAGTTACCAAATGCAGTTATCGTCTAAAACCGGCTTTTTAAGACTGTAAAAGACAAAAATACAGTTATTTTGACTAAATTTTTTCCAGACCTTTGGTGACCAAATGCAGTTATTTTGACGAAAAAAGGCTTTTTAGACAATTGGAGACCAAAATACAGTCATTTTGACTAAAAAATTTTTTTCAGGCCATTGGAGACCAAATGCAGTTATCTTGTCTAAAACCGGCCTTTTAAGACTAAAAGACAAAAATACATTAATTTTGACTTAAAAATTTTTTTTCAGACCTTTGGTGACCAAATGCAGTTATTTTGACTAAAAAATATAGAGAGACCAAAATACAGTCATTTTGACCCCAAATATTTTTTCAGGCCATTGGAGACCAAATGCAGTTATCTTGTCTAAAACCGGCTTTTTAAGACTCTAAAGCCAAAAATACAGTCATTTTGACTAAAAAAGGCTTTTTAGACACTTGGAGACCAAAATACAGTCATTTTACCCAAAAAGTTTTTTCAGGCCATTGGAGACAAACTGCAGTTATCTTGCCTAAAACCGTCTTTATAAGACTCTAAAAAACAAAATACAGTCATTTTGACTAAAAAATGTTTTCAGACCTTTGGTGACCAAATGCAGTTCTTTTGACTAAAAAAGGCTTTTTAGACACTTGAAGACCAAAATACAGTCATTGTGACCCACATAGTTTTGTAGGCCATTGGAGACCACATGCAGTTATCTTGTCTAAAACCGGCTTTTTAAGACTAAAAGACAAAAATACAGTCATTTTGACTTAAAAAAAATGTCAGACCTTTGGTGACCAAATGCAGTTCTTTTGACTAAAAAAAAGGCTTTTTAGACACTTGAAGACCAAAATACAGTCATTGTGACCCACAGTTTTTCAGGCCATTGAAGACAAAATGCAGTTATCTTGTCTAAACCGACTTTTTTAAGAATCTAAAAGACAAAAATAGTCATTTTGACTAAATTTTTTTCAGACCTTTGGTGACCAAATGCAGTTATTTTGACTAAAAAAGGCTTTTTAGACAATTGGAGACCAAAATACTGAAAAAATATTTTCAGGCCATTAGAGACCAAATGCAGTTATCTTGTCTAAAACCGGCTTTTTAAGACTAAAAGACAAAAATACAGCCATTTTGACCTAAAATTTGTTTTTTCAGACCTTTGGTGACCAAATAGAGTTATTTTGACTAAAAAAGGCTTTTTATACACCTGGAGACAGAAATACAGTCATTTGGACCCCCAAAAAAATTCAGGCCATTGGAGACCAAATGCAACTGCATTGTCTAAAACCGGCTTTTTAAGACTCTTAAAGACAAAAATACAGTCATTTTGACTTAAAAATTTTTTCCAGACCTTTGGTGACCACATACAGTTTTTTTGACTAAAAAGGCTTTTTAGACACTTGGAGACCAAAATACAGTCATTTTGACCCAAAAATTTTTTCAGGCCATTGGAGACCAAATGCAGTTATCTTGTCTAAAACTGGCTTTTTAAGACTAAAAGACAAAAATACAGTCATTTTGACTTAAAAAATTTTTTTCAGACCTTTGGTGACCAAATGCAGTTATTTTGACTAAAAAATATAGAGACCACAATACAGTCATTTTGACCAAAAACATTTTTTCAGGCCATTGGAGACAAAATGCAGATTTCTTGTCTAAAACTGGCTTTTTAAGACTGTCATTTAGACAAAAAATTTTTCAGACCTTTGGTGACCAAATGCAGCTATTTTGACTATAAAAGGCTTTTTTCATACTTGGAGACCAAAACAGAGTCGTTTTGACCAAAAAATAAAATTTCAGGCCATTGGAGAGCAAATGTAGTTATCGTGTCTAATACAAGCGTTTTAAGACTTTAAAAGACAAAAATACAGTCATTTTGACTAAAAGTTTTTTCACACCTTTGGTGATCAAATAAAGTTATTTTGACTAACAAAGGCTTTTTAGACACTTGGAGACCAAAATAGAGTCATTTTGACCAAAAACATTTTTTCAGGCCATTGGTTACCAAATGCAGTTATCGTCTAAAACCGGCTTTTTAAGACTGTAAAAGACAAAAATAGTTATTTTGACTAAATTTTTTTCCAGACCTTTGGTGACCAAATGCAGTTATTTTGACTAAAAAAGGCTTTTTAGACAATTGGAGACCAAAATACAGTCATTTTGACTCCCCAAAATTTTTTCAGGCCATTGGAGACAAAATGCAGTTATTTTGTCTAAACCGGCTTTATAAGAATCTAAAAGACAAAAATATTCATTTTGACTAAATTTTTTTTCAGACCTTTGGTGACCAAATGCAGTTATTTTGACTAAAAAGGCTTTTTAAACAATTGGAGACCAAAATACAGTCATTTTGACCCCAATTTCTTTTTTCAGGCCATTGGAGACCAAATGCAGTCATCTTGTCTAAAACCGGCTTTTTAAGACTCTAAAAGCCAAAAATACAGTCATTTTGACTAAAAAATGATTTCCGACCTTTGGTGACCAAATGCAGTTCTTTTGACTAAAAAAGGCTTTTTAGACACTTGGAGACCAAAATACAGTCATTTTACCCAAAAAGTTTTTTCAGGCCATTGGAAACAAACTGCAGTTATCTTGCCTAAAACCGTCTTTATAAGACTCTAAAAAACAAAATTCAGTCATTTTGACTAAAATGTTTTCAGACCTTTGGTGAACAAAATGCAGTTCTTTTGACTAAAAAAGGATTTTTAGACACTTGAAGACCAAAATACAGTCATTGTGACCCACATAGTTTTGTAGGCCATTGGAGACCAAATGCAGTTATCTTGTCTAAAACCGGCATTTTAAGACTCTAAAAGACAAAAATAGTCATTTTGACTAAAAAATGTTTTCAGACCTTTGGTGAACAAAATGCAGTTCTTTTGACTAAAAAAGGATTTTTAGACACTTGAAGACCAAAATACAGTCATTGTGACCCACAGTTTTGTAGGCCATTGGAGACCACATGCAGTTATCTTGTCTAAAACCGGCTTTTTAGGACTAAAAGACAAAAATACAGTCATTTTGACTTAAAAAAATGTCAGACCTTTGGTGACCAAATGCAGTTCTTTTGACTAAAAAAAAGGCTTTTTAGACACTTGAAGATTAAAATACAGTCATTGTGACCCACAGTTTTTCAGGCCATTGAAGACAAAATGCAGTTAGCTTGTCTAAACCGACTTTTTTAAGAATCTAAAAGACAAAAATATTCATTTTGACTAAATTTTTTTTCAGACCTTTGGTGACCAAATGCAGTTATTTTGACTAAAAAGGCTTTTTAGACAATTGGAGACCAAAATACTGAAAAAATATTTTCAGGCCATTAGAGACCAAATGCAGTTATCTTGTCTAAAACCGGCTTTTCAAGACTAAAAGACAAAAATACAGTCATTTTGACTTAAAAATTTTTTTCAGACCTTTGGTGACCAAATGCAGTTATTTTGACTAAAAAATATAGAGAGACCAAAATACAGTCATTTTGACCCAAAACATTTTTTCAGGCCATTGGAGACAAAATGCAGATTTCTTGTCTAAAACCAGCTTTTTAAGACTGTAAAAGACAAAAATACAGTCATTTAGACAAAAAAAAACAATTTTCAGACCTTTGGTGACCAAATGCAGCTATTTTGACTATAAAAGGCTTTTTTCATACTTGGAGACCAAAACAGAGTCATTTTGACCAAAAAATAAAATTTCAGGCCATTGGAGAGCAAATGCAGTTATCGTGTCTAAGACTCTAAAAGACAAAAATACAGTCATTTTGACTAAAAAATGTTTTCAGACCTTTGGTGACCAAATGCAGTTCTTTTGACTAAAAAAGGCTTTTTAGACACTTGAAGACCAAAATACAGTCATTGTGACCCACATAGTTTTGTAGACCATTGGAGACCACATACAGTTATCTTGTCTAAAACCGGCTTTTTAAGACTAAAAGACAAAAATACAGTCATTTTGACTTAAAAAAACATTTTCAGACCTTTGGTGACCAAATGCAGTTCTTTTGACTAAAAAAAAGGCTTTTTAGACACTTGAAGACCAAAATACAGTCATTGTGACCCACAGTTTTTCAGGCCATTGAAGACAAAATGCAGTTATCTTGTCTAAACCGACTTTTTTAAGAATCTAAAAGACAAAAATAGTCATTTTGACTAAATTTTTTTTCAGACCTTTGGTGACCAAATGCAGTTATTTTGACTAAAAAAGGCTTTTTAGACAATTGGAGTCCAAAATACTGAAAAAATATTTTCAGGCCATTAGAGACCAAATGCAGTTATCTTGTCTAAAACCGGCTTTTTAAGACTAAAAGACAAAAATACAGTCATTTTGACTTAAAAATTTTTTTTCAGACCTTTGGTGACCAAATGCAGTTATTTTGACTAAAAAATATAGAGAGACCAAAATACAGTCATTTTGACCCAAAACATTTTTTGAGGCCATTGGAGACAAAATGCAGATTTCTTGTCTAAACCGGCTTTTTAAGACTGTAAAAGACATAAATACAGTCATTTAGACAAAAAACAATTTTCAGACCTTTGGTGACCAAATGCAGCTATTTTGACTAAAAAAGGCTTTTTTGATACTTGGAGACCAAAACAGAGTCATTTTGACCAAAAAATAAAATTTCAGGCCATTGGAGAGCAAATGCAGTTATCGTGTCTAATACAAGCGTTTTAAGACTTTAAAAGACATAAATACAGTCATTTTGACTAAAAGTTTTTTCACACCTTTGGTGATCAAATTAAGTTATTTTGACTAAAAAAAGGCTTTTTAGACACTTGGAGACCAAAATAGAGTCATTTTGACCCAAAAAATATTGCAGGCCATTAGTTACCAAATGCAGTTATCGTCTAAAACCGGCTTTTTAAGACTGTAAAAGACAAAAATACAGTTATTTTGACTAAATTTTTTCCAGACCTTTGGTGACCAAATGCAGTTATTTTGACGAAAAAAGGCTTTTTAGACAATTGGAGACCAAAATACAGTCATTTTGACTAAAAAATTTTTTTCAGGCCATTGGAGACCAAATGCAGTTATCTTGTCTAAAACCGGCCTTTTAAGACTAAAAGACAAAAATACATTAATTTTGACTTAAAAAATTTTTTTCAGACCTTTGGTGACCAAATGCAGTTATTTTGACTTAAAAATATAGAGAGACCAAAATACAGTCATTTTGACCCAAAACATTTTTTCAGGCCATTGGAGACAAAATGCAGATTTCTTGTCTAAAACCGGCTTTTTAAGACTGTAAAAGACAAAAATACAGTCATTTAGACAAAAAAACAATTTTCAGACCTTTGGTGACCAAATGCAGCTATTTTGACTATAAAAGGCTTTTTTCATACTTGGAGACCAAAACAGAGTCATTTTGACCAAAAAATAAAATTTCAGGCCATTGGAGAGCAAATGCAGTTATCGTGTCTAATACAAGCGTTTTAAGACTTTAAAAGACAAAAATACAGTCATTTTGACTAAAGGTTTTTTCACACCTTTGGTGATCAAATAAAGTTATTTTGACTAAAAAAGGCTTTTTAGACACTTGGAGACCAAAATAGAGTCATTTTGACCAAAAACATTTTTTCAGGCCATTGGTTACCAAATGCAGTTATCGTCTAAAACCGGCTTTTTAAGACTGTAAAAGACAAAAATAGTTATTTTGACTAAATTTTTTTCCAGACCTTTGGTGACCAAATGCAGTTATTTTGACTAAAAAAGGCTTTTTAGACAATTGGAGACCAAAATACAGTCATTTTGACTCCCAAAAATTTTTCAGGCCATTGTAGACCAAATGCAGTTATCTTGTCTAAAACCGGCTTTTTAAGACTAAAAGACAAAAATACAGTCATTTTGACTTAAAAAAAATTTCAGACCTTTGGTGACCAAATGCAGTTATTTTGACTAAAAAGGCTTTTTAAACAATTGGAGACCAAAATACAGTCATTTTGACCCCAATTTCTTTTTTCAGGCCATTGGAGACCAAATGCAGTTATCTTGTCTAAAACCGGCTTTTTAAGACTCTAAAAGCCAAAAATACAGTCATTTTGACTAAAAAATGATTTCCGACCTTTGGTGACCAAATGCAGTTCTTTTGACTAAAAAAGGCTTTTTAGACACTTGGAGACCAAAATACAGTCATTTTACCCAAAAAGTTTTTTCAGGCCATTGGAAACAAACTGCAGTTATCTTGTCTAAAACCGTCTTTATAAGACTCTAAAAAACAAAATTCAGTCATTTTGACTAAAATGTTTTCAGACCTTTGGTGAACAAAATGCAGTTCTTTTGACTAAAAAAGGATTTTTAGACACTTGAAGACCAAAATACTGTCATTGTGACCCACATAGTTTTGTAGGCCATTGGAGACCAAATGCAGTTATCTTGTCTAAAACCGGCATTTTAAGACTCTAAAAGACAAAAATAGTCATTTTGACTAAAAAATGTTTTCAGACCTTTGGTGAACAAAATGCAGTTCTTTTGACTAAAAAAGGATTTTTAGACACTTGAAGACCAAAATACAGTCATTGTGACCCACAGTTTTGTAGGCCATTGGAGACCACATGCAGTTATCTTGTCTAAAACCGGCTTTTTAGGACTAAAAGACAAAAATACAGTCATTTTGACTTAAAAAAATGTCAGACCTTTGGTGACCAAATGCAGTTCTTTTGACTAAAAAAAAGGCTTTTTAGACACTTGAAGATTAAAATACAGTCATTGTGACCCACAGTTTTTCAGGCCATTGAAGACAAAATGCAGTTATCTTGTCTAAACCGACTTTTTTAAGAATCTAAAAGACAAAAATATTCATTTTGACAAAAATTTTTTTCAGACCTTTGGTGACCAAATGCAGTTATTTTGACTAAAAAGGCTTTTTAGACAATTGGAGACCAAAATACTGAAAAAATATTTTCAGGCCATTAGAGACCAAATGCAGTTATCTTGTCTAAAACCGGCTTTTCAAGACTAAAAGACAAAAATACAGTCATTTTGACTTAAAATTTTTTTTCAGACCTTTGGTGACCAAATGCAGTTATTTTGACTAAAAAATATAGAGAGACCAAAATACAGTCATTTTGACCCAAAACATTTTTTCAGGCCATTGGAGACAAAATGCAGATTTCTTGTCTAAAACCGGCTTTTTAAGACTGTAAAAGACAAAAATACAGTCATTTAGACAAAAAACCAATTTTCAGACCTTTGGTGACCAAATGCAGCTATTTTGACTATAAAAGGCTTTTTTCATACTTGGGGACCAAAACAGAGTCATTTTGACCAAAAAATAAAATTTCAGGCCATTGGAGAGCAAATGCAGTTATCGTGTCTAAGACTCTAAAAGACAAAAATACAGTCATTTTGACTAAAAAATGTTTTCAGACCTTTGGTGACCAAATGCAGTTCTTTTGACTAAAAAAGGCTTTTTAGACACTTGAAGACCAAAATACAGTCATTGTGACCCACATAGTTTTGTAGACCATTGGAGACCACATACAGTTATCTTGTCTAAAACCGGCTTTTTAAGACTAAAAGACAAAAATACAGTAATTTTGACTTAAAAAAAAATTTCAGACCTTTGGTGACCAAATGCAGTTCTTTTGACTAAAAAAAAGGCTTTTTAGACACTTGAAGACCAAAATACAGTCATTGTGACCCACAGTTTTTCAGGCCATTGAAGACAAAATGCAGTTATCTTGTCTAAACCGACTTTTTTAAGAATCTAAAAGACAAAAATAGTCATTATTTTTTTTCAGACCTTTGGTGACCAAATGCAGTTATTTTGACTAAAAAAGGCTTTTTAGACAATTGGAGTCCAAAATACTGAAAAAATATTTTCAGGCCATTAGAGACCAAATGCAGTTATCTTGTCTAAAACCGGCTTTTTAAGACTAAAAGACAAAAATACAGTCATTTTGACTTAAAAAAATTTTTTCAGACCTTTGGTGACCAAATGCAGTTATTTTGACTAAAAAATATAGAGAGACCAAAATACAGTCATTTTGACCCAAAACATTTTTTGAGGCCATTGGAGACAAAATGCAGATTTCTTGTCTAAACCGGCTTTTTAAGACTGTAAAAGACATAAATACAGTCATTTAGACAAAAAACAATTTTCAGACCTTTGGTGACCAAATGCAGCTATTTTGACTAAAAAAGGCTTTTTTGATACTTGGAGACCAAAACAGAGTCATTTTGACCAAAAAATAAAATTTCAGGCCATTGGAGAGCAAATGCAGTTATCGTGTCTAATACAAGCGTTTTAAGACTTTAAAAGACATAAATACAGTCATTTTGACTAAAAGTTTTTTCACACCTTTGGTGATCAAATTAAGTTATTTTGACTAAAAAAGGCTTTTTAGACACTTGGAGACCAAAATAGAGTCATTTTGACCCACAAATTTTTGCAGGCCATTAGTTACCAAATGCAGTTATCGTCTAAAACCGGCTTTTTAAGACTGTAAAAGACAAAAATACAGGTATTTTGACTAAATTTTTTCCAGACCTTTGGTGACCAAATGCAGTTATTTTGACGAAAAAAGGCTTTTTAGACAATTGGAGACCAAAATACAGTCATTTTGACTAAAAAATTTTTTCCAGGCCATTGGAGACCAAATGCAGTTATCTTGTCTAAAACCGGCCTTTTAAGACTAAAAGACAAAAATACATTAATTTTGACTTAAAAATTTTTTTTCAGACCTTTGGTGACCAAATGCAGTTATTTTGACTAAAAAATATAGAGAGACCAAAATACAGTCATTTTGACCCCAAATATTTTTTCAGGCCATTGGAGACCAAATGCAGTTATCTTGTCTAAAACCGGCTTTTTAAGACTCTAAAGCCAAAAATACAGTCATTTTGACTAAAAAAGGCTTTTTAGACACTTGGAGACCAAAATACAGTCATTTTACCCAAAAAGTTTTTTCAGGCCATTGGAGACAAACTGCAGTTATCTTGCCTAAAACCGTCTTTATAAGACTCTAAAAAACAAAATACAGTCATTTTGACTAAAAAATGTTTTCAGACCTTTGGTGACCAAATGCAGTTCTTTTGACTAAAAAAGGCTTTTTAGACACTTGAAGACCAAAATACAGTCATTGTGACCCACATAGTTTTGTAGGCCATTGGAGACCACATGCAGTTATCTTGTCTAAAACCGGCTTTTTAAGACTAAAAGACAAAAATACAGTCATTTTGACTTAAAAAAAATGTCAGACCTTTGGTGACCAAATGCAGTTCTTTTGACTAAAAAAAAGGCTTTTTAGACACTTGAAGACCAAAATACAGTCATTGTGACCCACAGTTTTTCAGGCCATTGAAGACAAAATGCAGTTATCTTGTCTAAACCGACTTTTTTAAGAATCTAAAAGACAAAAATAGTCATTTTGACTAAATTTTTTTCAGACCTTTGGTGACCAAATGCAGTTATTTTGACTAAAAAAGGCTTTTTAGACAATTGGAGACCAAAATACTGAAAAAATATTTTCAGGCCATTAGAGACCAAATGCAGTTATCTTGTCTAAAACCGGCTTTTTAAGACTAAAAGACAAAAATACAGCCATTTTGACCTAAAATTTGTTTTTTCAGACCTTTGGTGACCAAATAGAGTTATTTTGACTAAAAAAGGCTTTTTATACACCTGGAGACAGAAATACAGTCATTTGGACCCCAAAAAAAATTCAGGCCATTGGAGACCAAATGCAACTGCATTGTCTAAAACCGGCTTTTTAAGACTCTTAAAGACAAAAATACAGTCATTTTGACTTAAAAAATTTTTCCAGACCTTTGGTGACCAAATACAGTTTTTTTGACTAAAAAGGCTTTTTAGACACTTGGAGACCAAAATACAGTCATTTTGACCCAAAATTTTTTTCAGGCCATTGGAGACCAAATGCAGTTATCTTGTCTAAAACTGGCTTTTTAAGACTAAAAGACAAAAATACAGTCATTTTGACTTAAAAAATTTTTTTCAGACCTTTGGTGACCAAATGCAGTTATTTTGACTAAAAAATATAGAGACCACAATACAGTCATTTTGACCAAAAACATTTTTTCAGGCCATTGGAGACAAAATGCAGATTTCTTGTCTAAAACTGGCTTTTTAAGACTGTCATTTAGACAAAAAATTTTTCAGACCTTTGGTGACCAAATGCAGCTATTTTGACTATAAAAGGCTTTTTTCATACTTGGAGACCAAAACAGAGTCGTTTTGACCAAAAAATAAAATTTCAGGCCATTGGAGAGCAAATGTAGTTATCGTGTCTAATACAAGCGTTTTAAGACTTTAAAAGACAAAAATACAGTCATTTTGACTAAAAGTTTTTTCACACCTTTGGTGATCAAATAAAGTTATTTTGACTAACAAAGGCTTTTTAGACACTTGGAGACCAAAATAGAGTCATTTTGACCAAAAACATTTTTTCAGGCCATTGGTTACCAAATGCAGTTATCGTCTAAAACCGGCTTTTTAAGACTGTAAAAGACAAAAATAGTTATTTTGACTAAATTTTTTTCCAGACCTTTGGTGACCAAATGCAGTTATTTTGACTAAAAAAGGCTTTTTAGACAATTGGAGACCAAAATACAGTCATTTTGACTCCCCAAAATTTTTTCAGGCCATTGGAGACAAAATGCAGTTATTTTGTCTAAACCGGCTTTATAAGAATCTAAAAGACAAAAATATTCATTTTGACTAAATTTTTTTTCAGACCTTTGGTGACCAAATGCAGTTATTTTGACTAAAAAGGCTTTTTAAACAATTGGAGACCAAAATACAGTCATTTTGACCCCAATTTCTTTTTTCAGGCCATTGGAGACCAAATGCAGTTATCTTGTCTAAAACCGGCTTTTTAAGACTCTAAAAGCCAAAAATACAGTCATTTTGACTAAAAAATGATTTCCGACCTTTGGTGACCAAATGCAGTTCTTTTGACTAAAAAAGGCTTTTTAGACACTTGGAGACCAAAATACAGTCATTTTACCCAAAAAGTTTTTTCAGGCCATTGGAAACAAACTGCAGTTATCTTGCCTAAAACCGTCTTTATAAGACTCTAAAAAACAAAATTCAGTCATTTTGACAAAAAAATGTTTTCAGACCTTTGGTGAACAAAATGCAGTTCTTTTGACTAAAAAAGGATTTTTAGACACTTGAAGACCAAAATACAGTCATTGTGACCCACCTAGTTTTGTAGGCCATTGGAGACCAAATGCAGTTATCTTGTCTAAAACCGGCATTTTAAGACTCTAAAAGACAAAAATAGTCATTTTGACTAAAAAATGTTTTCAGACCTTTGGTGAACAAAATGCAGTTCTTTTGACTAAAAAAGGATTTTTAGACACTTGAAGACCAAAATACAGTCATTGTGACCCACAGTTTTGTAGGCCATTGGAGACCACATGCAGTTATCTTGTCTAAAACCGGCATTTTAAGACTAAAAGACAAAAATACAGTCATTTTGACTTAAAAAATTTTTTCAGACCTTTGGTGACCAAATGCAGTTCTTTTGACTAAAAAAAAGGCTTTTTAGACACTTGAAGACCAAAATACAGTCATTGTGACCCACAGTTTTTCAGGCCATTGAAGACAAAATGCAGTTATCTTGTCTAAACCGACTTTTTTAAGAATCTAAAAGACAAAAATATTTATTTTGACTACATTTTTTTTTCAGACCTTTGGTGACCAAATGCAGTTATTTTGACTAAAAAGGCTTTTTAGACAATTGGAGACCAAAATACTGAAAAAATATTTTCAGGCCATTAGAGACCAAATGCAGTTATCTTGTCTAAAACCGGCTTTTTAAGACTAAAAGACAAAAATACAGTCATTTTGACTTAAAATTTTTTTTCAGACCTTTGGTGACCAAATGCAGTTATTTTGACTAAAAAATATAGAGAGACCAAAATACAGTCATTTTGACCCAAAACATTTTTTCAGGCCATTGGAGACAAAATGCAGATTTCTTGTCTAAAACCGGCTTTTTAAGACTGTAAAAGACAAAAATACAGTCATTTAGACAAAAAAAACAATTTTCAGACCTTTGGTGACCAAATGCAGCTATTTTGACTATAAAAGGCTTTTTTCATACTTGGAGACCAAAACAGAGTCATTTTGACCAAAAAATAAAATTTCAGGCCATTGGAGAGCAAATGCAGTTATCGTGTCTAAGACTCTAAAAGACAAAAATACAGTCATTTTGACTAAAAAATGTTTTCAGACCTTTGGTGACCAAATGCAGTTCTTTTGACTAAAAAAGGCTTTTTAGACACTTGAAGACCAAAATACAGTCATTGTGACCCACATAGTTTTGTAGACCATTGGAGACCACATGCAGTTATCTTGTCTAAAACCGGCTTTTTAAGACTAAAAGACAAAAATACAGTCATTTTGACTAAAAGTTTTTTCACACCTTTGGTGATCAAATAAAGTTATTTTGACTAACAAAGGCTTTTTAGACACTTGGAGACCAAAATAGAGTCATTTTGACCAAAAACATTTTTTCAGGCCATTGGTTACCAAATGCAGTTATCGTCTAAAACCGGCTTTTTAAGACTGTAAAAGACAAAAATAGTTATTTTGACTAAATTTTTTTCCAGACCTTTGGTGACCAAATGCAGTTATTTTGACTAAAAAAGGCTTTTTAGACAATTGGAGACCAAAATACAGTCATTTTGACTCCCCAAAATTTTTTCAGGCCATTGGAGACAAAATGCAGTTATTTTGTCTAAACCGGCTTTATAAGAATCTAAAAGACAAAAATATTCATTTTGACTAAATTTTTTTTCAGACCTTTGGTGACCAAATGCAGTTATTTTGACTAAAAAGGCTTTTTAAACAATTGGAGACCAAAATACAGTCATTTTGACCCCAATTTCTTTTTTCAGGCCATTGGAGACCAAATGCAGTTATCTTGTCTAAAACCGGCTTTTTAAGACTCTAAAAGCCAAAAATACAGTCATTTTGACTAAAAAATGATTTCCGACCTTTGGTGACCAAATGCAGTTCTTTTGACTAAAAAAGGCTTTTTAGACACTTGGAGACCAAAATTCAGTCATTTTACCCAAAAAGTTTTTTCAGGCCATTGGAAACAAACTGCAGTTATCTTGTCTAAAACCGTCTTTATAAGACTCTAAAAAACAAAATTCAGTCATTTTGACTAAAATGTTTTCAGACCTTTGGTGAACAAAATGCAGTTCTTTTGACTAAAAAAGGATTTTTAGACACTTGAAGACCAAAATACTGTCATTGTGACCCACATAGTTTTGTAGGCCATTGGAGACCAAATGCAGTTATCTTGTCTAAAACCGGCATTTTAAGACTCTAAAAGACAAAAATAGTCATTTTGACTAAAAAATGTTTTCAGACCTTTGGTGAACAAAATGCAGTTCTTTTGACTAAAAAAGGATTTTTAGACACTTGAAGACCAAAATACAGTCATTGTGACCCACAGTTTTGTAGGCCATTGGAGACCACATGCAGTTATCTTGTCTAAAACCGGCTTTTTAGGACTAAAAGACAAAAATACAGTCATTTTGACTTAAAAAAATGTCAGACCTTTGGTGACCAAATGCAGTTCTTTTGACTAAAAAAAAGGCTTTTTAGACACTTGAAGATTAAAATACAGTCATTGTGACCCACAGTTTTTCAGGCCATTGAAGACAAAATGCAGTTATCTTGTCTAAACCGACTTTTTTAAGAATCTAAAAGACAAAAATATTCATTTTGACTAAATTTTTTTTCAGACCTTTGGTGACCAAATGCAGTTATTTTGACTAAAAAGGCTTTTTAGACAATTGGAGACCAAAATACTGAAAAAATATTTTCAGGCCATTAGAGACCAAATGCAGTTATCTTGTCTAAAACCGGCTTTTCAAGACTAAAAGACAAAAATACAGTCATTTTGACTTAAAATTTTTTTTCAGACCTTTGGTGACCAAATGCAGTTATTTTGACTAAAAAATATAGAGAGACCAAAATACAGTCATTTTGACCCAAAACATTTTTTGAGGCCATTGGAGACAAAATGCAGATTTCTTGTCTAAAACCGGCTTTTTAAGACTGTAAAAGACAAAAATACAGTCATTTAGACAAAAAACCAATTTTCAGACCTTTGGTGACCAAATGCAGCTATTTTGACTATAAAAGGCTTTTTTCATACTTGGAGACCAAAACAGAGTCATTTTGACCAAAAAATAAAATTTCAGGCCATTGGAGAGCAAATGCAGTTATCGTGTCTAAGACTCTAAAAGACAAAAATACAGTCATTTTGACTAAAAAATGTTTTCAGACCTTTGGTGACCAAATGCAGTTCTTTTGACTAAAAAAGGCTTTTTAGACACTTGAAGACCAAAATACAGTCATTGTGACCCACATAGTTTTGTAGACCATTGGAGACCACATACAGTTATCTTGTCTAAAACCGGCTTTTTAAGACTAAAAGACAAAAATACAGTCATTTTGACTTAAAAAAAAATTTCAGACCTTTGGTGACCAAATGCAGTTCTTTTGACTAAAAAAAAGGCTTTTTAGACACTTGAAGACCAAAATACAGTCATTGTGACCCACAGTTTTTCAGGCCATTGAAGACAAAATGCAGTTATCTTGTCTAAACCGACTTTTTTAAGAATCTAAAAGACAAAAATAGTCATTATTTTTTTTCAGACCTTTGGTGACCAAATGCAGTTATTTTGACTAAAAAAGGCTTTTTAGACAATTGGAGTCCAAAATACTGAAAAAATATTTTCAGGCCATTAGAGACCAAATGCAGTTATCTTGTCTAAAACCGGCTTTTTAAGACTAAAAGACAAAAATACAGTCATTTTGACTTAAAAAAATTTTTTCAGACCTTTGGTGACCAAATGCAGTTATTTTGACTAAAAAATATAGAGAGACCAAAATACAGTCATTTTGACCCAAAACATTTTTTGAGGCCATTGGAGACAAAATGCAGATTTCTTGTCTAAAACCGGCTTTTTAAGACTGTAAAAGACAAAAATACAGTCATTTAGACAAAAAAACAATTTTCAGACCTTTGGTGACCAAATGCAGCTATTTTGACTATAAAAGGCTTTTTTCATACTTGGAGACCAAAACAGAGTCATTTTGACCAAAAAATAAAATTTCAGGCCATTGGAGAGCAAATGCAGTTATCGTGTCTAAGACTCTAAAAGACAAAAATACAGTCATTTTGACTAAAAAATGTTTTCAGACCTTTGGTGACCAAATGCAGTTCTTTTGACTAAAAAAGGCTTTTTAGACACTTGAAGACCAAAATACAGTCATTGTGACCCACATAGTTTTGTAGACCATTGGAGACCACATACAGTTATCTTGTCTAAAACCGGCTTTTTAAGACTAAAAGACAAAAATACAGTCATTTTGACTTAAAAAAAAATTTCAGACCTTTGGTGACCAAATGCAGTTCTTTTGACTAAAAAAAAGGCTTTTTAGACACTTGAAGACCAAAATACAGTCATTGTGACCCACAGTTTTTCAGGCCATTGAAGACAAAATGCAGTTATCTTGTCTAAACCGACTTTTTTAAGAATCTAAAAGACAAAAATAGTCATTATTTTTTTTCAGACCTTTGGTGACCAAATGCAGTTATTTTGACTAAAAAAGGCTTTTTAGACAATTGGAGTCCAAAATACTGAAAAAATATTTTCAGGCCATTAGAGACCAAATGCAGTTATCTTGTCTAAAACCGGCTTTTTAAGACTAAAAGACAAAAATACAGTCATTTTGACTTAAAAAATTTTTTTCAGACCTTTGGTGACCAAATGCAGTTATTTTGACTAAAAAATATAGAGAGACCAAAATACAGTCATTTTGACCCAAAACATTTTTTGAGGCCATTGGAGACAAAATGCAGATTTCTTGTCTAAACCGGCTTTTTAAGACTGTAAAAGACATAAATACAGTCATTTAGACAAAAAACAATTTTCAGACCTTTGGTGACCAAATGCAGCTATTTTGACTAAAAAAGGCTTTTTTGATACTTGGAGACCAAAACAGAGTCATTTTGACCAAAAAATAAAATTTCAGGCCATTGGAGAGCAAATGCAGTTATCGTGTCTAATACAAGCGTTTTAAGACTTTAAAAGACATAAATACAGTCATTTTGACTAAAAGTTTTATCACACCTTTGGTGATCAAATTAAGTTATTTTGACTAAAAAAAGGCTTTTTAGACACTTGGAGACCAAAATAGAGTCATTTTGACCCAAAAAATTTTGCAGGCCATTAGTTACCAAATGCAGTTATCGTCTAAAACCGGCTTTTTAAGACTGTAAAAGACAAAAATACAGTTATTTTGACTAAATTTTTTCCAGACCTTTGGTGACCAAATGCAGTTATTTTGACGAAAAAAGGCTTTTTAGACAATTGGAGACCAAAATACAGTCATTTTGACTAAAAAAATTTTTTCAGGCCATTGGAGACCAAATGCAGTTATCTTGTCTAAAACCGGCCTTTTAAGACTAAAAGACAAAAATACATTAATTTTGACTTAAAAATTTTTTTTCAGACCTTTGGTGACCAAATGCAGTTATTTTGACTAAAAAATATAGAGAGACCAAAATACAGTCATTTTGACCCAAAACATTTTTTCAGGCCATTGGAGACAAAATGCAGATTTCTTGTCTAAAACCGGCTTTTTAAGACTGTAAAAGACAAAAATACAGTCATTTAGACAAAAAAACAATTTTCAGACCTTTGGTGACCAAATGCAGCTATTTTGACTATAAAAGGCTTTTTTCATACTTGGAGACCAAAACAGAGTCATTTTGACCAAAAAATAAAATTTCAGGCCATTGGAGAGCAAATGCAGTTATCGTGTCTAATACAAGCGTTTTAAGACTTTAAAAGACAAAAATACAGTCATTTTGACTAAAAGTTTTTTCACACCTTTGGTGATCAAATAAAGTTATTTTGACTAAAAAAGGCTTTTTAGACACTTGGAGACCAAAATAGAGTCATTTTGACCAAAAACATTTTTTCAGGCCATTGAATACCAAATGCAGTTATCGTCTAAAACCGGCTTTTTAAGACTGTAAAAGACAAAAATAGTTATTTTGACTAAATTTTTTTCCAGACCTTTGGTGACCAAATGCAGTTATTTTGACTAAAAAAGGCTTTTTAGACAATTGGAGACCAAAATACAGTCATTTTGACTCCCAAAAATTTTTCAGGCCATTGTAGACCAAATGCAGTTATCTTGTCTAAAACCGGCTTTTTAAGACTAAAAGACAAAAATACAGTCATTTTGACTTAAAAAAAATTTCAGACCTTTGGTGACCAAATGCAGTTATTTTGACTAAAAAAGGCTTTTTAGACACTTGAAGAACAAAATACAGTCATTTTGACCCAAATAGTTTTTTCAGGCCATTGAAGACAAAATGCAGTTATTTTGTCTAAACCGGCTTTATAAGAATCTAAAAGACAAAAATATTCATTTTGACTAAATTTTTTTTCAGACCTTTGGTGACCAAATGCAGTTATTTTGACTAAAAAGGCTTTTTAAACAATTGGAGACCAAAATACAGTCATTTTGACCCCAATTTCTTTTTTCAGGCCATTGGAGACCAAATGCAGTTATCTTGTCTAAAACCGGCTTTTTAAGACTCTAAAAGCCAAAAATACAGTCATTTTGACTAAAAAATGATTTCCGACCTTTGGTGACCAAATGCAGTTCTTTTGACTAAAAAAGGCTTTTTAGACACTTGGAGACCAAAATACAGTCATTTTACCCAAAAAGTTTTTTCAGGCCATTGGAAACAAACTGCAGTTATCTTGCCTAAAACCGTCTTTATAAGACTCTAAAAAACAAAATTCAGTCATTTTGACAAAAAAATGTTTTCAGACCTTTGGTGAACAAAATGCAGTTCTTTTGACTAAAAAAAAGGCTTTTTAGACACTTGAAGACCAAAATACAGTCATTGTGACCCACAGTTTTTCAGGCCATTGAAGACAAAATGCAGTTATCTTGTCTAAACCGACTTTTTTAAGAATCTAAAAGACAAAAATATTCATTTTGACTACATTTTTTTTCAGACCTTTGGTGACCAAATGCAGTTATTTTGACTAAAAAGGCTTTTTAGACAATTGGAGACCAAAATACTGAAAAAATATTTTCAGGCCATTAGAGACCAAATGCAGTTATCTTGTCTAAAACCGGCTTTTTAAGACTAAAAGACAAAAATACAGTCATTTTGACTTAAAAATTTTTTTCAGACCTTTGGTGACCAAATGCAGTTATTTTGACTAAAAAATATAGAGAGACCAAAATACAGTCATTTTGACCCAAAACATTTTTTCAGGCCATTGGAGACAAAATGCAGATTTCTTGTCTAAAACCGGCTTTTTAAGACTGTAAAAGACAAAAATACAGTCATTTAGACAAAAAAAACAATTTTCAGACCTTTGGTGACCAAATGCAGCTATTTTGACTATAAAAGGCTTTTTTCATACTTGGAGACCAAAACAGAGTCATTTTGACCAAAAAATAAAATTTCAGGCCATTGAAGAGCAAATGCAGTTATCGTGTCTAAGACTCTAAAAGACAAAAATACAGTCATTTTGACTAAAAAATGTTTTCAGACCTTTGGTGACCAAATGCAGTTCTTTTGACTAAAAAAGGCTTTTTAGACACTTGAAGACCAAAATACAGTCATTGTGACCCACATAGTTTTGTAGACCATTGGAGACCACATGCAGTTATCTTGTCTAAAACCGGCTTTTTAAGACTAAAAGACAAAAATACAGTCATTTTGACTTAAAAAAATTTTCAGACCTTTGGTGACCAAATGCAGTTCTTTTGACTAAAAAAAGGCTTTTTAGACACTTGAAGACCAAAATACAGTCATTGTGACCCACAGTTTTTCAGGCCATTGAAGACAAAATGCAGTTATCTTGTCTAAACCGACTTTTTTAAGAATCTAAAAGACAAAAAAAGTCATTTTGACTAAATTTTTTTTCAGACCTTTGGTGACCAAATGCAGTTATTTTGACTAAAAAAGGCTTTTTAGACAATTGGAGTCCAAAATACTGAAAAAATATTTTCAGGCCATTAGAGACCAAATGCAGTTATCTTGTCTAAAACCGGCTTTTTAAGACTAAAAGACAAAAATACAGTCATTTTGACTTAAAAAATTTTTTTCAGACCTTTGGTGACCAAATGCAGTTATTTTGACTAAAAAATATAGAGAGACCAAAATACAGTCATTTTGACCCAAAACATTTTTTGAGGCCATTGGAGACAAAATGCAGATTTCTTGTCTAAACCGGCTTTTTAAGACTGTAAAAGACATAAATACAGTCATTTAGACAAAAAACAATTTTCAGACCTTTGGTGACCAAATGCAGCTATTTTGACTAAAAAAGGCTTTTTTGATACTTGGAGACCAAAACAGAGTCATTTTGACCAAAAAATAAAATTTCAGGCCATTGGAGAGCAAATGCAGTTATCGTGTCTAATACAAGCGTTTTAAGACTTTAAAAGACATAAATACAGTCATTTTGACTAAAAGTTTTATCACACCTTTGGTGATCAAATTAAGTTATTTTGACTAAAAAAAGGCTTTTTAGACACTTGGAGACCAAAATAGAGTCATTTTGACCCAAAAAATTTTGCAGGCCATTAGTTACCAAATGCAGTTATCGTCTAAAACCGGCTTTTTAAGACTGTAAAAGACAAAAATACAGTTATTTTGACTAAATTTTTTCCAGACCTTTGGTGACCAAATGCAGTTATTTTGACGAAAAAAGGCTTTTTAGACAATTGGAGACCAAAATACAGTCATTTTGACTAAAAAATTTTTTTCAGGCCATTGGAGACCAAATGCAGTTATCTTGTCTAAAACCGGCCTTTTAAGACTAAAAGACAAAAATACATTAATTTTGACTTAAAATTTTTTTTTCAGACCTTTGGTGACCAAATGCAGTTATTTTGACTAAAAAATATAGAGAGACCAAAATACAGTCATTTTGACCCAAAACATTTTTTCAGGCCATTGGAGACAAAATGCAGATTTCTTGTCTAAAACCGGCTTTTTAAGACTGTAAAAGACAAAAATACAGTCATTTAGACAAAAAAACAATTTTCAGACCTTTGGTGACCAAATGCAGCTATTTTGACTATAAAAGGCTTTTTTCATACTTGGAGACCAAAACAGAGTCATTTTGACCAAAAAATAAAATTTCAGGCCATTGGAGAGCAAATGCAGTTATCGTGTCTAATACAAGCGTTTTAAGACTTTAAAAGACAAAAATACAGTCATTTTGACTAAAAGTTTTTTCACACCTTTGGTGATCAAATAAAGTTATTTTGACTAAAAAAGGCTTTTTAGACACTTGGAGACCAAAATAGAGTCATTTTGACCAAAAACATTTTTTCAGGCCATTGAATACCAAATGCAGTTATCGTCTAAAACCGGCTTTTTAAGACTGTAAAAGACAAAAATAGTTATTTTGACTAAATTTTTTTCCAGACCTTTGGTGACCAAATGCAGTTATTTTGACTAAAAAAGGCTTTTTAGACAATTGGAGACCAAAATACAGTCATTTTGACTCCCAAAAATTTTTCAGGCCATTGTAGACCAAATGCAGTTATCTTGTCTAAAACCGGCTTTTTAAGACTAAAAGACAAAAATACAGTCATTTTGACTTAAAAAAAATTTCAGACCTTTGGTGACCAAATGCAGTTATTTTGACTAAAAAAGGCTTTTTAGACACTTGAAGAACAAAATACAGTCATTTTGACCCAAATAGTTTTTTCAGGCCATTGAAGACAAAATGCAGTTATTTTGTCTAAACCGGCTTTATAAGAATCTAAAAGACAAAAATATTCATTTTGACTAAATTTTTTTTCAGACCTTTGGTGACCAAATGCAGTTATTTTGACTAAAAAGGCTTTTTAAACAATTGGAGACCAAAATACAGTCATTTTGACCCCAATTTCTTTTTTCAGGCCATTGGAGACCAAATGCAGTTATCTTGTCTAAAACCGGCTTTTTAAGACTCTAAAAGCCAAAAATACAGTCATTTTGACTAAAAAATGATTTCCGACCTTTGGTGACCAAATGCAGTTCTTTTGACTAAAAAAGGCTTTTTAGACACTTGGAGACCAAAATACAGTCATTTTACCCAAAAAGTTTTTTCAGGCCATTGGAAACAAACTGCAGTTATCTTGCCTAAAACCGTCTTTATAAGACTCTAAAAAACAAAATTCAGTCATTTTGACAAAAAAATGTTTTCAGACCTTTGGTGAACAAAATGCAGTTCTTTTGACTAAAAAAAAGGCTTTTTAGACACTTGAAGACCAAAATACAGTCATTGTGACCCACAGTTTTTCAGGCCATTGAAGACAAAATGCAGTTATCTTGTCTAAACCGACTTTTTTAAGAATCTAAAAGACAAAAATATTCATTTTGACTACATTTTTTTTCAGACCTTTGGTGACCAAATGCAGTTATTTTGACTAAAAAGGCTTTTTAGACAATTGGAGACCAAAATACTGAAAAAATATTTTCAGGCCATTAGAGACCAAATGCAGTTATCTTGTCTAAAACCGGCTTTTTAAGACTAAAAGACAAAAATACAGTCATTTTGACTTAAAATTTTTTTTCAGACCTTTGGTGACCAAATGCAGTTATTTTGACTAAAAAATATAGAGAGACCAAAATACAGTCATTTTGACCCAAAACATTTTTTCAGGCCATTGGAGACAAAATGCAGATTTCTTGTCTAAAACCGGCTTTTTAAAACTGTAAAAGACAAAAATACAGTCATTTAGACAAAAAAAACAATTTTCAGACCTTTGGTGACCAAATGCAGCTATTTTGACTATAAAAGGCTTTTTTCATACTTGGAGACCAAAACAGAGTCATTTTGACCAAAAAATAAAATTTCAGGCCATTGAAGAGCAAATGCAGTTATCGTGTCTAAGACTCTAAAAGACAAAAATACAGTCATTTTGACTAAAAAATGTTTTCAGACCTTTGGTGACCAAATGCAGTTCTTTTGACTAAAAAAGGCTTTTTAGACACTTGAAGACCAAAATACAGTCATTGTGACCCACATAGTTTTGTAGACCATTGGAGACCACATGCAGTTATCTTGTCTAAAACCGGCTTTTTAAGACTAAAAGACAAAAATACAGTCATTTTGACTTAAAAAAATTTTCAGACCTTTGGTGACCAAATGCAGTTCTTTTGACTAAAAAAAAGGCTTTTTAGACACATGAAGACCAAAATACAGTCATTGTGACCCACAGTTTTTCAGGCCATTGAAGACAAAATGCAGTTATCTTGTCTAAACCGACTTTTTTAAGAATCTAAAAGACAAAAAAAGTCATTTTGACTAAATTTTTTTTCAGACCTTTGGTGACCAAATGCAGTTATTTTGACTAAAAAAGGCTTTTTAGACAATTGGAGTCCAAAATACTGAAAAAATATTTTCAGGCCATTAGAGACCAAATGCAGTTATCTTGTCTAAAACCGGCTTTTTAAGACTAAAAGACAAAAATACAGTCATTTTGACTTAAAAAATTTTTTTCAGACCTTTGGTGACCAAATGCAGTTATTTTGACTAAAAAATATAGAGAGACCAAAATACAGTCATTTTGACCCAAAACATTTTTTGAGGCCATTGGAGACAAAATGCAGATTTCTTGTCTAAAACCGGCTTTTTAAGACTGTAAAAGACATAAATACAGTCATTTAGACAAAAAAACAATTTTCAGACCTTTGGTGACCAAATGCAGCTATTTTGACTAAAAAAGGCTTTTTTGATACTTGGAGACCAAAACAGAGTCATTTTGACCAAAAAATAAAATTTCAGGCCATTGGAGAGCAAATGCAGTTATCGTGTCTAATACAAGCGTTTTAAGACTTTAAAAGACATAAATACAGTCATTTTGACTAAAAGTTTTTTCACACCTTTGGTGATCAAATAAAGTTATTTTGACTAAAAAAAGGCTTTTTAGACACTTGGAGACCAAAATAGAGTCATTTTGACCAAAAAAAAATTTTCAGGCCATTAGTTACCAAATGCAGTTATCCTCTAAAACCGGCTTTTTAAGACTGTAAAAGACAAAAATACAGTTATTTTGACTAAATTTTTTCCAGACCTTTGGTGACCAAATGCAGTTATTTTGACGAAAAAAGGCTTTTTAGACAATTGGAGACCAAAATACAGTCATTTTGACTAAAAAAAATTTTTCAGGCCATTGGAGACCAAATGCAGTTATCTTGTCTAAAACCGGCCTTTTAAGACTAAAAGACAAAAATACATTAATTTTGACTTAAAAATTTTTTTCTCAGATCTTTGGTGACCAAATGCAGTTATTTTGACTAAAAAATATAGAGAGACCAAAATACAGTCATTTTGACCCAAAACATTTTTTCAGGCCATTGGAGACAAAATGCAGATTTCTTGTCTAAAACCGGCTTTTTAAGACTGTAAAAGACAAAAATACAGTCATTTAGACAAAAAAACAATTTTCAGACCTTTGGTGACCAAATGCAGCTATTTTGACTATAAAAGGCTTTTTTCATACTTGGAGACCAAAACAGAGTCATTTTGACCAAAAAATAAAATTTCAGGCCATTGGAGAGCAAATGCAGTTATCGTGTCTAATACAAGCGTTTTAAGACTTTAAAAGACAAAAATACAGTCATTTTGACTAAAAGTTTTTTCACACCTTTGGTGATCAAATAAAGTTATTTTGACTAAAAAAGGCTTTTTAGACACTTGGAGACCAAAATAGAGTCATTTTGACCGAAAACATTTTTTCAGGCCATTGGTTACCAAATACAGTTATCGTCTAAAACCGGCTTTTTAAGACTGTAAAAGACAAAAATAGTTATGTTGACTAAATTTTTTTCCAGACCTTTGGTGACCAAATGCAGTTATTTTGACTAAAAAAGGCTTTTTAGACAATTGGAGACCAAAATACAGTCATTTTGACCCCAAAAAAATTTTCAGGCCATTGGAGACCAAATGCAGTTATCTTGTCTAAAACCGGCTTTTTAAGACTAAGAGACAAAAATACAGTAATTTTGACTTAAAATAAATTTCAGACCTTTGGTGACCAAATGCAGTTATTTTGACTAAAAAAGGCTTTTTAGACACTTGAAGAACAAAATACAGTCATTTTGACCCAAATAGTTTTTTCAGGCCATTGAAGACAAAATGCAGTTATTTTGTCTAAACCGGCTTTATAAGAATCTAAAAGACAAAAATATTCATTTTAACTAAATTTTTTTCAGACCTTTGGTGAACAAATGCAGTTATTTTGAGTAAAGGCTTTTAAACAATTGGAGACCAAAATACAGTCATTTTGACCCCAAATATTTTTTCAGGCCATTGGAGACCAAATGCAGTTATCTTGTCTAAAACCGGCTTTTTAAGACTCTAAAAGCCAAAAATACAGTCATTTTGACTAAAAAATGATTTCCGACCTTTGGTGACCAAATGCAGTTCTTTTGACTAAAAAAGGCTTTTTAGACACTTGGAGACCAAAATACAGTCATTTTACCCAAAAAGTTTTTTCAGGCCATTGGAGACAAACTGCAGTTATCTTGCCTAAAACCGTCTTTATAAGACTCTAAAAAACAAAATTCAGTCATTTTGACTAAAAAATGTTTTCAGACCTTTGGTGAACAAAATGCAGTTCTTTTGACTAAAAAAGGATTTTTAGACACTTGAAGACCAAAATACAGTCATTGTGACCCACATAGTTTTGTAGGCCATTGGAGACCAAATGCAGTTATCTTGTCCAAAATCGGCTTTTTAAGACTCTAAAAGACAAAAATACAGTCATTTTGACTAAAAAATGTTTTCAGACCTTTGGTGACCAAATGCAGTTCTTTTGACTAAAAAAGGCTTTTTAGACACTTGAAGACCAAAATACATTCATTGTGACCCACATAGTTTTGTAGGCCATTGGAGACCACATGCAGTTATCTTGTCTAAAACCGGCTTTTTAAGACTAAAAGACAAAAATACAGTCATTTTGACTTAAAAAAATTTCAGACCTTTGGTGACCAAATGCAGTTATTTTGACTAAAAAAGGCTTTTTAGACACTTGAAGACCAAAATACAGTCATTGTGACCCACATAGTTTTGTAGGCCATTGGAGACCACATGCAGTTATCTTGTCTAAAACCGGCTTTTTAAGACTAAAAGACAAAAATACAGTCATTTTGACTTAAAAAAAATTTCAGACCTTTGGTGACCAAATGCAGTTATTTTGACTAAAAAAGGCTTTTTAGACACTTGAAGAACAAAATACAGTCATTTGACCCAAATAGTTTTTTCAGGCCATTGAAGACAAAATGCAGTTATTTTGTCTAAACCGGCTTTATAAGAATCTAAAAGACAAAAATATTCATTTTGACTAAATTTTTTTTCAGACCTTTGGTGACCAAATGCAGTTATTTTGACTAAAAAGGCTTTTTAAACAATTGGAGACCAAAATACAGTCATTTTGACCCCAATTTCTTTTTTAGGCCATTGGAGACCAAATGCAGTTATCTTGTCTAAAACCGGCTTTTTAAGACTCTAAAAGCCAAAAATACAGTCATTTTGACTAAAAAATGATTTCCGACCTTTGGTGACCAAATGCAGTTCTTTTGACTAAAAAAGGCTTTTTAGACACTTGGAGACCAAAATACAGTCATTTTACCCAAAAAGTTTTTTCAGGCCATTGGAAACAAACTGCAGTTATCTTGCCTAAAACCGTCTTTATAAGACTCTAAAAAACAAAATTCAGTCATTTTGACAAAAAAATGTTTTCAGACCTTTGGTGAACAAAATGCAGTTCTTTTGACTAAAAAAGGATTTTTAGACACTTGAAGACCAAAATACAGTCATTGTGACCCACCAAGTTTTGTAGGCCATTGGAGACCAAATGCAGTTATCTTGTCTAAAACCGGCATTTTAAGACTCTAAAAGACAAAAATAGTCATTTTGACTAAAAAATGTTTTCAGACCTTTGGTGAACAAAATGCAGTTCTTTTGACTAAAAAAGGATTTTTAGACACTTGAAGACCAAAATACAGTCATTGTGACCCACAGTTTTGTAGGCCATTGGAGACCACATGCAGTTATCTTGTCTAAAACCGGCTTTTTAAGACTAAAAGACAAAAATACAGTCATTTTGACTTAAAATTTTTTTTCAGACCTTTGGTGACCAAATGCAGTTCTTTTGACTAAAAAAAAGGCTTTTTAGACACTTGAAGACCAAAATACAGTCATTGTGACCCACAGTTTTTCAGGCCATTGAAGACAAAATGCAGTTATCTTGTCTAAACCGACTTTTTTAAGAATCTAAAAGACAAAAATATTCATTTTGACTACATTTTTTTTCAGACCTTTGGTGACCAAATGCAGTTATTTTGACTAAAAAGGCTTTTTAGACAATTGGAGACCAAAATACTGAAAAAATATTTTCAGGCCATTAGAGACCAAATGCAGTTATCTTGTCTAAAACCGGCTTTTTAAGACTAAAAGCCAAAAATACAGTCATTTTGACTTAAAATTTTTTTTCAGACCTTTGGTGACCAAATGCAGTTATTTTGACTAAAAAATATAGAGAGACCAAAATACAGTCATTTTGACCCAAAACATTTTTTCAGGCCATTGGAGACAAAATGCAGATTTCTTGTCTAAAACCGGCTTTTTAAGACTGTAAAAGACAAAAATACAGTCATTTAGACAAAAAAAACAATTTTCAGACCTTTGGTGACCAAATGCAGCTATTTTGACTATAAAAGGCTTTTTTCATACTTGGAGACCAAAACAGAGTCATTTTGACCAAAAAATAAAATTTCAGGCCATTGGAGAGCAAATGCAGTTATCGTGTCTAAGACTCTAAAAGACAAAAATACAGTCATTTTGACTAAAAAATGTTTTCAGACCTTTGGTGACCAAATGCAGTTCTTTTGACTAAAAAAGGCTTTTTAGACACTTGAAGACCAAAATACAGTCATTGTGACCCACATAGTTTTGTAGACCATTGGAGACCACATGCAGTTATCTTGTCTAAAACCGGCTTTTTAAGACTAAAAGACAAAAATACAGTCATTTTGACTTAAAAAAATTTTCAGACCTTTGGTGACCAAATGCAGTTCTTTTGACTAAAAAAAAGGCTTTTTAGACACTTGAAGACCAAAATACAGTCATTGTGACCCACAGTTTTTCAGGCCATTGAAGACAAAATGCAGTTATCTTGTCTAAACCGACTTTTTTAAGAATCTAAAAGACAAAAAAAGTCATTTTGACTACATTTTTTTTCAGACCTTTGGTGACCAAATGCAGTTATTTTGACTAAAAAAGGCTTTTTAGACAATTGGAGTCCAAAATACTGAAAAAATATTTTCAGGCCATTAGAGACCAAATGCAGTTATCTTGTCTAAAACCGGCTTTTTAAGACTAAAAGACAAAAATACAGTCATTTTGACTTAAAATTTTTTTTTCAGACCTTTGGTGACCAAATGCAGTTATTTTGACTAAAAAATATAGAGAGACCAAAATACAGTCATTTTGACCCAAAACATTTTTTGAGGCCATTGGAGACAAAATGCAGATTTCTTGTCTAAAACCGGCTTTTTAAGACTGTAAAAGACATAAATACAGTCATTTAGACAAAAAACAATTTTCAGACCTTTGGTGACCAAATGCAGCTATTTTGACTAAAAAAAGGCTTTTTTGATACTTGGAGACCAAAACAGAGTCATTTTGACCAAAAAATAAAATTTCAGGCCATTGGAGAGCAAATGCAGTTATCGTGTCTAATACAAGCGTTTTAAGACTTTAAAAGACATAAATACAGTCATTTTGACTAAAAGTTTTTTCACACCTTTGGTGATCAAATAAAGTTATTTTGACTAAAAAAAGGCTTTTTAGACACTTGGAGACCAAAATAGAGTCATTTTGACCCAAAAATTTTTTTCAGGCCATTAGTTACCAAATGCAGTTATCCTCTAAAACCGGCTTTTTAAGACTGTAAAAGACAAAAATACAGTTATTTTGACTAAATTTTTTCCAGACCTTTGGTGACCAAATGCAGTTATTTTGACGAAAAAAGGCTTTTTAGACAATTGGAGACCAAAATACAGTCATTTTGACTAAAAAAATTTTTTCAGGCCATTGGAGACCAAATGCAGTTATCTTGTCTAAAACCGGCCTTTTAAGACTAAAAGACAAAAATACATTAATTTTGACTTAAAATTTTTTTTTCAGATCTTTGGTGACCAAATGCAGTTATTTTGACTAAAAAATATAGAGAGACCAAAATACAGTCATTTTGACCCAAAACATTTTTTCAGGCCATTGGAGACAAAATGCAGATTTCTTGTCTAAAACCGGCTTTTTAAGACTGTAAAAGACAAAAATACAGTCATTTAGACAAAAAAACAATTTTCAGACCTTTGGTGACCAAATGCAGCTATTTTGACTATAAAAGGCTTTTTTCATACTTGGAGACCAAAACAGAGTCATTTTGACCAAAAAATAAAATTTCAGGCCATTGGAGAGCAAATGCAGTTATCGTGTCTAATACAAGTGTTTTAAGACTTTAAAAGACAAAAATACAGTCATTTTGACTAAAAGTTTTTTCACACCTTTGGTGATCAAATAAAGTTATTTTGACTAAAAAAGGCTTTTTAGACACTTGGAGACCAAAATAGAGTCATTTTGACCAAAAACATTTTTTCAGGCCATTGGTTACCAAATACAGTTATCGTCTAAAACCGGCTTTTTAAGACTGTAAAAGACAAAAATAGTTATGTTGACTAAATTTTTTTCCAGACCTTTGGTGACCAAATGCAGTTATTTTGACTAAAAAAGGCTTTTTAGACAATTGGAGACCAAAATACAGTCATTTTGACCCCAAAAAAATTTTCAGGCCATTGGAGACCAAATGCAGTTATCTTGTCTAAAACCGGCTTTTTAAGACTAAGAGACAAAAATACAGTAATTTTGACTTAAAATAAATTTCAGACCTTTGGTGACCAAATGCAGTTATTTTGACTAAAAAAGGCTTTTTAGACACTTGAAGAACAAAATACAGTCATTTTGACCCAAATAGTTTTTTCAGGCCATTGAAGACAAAATGCAGTTATTTTGTCTAAACCGGCTTTATAAGAATCTAAAAGACAAAAATATTCATTTTAACTAAATTTTTTTCAGACCTTTGGTGAACAAATGCAGTTATTTTGAGTAAAGGCTTTTAAACAATTGGAGACCAAAATACAGTCATTTTGACCCCAAATATTTTTTCAGGCCATTGGAGACGAAATGCAGTTATCTTGTCTAAAACCGGCTTTTTAAGACTCTAAAAGCCAAAAATACAGTCATTTTGACTAAAAAAGGCTTTTTAGACACTTGCAGACCAAAATACAGTCATTTTACCCAAAAAGTTTTTTCAGGCCATTGGAGACAAACTGCAGTTATCTTGCCTAAAACCGTCTTTATAAGACTCTAAAAAACAAAATTCAGTCATTTTGACTAAAAAATGTTTTCAGACCTTTGGTGAACAAAATGCAGTTCTTTTGACTAAAAACGGATTTTTAGACACTTGAAGACCAAAATACAGTCATTGTGACCCACATAGTTTTGTAGGCCATTGGAGACCAAATGCAGTTATCTTGTCCAAAATCGGCTTTTTAAGACTCTAAAAGACAAAAATACAGTCATTTTCACTAAAAAATGTTTTCAGACCTTTGGTGACCAAATGCAGTTCTTTTGACTAAAAAAGGCTTTTTAGACACTTGAAGACCAAAATACAGTCATTGTGACCCACATAGTTTTGTAGGCCATTGGAGACCACATGCAGTTATCTTGTCTAAAACCGGCTTTTTAAGACTAAAAGACAAAAATACAGTCATTTTGACTTAAAAAAAATTTTCAGACCTTTGGTGACCAAATGCAGTTCTTTTGACTAAAAAAAGGCTTTTTAGACACTTGAAGACCAAAATACAGTCATCGTGACCCACAGTTTTTCAGGCCATTGAAGACAAAATGCAGTTATCTTGTCTAAACCGACTTTTTTAAGAATCTAAAAGACAAAAATAGTCATTTTGACTAAATTTTTTTTCAGACCTTTGGTGACCAAATGCAGTTATTTTCACTAAAAAGGCTTTTTAAACAATTGGAGACCAAAATACAGTCATTTTGACCCCAAATATTTTTTCAGGCCATTGGAGACCAAATGCAGTTATCTTGTCTAAAACCGGCTTTTTAAGACTCTAAAAGCCAAAAATACAGTCATTTTGACTAAAAAAGGCTTTTTAGACACTTGGAGACCAAAATACAGTCATTTTACCCAAAAAGTTTTTTCAGGCCATTGGAGACAAACTGCAGTTATCTTGCCTAAAACCGTCTTTATAAGACTCTAAAAAACAAAATTCAGTAATTTTGACTAAAAAATGTTTTCAGACCTTTGGTGAACAAAATGCAGTTCTTTTGACTAAAAAAGGATTTTTAGACACTTGAAGACCAAAATACAGTCATTGTGACCCACATAGTTTTGTAGGCCATTGGAGACCAAATGCAGTTATCTTGTCTAAAACCGGCTTTTTAAGACTAAAAGACAAAAATACAGTCATTTTGACTAAAAAATGTTTTCAGACCTTTGGTGACCAAATGCAGTTCTTTTGACTAAAAAAGGCTTTTTAGACACTTGAAGACCAAAATACAGTCATTGTGACCCACATAGTTTTGTAGGCCATTGGAGACCACATGCAGTTATCTTGTCTAAAACCGGCTTTTTAGGACAAAAAGACAAAAATACAGTCATTTTGACTTAAAAAAATGTCAGACCTTTGGTGATCAAATGCAGTTCTTTTGACTAAAAAAAAGGCTTTTTAGACACTTGAAGACCAAAATACAGTCATTGTGACCCACAGTTTTTCAGGCCATTGAAGACAAAATGCAGTTATCTTGTCTAAACCGACTTTTTTAAGAATCTAAAAGACAAAAATAGTCATTTTGACTAAATTTTTTTCAGACCTTTGGTGACCAAATGCAGTTATTTTGACTAAAAAAGGCTTTTTAGACAATTGGAGACCAAAATACTGAAAAAATATTTTCAGGCCATTAGAGACCAAATGCAGTTATCTTGTCTAAAACCGGCTTTTTAAGACTAAAAGACAAAAATACAGCCATTTTGACCTAAAATTTGTTTTTTCAGACCTTTGGTGACCAAATACAGTTATTTTGACTAAAAAAGGCTTTTTATACACCTGGAGACCAAAATACAGTCATTTGGACCCCAAATAAAATTCAGGCCATTGGAGACCAAATGCAACTGCATTGTCTAAAACCGGCTTTTTAAGACTCTTAAAGACATAAATACAGTCATTTTGACTTAAAATTTTTTTCCAGACCTTTGGTGACCAAATACAGTTTTTTTTGACTAAAAAGGCTTTTTAGACACTTGGAGACCAAAATACAGTCATTTTGACCAAAAAAATTTTTTCAGGCCATTGGAGACCAAATGCAGTTATCTTGTCTAAAACCGGCTTTTTAAGACTAAAAGACAAAAATACAGTCATTTTGACTTAAAAAATTTTTTTCAGACCTTTGGTGACCAAATGCAGTTATTTTGACTAAAAAATATAGAGACCAAAATACAGTCATTTTGACCAAAAACATTTTTTCAGGCCATTGGAGACAAAATGCAGATTTCTTGTCTAAAACCGGCTTTTTAAGACTGTCATTTAGACAAAAAAATTTTCAGACCTTTGGTGACCAAATGCAGCTATTTTGACTATAAAAGGCTTTTTTCATACTTGGAGACCAAAACAGAGTCGTTTTGACCAAAAAATAAAATTTCAGGCCATTGGAGAGCAAATGTAGTTATCGTGTCTAATACAAGCGTTTTAAGACTTTAAAAGACAAAAATACAGTCATTTTGACTAAAAGTTTTTTCATACCTTTGGTGATCAAATAAAGTTATTTTGACTAACAAAGGCTTTTTAGACACTTGGAGACCAAAATAGAGTCATTTTGACCAAAAACATTTTTTCAGGCCATTGGTTACCAAATGCAGTTATCGTCTAAAACCGGCTTTTTAAGACTGTAAAAGACAAAAATAGTTATTTTGACTAAATTTTTTTCCAGACCTTTGGTGACCAAATGCAGTTATTTTGACTAAAAAGGCTTTTTAGACAATTGGAGACCAAAATACAGTCATTTTGACTCCCAAAAATTTTTCAGGCCATTGGAGACCAAATGCAGTTATCTTGTCTAAAACCGGCTTTTTAAGACTAAAAGACAAAAATACAGTCATTTTGACTTAAAAAAAATTTCAGACCTTTGGTGACCAAATGCAGTTATTTTGACTAAAAAAGGCATTTTAGACACTTGAAGAACAAAATACAGTCATTTTGACCCAAATAGTTTTTTCAGGCCATTGAAGACAAAATGCAGTTATTTTGTCTAAACCGGCTTTATAAGAATCTAAAAGACAAAAATATTCATTTTGACTAATTTTTTTTTCAGACCTTTGGTGACCAAATGCAGTTATTTTGACTAAAAAGGCTTTTTAAACAATTGGAGACCAAAATACAGTCATTTTGACCCCAATTTTTTTTCAGGCCATTGGAGACCAAATGCAGTTATCTTGTCTAAAACCGGCTTTTTAAGACTCTAAAAGCCAAAAATACAGTCATTTTGACTAAAAAATGATTTCCGACCTTTGGTGACCAAATGCAGTTCTTTTGACTAAAAAAGGCTTTTTAGACACTTGGAGACCAAAATACAGTCATTTTACCCAAAAAGTTTTTTCAGGCCATTGGAAACAAACTGCAGTTATCTTGCCTAAAACCGTCTTTATAAGACTCTAAAAAACAAAATTCAGTCATTTTGACTTAAAAAAAATTTTCAGACCTTTGGTGACCAAATGCAGTTCTTTTGACTAAAAAAAGGCTTTTTAGACACTTGAAGACCAAAATACAGTCATCGTGACCCACAGTTTTTCAGGCCATTGAAGACAAAATGCAGTTATCTTGTCTAAACCGACTTTTTTAAGAATCTAAAAGACAAAAATAGTCATTTTGACTAAATTTTTTTTCAGACCTTTGGTGACCAAATGCAGTTATTTTCACTAAAAAGGCTTTTTAAACAATTGGAGACCAAAATACAGTCATTTTGACCCCAAATATTTTTTCAGGCCATTGGAGACCAAATGCAGTTATCTTGTCTAAAACCGGCTTTTTAAGACTCTAAAAGCCAAAAATACAGTCATTTTGACTAAAAAAGGCTTTTTAGACACTTGGAGACCAAAATACAGTCATTTTACCCAAAAAGTTTTTTCAGGCCATTGGAGACAAACTGCAGTTATCTTGCCTAAAACCGTCTTTATAAGACTATAAAAAACAAAATTCAGTAATTTTGACTAAAAAATGTTTTCAGACCTTTGGTGAACAAAATGCAGTTCTTTTGACTAAAAAAGGATTTTTAGACACTTGAAGACCAAAATACAGTCATTGTGACCCACATAGTTTTGTAGGCCATTGGAGACCAAATGCAGTTATCTTGTCTAAAACCGGCTTTTTAAGACTAAAAGACAAAAATACAGTCATTTTGACTAAAAAATGTTTTCAGACCTTTGGTGACCAAATGCAGTTCTTTTGACTAAAAAAGGCTTTTTAGACACTTGAAGACCAAAATACAGTCATTGTGACCCACATAGTTTTGTAGGCCATTGGAGACCACATGCAGTTATCTTGTCTAAAACCGGCTTTTTAGGACAAAAAGACAAAAATACAGTCATTTTGACTTAAAAAAATGTCAGACCTTTGGTGATCAAATGCAGTTCTTTTGACTAAAAAAAAGGCTTTTTAGACACTTGAAGACCAAAATACAGTCATTGTGACCCACAGTTTTTCAGGCCATTGAAGACAAAATGCAGTTATCTTGTCTAAACCGACTTTTTTAAGAATCTAAAAGACAAAAATAGTCATTTTGACTAAATTTTTTTCAGACCTTTGGTGACCAAATGCAGTTATTTTGACTAAAAAAGGCTTTTTAGACAATTGGAGACCAAAATACTGAAAAAATATTTTCAGGCCATTAGAGACCAAATGCAGTTATCTTGTCTAAAACCGGCTTTTTAAGACTAAAAGACAAAAATACAGCCATTTTGACCTAAAATTTGTTTTTTCAGACCTTTGGTGACCAAATACAGTTATTTTGACTAAAAAAGGCTTTTTATACACCTGGAGACCAAAATACAGTCATTTGGACCCCAAATAAAATTCAGGCCATTGGAGACCAAATGCAACTGCATTGTCTAAAACCGGCTTTTTAAGACTCTTAAAGACATAAATACAGTCATTTTGACTTAAAATTTTTTTCCAGACCTTTGGTGACCAAATACAGTTTTTTTGACTAAAAAGGCTTTTTAGACACTTGGAGACCAAAATACAGTCATTTTGACCAAAAAAATTTTTTCAGGCCATTGGAGACCAAATGCAGTTATCTTGTCTAAAACCGGCTTTTTAAGACTAAAAGACAAAAATACAGTCATTTTGACTTAAAAATTTTTTTTCAGACCTTTGGTGACCAAATGCAGTTATTTTGACTAAAAAATATAGAGACCAAAATACAGTCATTTTGACCAAAAACATTTTTTCAGGCCATTGGAGACAAAATGCAGATTTCTTGTCTAAAACCGGCTTTTTAAGACTGTCATTTAGACAAAAAAATTTTCAGACCTTTGGTGACCAAATGCAGCTATTTTGACTATAAAAGGCTTTTTTCATACTTGGAGACCAAAACAGAGTCGTTTTGACCAAAAAATAAAATTTCAGGCCATTGGAGAGCAAATGTAGTTATCGTGTCTAATACAAGCGTTTTAAGACTTTAAAAGACAAAAATACAGTCATTTTGACTAAAAGTTTTTTCATACCTTTGGTGATCAAATAAAGTTATTTTGACTAACAAAGGCTTTTTAGACACTTGGAGACCAAAATAGAGTCATTTTGACCAAAAACATTTTTTCAGGCCATTGGTTACCAAATGCAGTTATCGTCTAAAACCGGCTTTTTAAGACTGTAAAAGACAAAAATAGTTATTTTGACTAAATTTTTTTCCAGACCTTTGGTGACCAAATGCAGTTATTTTGACTAAAAAGGCTTTTTAGACAATTGGAGACCAAAATACAGTCATTTTGACTCCCAAAAATTTTTCAGGCCATTGGAGACCAAATGCAGTTATCTTGTCTAAAACCGGCTTTTTAAGACTAAAAGACAAAAATACAGTCATTTTGACTTAAAAAAAAATTCAGACCTTTGGTGACCAAATGCAGTTATTTTGACTAAAAAAGGCATTTTAGACACTTGAAGAACAAAATACAGTCATTTTGACCCAAATAGTTTTTTCAGGCCATTGAAGACAAAATGCAGTTATTTTGTCTAAACCGGCTTTATAAGAATCTAAAAGACAAAAATATTCATTTTGACTAATTTTTTTTTCAGACCTTTGGTGACCAAATGCAGTTATTTTGACTAAAAAGGCTTTTTAAACAATTGGAGACCAAAATACAGTCATTTTGACCCCAATTTTTTTTCAGGCCATTGGAGACCAAATGCAGTTATCTTGTCTAAAACCGGCTTTTTAAGACTCTAAAAGCCAAAAATACAGTCATTTTGACTAAAAAATGATTTCCGACCTTTGGTGACCAAATGCAGTTCTTTTGACTAAAAAAGGCTTTTTAGACACTTGGAGACCAAAATACAGTCATTTTACCCAAAAAGTTTTTTCAGGCCATTGGAAACAAACTGCAGTTATCTTGCCTAAAACCGTCTTTATAAGACTCTAAAAAACAAAATTCAGTCATTTTGACTTAAAAAAATTTTTCAGACCTTTGGTGACCAAATGCAGTTCTTTTGACTAAAAAAAGGCTTTTTAGACACTTGAAGACCAAAATACAGTCATCGTGACCCACAGTTTTTCAGGCCATTGAAGACAAAATGCAGTTATCTTGTCTAAACCGACTTTTTTAAGAATCTAAAAGACAAAAATAGTCATTTTGACTAAATTTTTTTTCAGACCTTTGGTGACCAAATGCAGTTATTTTCACTAAAAAGGCTTTTTAAACAATTGGAGATCAAAATACAGTCATTTTGACCCCAAATATTTTTTCAGGCCATTGGAGACCAAATGCAGTTATCTTGTCTAAAACCGGCTTTTTAAGACTCTAAAAGCCAAAAATACAGTCATTTTGACTAAAAAAGGCTTTTTAGACACTTGGAGACCAAAATACAGTCATTTTACCCAAAAAGTTTTTTCAGGCCATTGGAGACAAACTGCAGTTATCTTGCCTAAAACCGTCTTTATAAGACTATAAAAAACAAAATTCAGTAATTTTGACTAAAAAATGTTTTCAGACCTTTGGTGAACAAAATGCAGTTCTTTTGACTAAAAAAGGATTTTTAGACACTTGAAGACCAAAATACAGTCATTGTGACCCACATAGTTTTGTAGGCCATTGGAGACCAAATGCAGTTATCTTGTCTAAAACCGGCTTTTTAAGACTAAAAGACAAAAATACAGTCATTTTGACTAAAAAATGTTTTCAGACCTTTGGTGACCAAATGCAGTTCTTTTGACTAAAAAAGGCTTTTTAGACACTTGAAGACCAAAATACAGTCATTGTGACCCACATAGTTTTGTAGGCCATTGGAGACCACATGCAGTTATCTTGTCTAAAACCGGCTTTTTAGGACAAAAAGACAAAAATACAGTCATTTTGACTTAAAAAAATGTCAGACCTTTGGTGATCAAATGCAGTTCTTTTGACTAAAAAAAAAGGCTTTTTAGACACTTGAAGACCAAAATACAGTCATTGTGACCCACAGTTTTTCAGGCCATTGAAGACAAAATGCAGTTATCTTGTCTAAACCGACTTTTTTAAGAATCTAAAAGACAAAAATAGTCATTTTGACTAAATTTTTTTCAGACCTTTGGTGACCAAATGCAGTTATTTTGACTAAAAAAGGCTTTTTAGACAATTGGAGACCAAAATACTGAAAAAATATTTTCAGGCCATTAGAGACCAAATGCAGTTATCTTGTCTAAAACCGGCTTTTTAAGACTAAAAGACAAAAATACAGCCATTTTGACCTAAAATTTGTTTTTTCAGACCTTTGGTGACCAAATACAGTTATTTTGACTAAAAAAGGCTTTTTATACACCTGGAGACCAAAATACAGTCATTTGGACCCCAAATAAAATTCAGGCCATTGGAGACCAAATGCAACTGCATTGTCTAAAACCGGCTTTTTAAGACTCTTAAAGACATAAATACAGTCATTTTGACTTAAAAATTTTTTTCCAGACCTTTGGTGACCAAATACAGTTTTTTTGACTAAAAAGGCTTTTTAGACACTTGGAGACCAAAATACAGTCATTTTGACCAAAAAATTTTTTTCAGGCCATTGGAGACCAAATGCAGTTATCTTGTCTAAAACCGGCTTTTTAAGACTAAAAGACAAAAATACAGTCATTTTGACTTAAAAATTTTTTTTCAGACCTTTGGTGACCAAATGCAGTTATTTTGACTAAAAAATATAGAGACCAAAATACAGTCATTTTGACCAAAAACATTTTTTCAGGCCATTGGAGACAAAATGCAGATTTCTTGTCTAAAACCGGCTTTTTAAGACTGTCATTTAGAGAAAAAAATTTTCAGACCTTTGGTGACCAAATGCAGCTATTTTGACTATAAAAGGCTTTTTTCATACTTGGAGACCAAAACAGAGTCGTTTTGACCAAAAAATAAAATTTCAGGCCATTGGAGAGCAAATGTAGTTATCGTGTCTAATACAAGCGTTTTAAGACTTTAAAAGACAAAAATACAGTCATTTTGACTAAAAGTTTTTTCATACCTTTGGTGATCAAATAAAGTTATTTTGACTAACAAAGGCTTTTTAGACACTTGGAGACCAAAATAGAGTCATTTTGACCAAAAACATTTTTTCAGGCCATTGGTTACCAAATGCAGTTATCGTCTAAAACCGGCTTTTTAAGACTGTAAAAGACAAAAATAGTTATTTTGACTAAATTTTTTTCCAGACCTTTGGTGACCAAATGCAGTTATTTTGACTAAAAAGGCTTTTTAGACAATTGGAGACCAAAATACAGTCATTTTGACTCCCAAAAATTTTTCAGGCCATTGGAGACCAAATGCAGTTATCTTGTCTAAAACCGGCTTTTTAAGACTAAAAGACAAAAATACAGTCATTTTGACTTAAAAAAAATTTCAGACCTTTGGTGACCAAATGCAGTTATTTTGACTAAAAAAGGCATTTTAGACACTTGAAGAACAAAATACAGTCATTTTGACCCAAATAGTTTTTTCAGGCCATTGAAGACAAAATGCAGTTATTTTGTCTAAACCGGCTTTATAAGAATCTAAAAGACAAAAATATTCATTTTGACTAATTTTTTTTTCAGACCTTTGGTGACCAAATGCAGTTATTTTGACTAAAAAGGCTTTTTAAACAATTGGAGACCAAAATACAGTCATTTTGACCCCAATTTTTTTTCAGGCCATTGGAGACCAAATGCAGTTATCTTGTCTAAAACCGGCTTTTTAAGACTCTAAAAGCCAAAAATACAGTCATTTTGACTAAAAAATGATTTCCGACCTTTGGTGACCAAATGCAGTTCTTTTGACTAAAAAAGGCTTTTTAGACACTTGGAGACCAAAATACAGTCATTTTACCCAAAAAGTTTTTTCAGGCCATTGGAAACAAACTGCAGTTATCTTGCCTAAAACCGTCTTTATAAGACTCTAAAAAACAAAATTCAGTCATTTTGACTAAAAAATGTTTTCAGACCTTTGGTGAACAAAATGCAGTTCTTTTGACTAAAAAAGGATTTTTAGACACTTGAAGACCAAAATACAGTCATTGTGACCCACATAGTTTTGTAGACCATTGGAGACCAAATGCAGTTATCTTGTCTAAAACCGGCATTTTAAGACTCTAAAAGACAAAAATAGTCATTTTGACTAAAAAATGTTTTCAGACCTTTGGTGAACAAACTGCAGTTCTTTTGACTAAAAAAGGATTTTTAGACACTTGAAGACCAAAATACAGTCATTGTGACCCACAGTTTTGTAGGCCATTGGAGACCACATGCAGTTATCTTGTCTAAAACCGGCTTTTTAAGACTAAAAGACAAAAATACAGTCATTTTGACTTAAAAAATTTTTTCAGACCTTTGGTGACCAAATGCAGTTATTTTGACTAAAAATATAGAGAGACCAAAATACAGTCATTTTGACCCAAAACATTTTTTCAGGCCATTGGAGACAAAATGCAGATTTCTTGTCTAAAACCGGCTTTTTAAGACTGTAAAAGACATAAATACAGTCATTTAGACAAAAAAACAATTTTCAGACCTTTGGTGACCAAATGCAGCTATTTTGACTAAAAAAGGCTTTTTTGATACTTGGAGACCAAAACAGAGTCATTTTGACCAAAAAATAAAATTTCAGGCCATTGGAGAGCAAATGCAGTTATCGTGTCTAATACAAGCGTTTTAAGACTTTAAAAGACATAAATACAGTCATTTTGACTAAAAGTTTTTTCACACCTTTGGTGATCAAATAAAGTTATTTTGACTAAAAAAAGGCTTTTTAGACACTTGGAGACCAAAATAGAGTCATTTTGACCAAAAAAAAATTTTCAGGCCATTAGTTACCAAATGCAGTTATCCTCTAAAACCGGCTTTTTAAGACTGTAAAAGACAAAAATACAGTTATTTTGACTAAATTTTTTCCAGACCTTTGGTGACCAAATGCAGTTATTTTGACGAAAAAAGGCTTTTTAGACAATTGGAGACCAAAATACAGTCATTTTGACTAAAAAAAATTTTTCAGGCCATTGGAGACCAAATGCAGTTATCTTGTCTAAAACCGGCCTTTTAAGACTAAAAGACAAAAATACATTAATTTTGACTTAAAAATTTTTTTCTCAGATCTTTGGTGACCAAATGCAGTTATTTTGACTAAAAAATATAGAGAGACCAAAATACAGTCATTTTGACCCAAAACATTTTTTCAGGCCATTGGAGACAAAATGCAGATTTCTTGTCTAAAACCGGCTTTTTAAGACTGTAAAAGACAAAAATACAGTCATTTAGACAAAAAAACAATTTTCAGACCTTTGGTGACCAAATGCAGCTATTTTGACTATAAAAGGCTTTTTTCATACTTGGAGACCAAAACAGAGTCATTTTGACCAAAAAATAAAATTTCAGGCCATTGGAGAGCAAATGCAGTTATCGTGTCTAATACAAGCGTTTTAAGACTTTAAAAGACAAAAATACAGTCATTTTGACTAAAAGTTTTTTCACACCTTTGGTGATCAAATAAAGTTATTTTGACTAAAAAAGGCTTTTTAGACACTTGGAGACCAAAATAGAGTCATTTTGACCAAAAACATTTTTTCAGGCCATTGGTTACCAAATACAGTTATCGTCTAAAACCGGCTTTTTAAGACTGTAAAAGACAAAAATAGTTATGTTGACTAAATTTTTTTCCAGACCTTTGGTGACCAAATGCAGTTATTTTGACTAAAAAAGGCTTTTTAGACAATTGGAGACCAAAATACAGTCATTTTGACCCCAAAAAAATTTTCAGGCCATTGGAGACCAAATGCAGTTATCTTGTCTAAAACCGGCTTTTTAAGACTAAGAGACAAAAATACAGTAATTTTGACTTAAAATAAATTTCAGACCTTTGGTGACCAAATGCAGTTATTTTGACTAAAAAAGGCTTTTTAGACACTTGAAGAACAAAATACAGTCATTTTGACCCAAATAGTTTTTTCAGGCCATTGAAGACAAAATGCAGTTATTTTGTCTAAACCGGCTTTATAAGAATCTAAAAGACAAAAATATTCATTTTAACTAAATTTTTTTCAGACCTTTGGTGAACAAATGCAGTTATTTTGAGTAAAGGCTTTTAAACAATTGGAGACCAAAATACAGTCATTTTGACCCCAAATATTTTTTCAGGCCATTGGAGACCAAATGCAGTTATCTTGTCTAAAACCGGCTTTTTAAGACTCTAAAAGCCAAAAATACAGTCATTTTGACTAAAAAATGATTTCCGACCTTTGGTGACCAAATGCAGTTCTTTTGACTAAAAAAGGCTTTTTAGACACTTGGAGACCAAAATACAGTCATTTTACCCAAAAAGTTTTTTCAGGCCATTGGAAACAAACTGCAGTTATCTTGCCTAAAACCGTCTTTATAAGACTCTAAAAAACAAAATTCAGTCATTTTGACAAAAAAATGTTTTCAGACCTTTGGTGAACAAAATGCAGTTCTTTTGACTAAAAAAGGATTTTTAGACACTTGAAGACCAAAATACAGTCATTGTGACCCACCTAGTTTTGTAGGCCATTGGAGACCAAATGCAGTTATCTTGTCTAAAACCGGCATTTTAAGACTCTAAAAGACAAAAATAGTCATTTTGACTAAAAAATGTTTTCAGACCTTTGGTGAACAAAATGCAGTTCTTTTGACTAAAAAAGGATTTTTAGACACTTGAAGACCAAAATACAGTCATTGTGACCCACAGTTTTGTAGGCCATTGGAGACCACATGCAGTTATCTTGTCTAAAACCGGCTTTTTAAGACTAAAAGACAAAAATACAGTCATTTTGACTTAAAAAATTTTTTCAGACCTTTGGTGACCAAATGCAGTTCTTTTGACTAAAAAAAAGGCTTTTTAGACACTTGAAGACCAAAATACAGTCATTGTGACCCACAGTTTTTCAGGCCATTGAAGACAAAATGCAGTTATCTTGTCTAAACCGACTTTTTTAAGAATCTAAAAGACAAAAATATTCATTTTGACTACATTTTTTTTCAGACCTTTGGTGACCAAATGCAGTTATTTTGACTAAAAAGGCTTTTTAGACACTTGGAGACCAAAATACTGAAAAAATATTTTCAGGCCATTAGAGACCAAATGCAGTTATCTTGTCTAAAACCGGCTTTTTAAGACTAAAAGACAAAAATACAGTCATTTTGACTTAAAATTTTTTTTCAGACCTTTGGTGACCAAATGCAGTTATTTTGACTAAAAAATATAGAGAGACCAAAATACAGTCATTTTGACCCAAAACATTTTTTCAGGCCATTGGAGACAAAATGCAGATTTCTTGTCTAAAACCGGCTTTTTAAGACTGTAAAAGACATAAATACAGTCATTTAGACAAAAAACAATTTTCAGACCTTTGGTGACCAAATGCAGCTATTTTGACTAAAAAAGGCTTTTTTGATACTTGGAGACCAAAACAGAGTCATTTTGACCAAAAAATAAAATTTCAGGCCATTGGAGAGCAAATGCAGTTATCGTGTCTAATACAAGCGTTTTAAGACTTTAAAAGACATAAATACAGTCATTTTGACTAAAAGTTTTTTCACACCTTTGGTGATCAAATAAAGTTATTTTGACTAAAAAAAGGCTTTTTAGACACTTGGAGACCAAAATAGAGTCATTTTGACCCAAAAAATTTTTTCAGGCCATTAGTTACCAAATGCAGTTATCCTCTAAAACCGGCTTTTTAAGACTGTAAAAGACAAAAATACAGTTATTTTGACTAAATTTTTTCCAGACCTTTGGTGACCAAATGCAGTTATTTTGACGAAAAAAGGCTTTTTAGACAATTGGAGACCAAAATACAGTCATTTTGACTAAAAAAAATTTTTCAGGCCATTGGAGACCAAATGCAGTTATCTTGTCTAAAACCGGCCTTTTAAGACTAAAAGACAAAAATACATTAATTTTGACTTAAAATTTTTTTTTCAGATCTTTGGTGACCAAATGCAGTTATTTTGACTAAAAAATATAGAGAGACCAAAATACAGTCATTTTGACCCAAAACATTTTTTCAGGCCATTGGAGACAAAATGCAGATTTCTTGTCTAAAACCGGCTTTTTAAGACTGTAAAAGACAAAAATACAGTCATTTAGACAAAAAAACAATTTTCAGACCTTTGGTGACCAAATGCAGCTATTTTGACTATAAAAGGCTTTTTTCATACTTGGAGACCAAAACAGAGTCATTTTGACCAAAAAATAAAATTTCAGGCCATTGGAGAGCAAATGCAGTTATCGTGTCTAATACAAGTGTTTTAAGACTTTAAAAGACAAAAATACAGTCATTTTGACTAAAAGTTTTTTCACACCTTTGGTGATCAAATAAAGTTATTTTGACTAAAAAAGGCTTTTTAGACACTTGGAGACCAAAATAGAGTCATTTTGACCAAAAACATTTTTTCAGGCCATTGGTTACCAAATACAGTTATCGTCTAAAACCGGCTTTTTAAGACTGTAAAAGACAAAAATAGTTATGTTGACTAAATTTTTTTCCAGACCTTTGGTGACCAAATGCAGTTATTTTGACTAAAAAAGGCTTTTTAGACAATTGGAGACCAAAATACAGTCATTTTGACCCCAAAAAAATTTTCAGGCCATTGGAGACCAAATGCAGTTATCTTGTCTAAAACCGGCTTTTTAAGACTAAGAGACAAAAATACAGTAATTTTGACTTAAAATAAATTTCAGACCTTTGGTGACCAAATGCAGTTATTTTGACTAAAAAAGGCTTTTTAGACACTTGAAGAACAAAATACAGTCATTTTGACCCAAATAGTTTTTTCAGGCCATTGAAGACAAAATGCAGTTATTTTGTCTAAACCGGCTTTATAAGAATCTAAAAGACAAAAATATTCATTTTAACTAAATTTTTTTCAGACCTTTGGTGAACAAATGCAGTTATTTTGAGTAAAGGCTTTTAAACAATTGGAGACCAAAATACAGTCATTTTGACCCCAAATATTTTTTCAGGCCATTGGAGACCAAATGCAGTTATCTTGTCTAAAACCGGCTTTTTAAGACTCTAAAAGCCAAAAATACAGTCATTTTGACTAAAAAATGATTTCCGACCTTTGGTGACCAAATGCAGTTCTTTTGACTAAAAAAGGCTTTTTAGACACTTGGAGACCAAAATACAGTCATTTTACCCAAAAAGTTTTTTCAGGCCATTGGAGACAAACTGCAGTTATCTTGCCTAAAACCGTCTTTATAAGACTCTAAAAAACAAAATTCAGTCATTTTGACTAAAAAATGTTTTCAGACCTTTGGTGAACAAAATGCAGTTCTTTTGACTAAAAAAGGATTTTTAGACACTTGAAGACCAAAATACAGTCATTGTGACCCACATAGTTTTGTAGGCCATTGGAGACCAAATGCAGTTATCTTGTCCAAAATCGGCTTTTTAAGACTCTAAAAGACAAAAATACAGTCATTTTGACTAAAAAATGTTTTCAGACCTTTGGTGACCAAATGCAGTTCTTTTGACTAAAAAAGGCTTTTTAGACACTTGAAGACCAAAATACAGTCATTGTGACCCACATAGTTTTGTAGGCCATTGGAGACCACATGCAGTTATCTTGTCTAAAACCGGCTTTTTAAGACTAAAAGACAAAAATACAGTCATTTTGACTTAAAAAAAATTTCAGACCTTTGGTGACCAAATGCAGTTATTTTGACTAAAAAAGGCTTTTTAGACACTTGAAGACCAAAATACAGTCATTGTGACCCACATAGTTTTGTAGGCCATTGGAGACCACATGCAGTTATCTTGTCTAAAACCGGCTTTTTAAGACTAAAAGACAAAAATACTGTCATTTTGACTTAAAAAAAATTTCAGACCTTTGGTGACCAAATGCAGTTATTTTGACTAAAAAAGGCTTTTTAGACACTTGAAGAACAAAATACAGTCATTTGACCCAAATAGTTTTTTCAGGCCATTGAAGACAAAATGCAGTTATTTTGTCTAAACCGGCTTTATAAGAATCTAAAAGACAAAAATATTCATTTTGACTAAATTTTTTTTCAGACCTTTGGTGACCAAATGCAGTTATTTTGACTAAAAAGGCTTTTTAAACAATTGGAGACCAAAATACAGTCATTTTGACCCCAATTTCTTTTTTCAGGCCATTGGAGACCAAATGCAGTTATCTTGTCTAAAACCGGCTTTTTAAGACTCTAAAAGCCAAAAATACAGTCATTTTGACTAAAAAATGATTTCCGACCTTTGGTGACCAAATGCAGTTCTTTTGACTAAAAAAGGCTTTTTAGACACTTGGAGACCAAAATACAGTCATTTTACCCAAAAAGTTTTTTCAGGCCATTGGAAACAAACTGCAGTTATCTTGCCTAAAACCGTCTTTATAAGACTCTAAAAAACAAAATTCAGTCATTTTGACAAAAAAATGTTTTCAGACCTTTGGTGAACAAAATGCAGTTCTTTTGACTAAAAAAGGATTTTTAGACACTTGAAGACCAAAATACAGTCATTGTGACCCACCTAGTTTTGTAGGCCATTGGAGACCAAATGCAGTTATCTTGTCTAAAACCGGCATTTTAAGACTCTAAAAGACAAAAATAGTCATTTTGACTAAAAAATGTTTTCAGACCTTTGGTGAACAAAATGCAGTTCTTTTGACTAAAAAAGGATTTTTAGACACTTGAAGACCAAAATACAGTCATTGTGACCCACAGTTTTGTAGGCCATTGGAGACCACATGCAGTTATCTTGTCTAAAACCGGCTTTTTAAGACTAAAAGACAAAAATACAGTCATTTTGACTTAAAAATTTTTTTCAGACCTTTGGTGACCAAATGCAGTTCTTTTGACTAAAAAAAAGGCTTTTTAGACACTTGAAGACCAAAATACAGTCATTGTGACCCACAGTTTTTCAGGCCATTGAAGACAAAATGCAGTTATCTTGTCTAAACCGACTTTTTTAAGAATCTAAAAGACAAAAATATTCATTTTGACTACATTTTTTTTCAGACCTTTGGTGACCAAATGCAGTTATTTTGACTAAAAAGGCTTTTTAGACAATTGGAGACCAAAATACTGAAAAAATATTTTCAGGCCATTAGAGACCAAATGCAGTTATCTTGTCTAAAACCGGCTTTTTAAGACTAAAAGACAAAAATACAGTCATTTTGACTTAAAATTTTTTTTCAGACCTTTGGTGACCAAATGCAGTTATTTTGACTAAAAAATATAGAGAGACCAAAATACAGTCATTTTGACCCAAAACATTTTTTCAGGCCATTGGAGACAAAATGCAGATTTCTTGTCTAAAACCGGCTTTTTAAGACTGTAAAAGACAAAAATACAGTCATTTAGACAAAAAAAACAATTTTCAGACCTTTGGTGACCAAATGCAGCTATTTTGACTATAAAAGGCTTTTTTCATACTTGGAGACCAAAACAGAGTCATTTTGACCAAAAAATAAAATTTCAGGCCATTGGAGAGCAAATGCAGTTATCGTGTCTAAGACTCTAAAAGACAAAAATACAGTCATTTTGACTAAAAAATGTTTTCAGACCTTTGGTGACCAAATGCAGTTCTTTTGACTAAAAAAGGCTTTTTAGACACTTGAAGACCAAAATACAGTCATTGTGACCCACATAGTTTTGTAGACCATTGGAGACCACATGCAGTTATCTTGTCTAAAACCGGCTTTTTAAGACTAAAAGACAAAAATACAGTCATTTTGACTTAAAAAAATTTTCAGACCTTTGGTGACCAAATGCAGTTCTTTTGACTAAAAAAAAGGCTTTTTAGACACTTGAAGACCAAAATACAGTCATTGTGACCCACAGTTTTTCAGGCCATTGAAGACAAAATGCAGTTATCTTGTCTAAACCGACTTTTTTAAGAATCTAAAAGACAAAAAAAGTCATTTTGACTACATTTTTTTTCAGACCTTTGGTGACCAAATGCAGTTATTTTGACTAAAAAAGGCTTTTTAGACAATTGGAGTCCAAAATACTGAAAAAATATTTTCAGGCCATTAGAGACCAAATGCAGTTATCTTGTCTAAAACCGGCTTTTTAAGACTAAAAGACAAAAATACAGTCATTTTGACTTAAAAATTTTTTTTCAGACCTTTGGTGACCAAATGCAGTTATTTTGACTAAAAAATATAGAGAGACCAAAATACAGTCATTTTGACCCAAAACATTTTTTGAGGCCATTGGAGACAAAATGCAGATTTCTTGTCTAAAACCGGCTTTTTAAGACTGTAAAAGACATAAATACAGTCATTTAGACAAAAAACAATTTTCAGACCTTTGGTGACCAAATGCAGCTATTTTGACTAAAAAAGGCTTTTTTGATACTTGGAGACCAAAACAGAGTCATTTTGACCAAAAAATAAAATTTCAGGCCATTGGAGAGCAAATGCAGTTATCGTGTCTAATACAAGCGTTTTAAGACTTTAAAAGACATAAATACAGTCATTTTGACTAAAAGTTTTTTCACACCTTTGGTGATCAAATAAAGTTATTTTGACTAAAAAAAGGCTTTTTAGACACTTGGAGACCAAAATAGAGTCATTTTGACCCAAAAAATTTTTTCAGGCCATTAGTTACCAAATGCAGTTATCCTCTAAAACCGGCTTTTTAAGACTGTAAAAGACAAAAATACAGTTATTTTGACTAAATTTTTTCCAGACCTTTGGTGACCAAATGCAGTTATTTTGACGAAAAAAGGCTTTTTAGACAATTGGAGACCAAAATACAGTCATTTTGACTAAAAAAATTTTTTCAGGCCATTGGAGACCAAATGCAGTTATCTTGTCTAAAACCGGCCTTTTAAGACTAAAAGACAAAAATACATTAATTTTGACTTAAAATTTTTTTTTCAGATCTTTGGTGACCAAATGCAGTTATTTTGACTAAAAAATATAGAGAGACCAAAATACAGTCATTTTGACCCAAAACATTTTTTCAGGCCATTGGAGACAAAATGCAGATTTCTTGTCTAAAACCGGCTTTTTAAGACTGTAAAAGACAAAAATACAGTCATTTAGACAAAAAAACAATTTTCAGACCTTTGGTGACCAAATGCAGCTATTTTGACTATAAAAGGCTTTTTTCATACTTGGAGACCAAAACAGAGTCATTTTGACCAAAAAATAAAATTTCAGGCCATTGGAGAGCAAATGCAGTTATCGTGTCTAATACAAGTGTTTTAAGACTTTAAAAGACAAAAATACAGTCATTTTGACTAAAAGTTTTTTCACACCTTTGGTGATCAAATAAAGTTATTTTGACTAAAAAAGGCTTTTTAGACACTTGGAGACCAAAATAGAGTCATTTTGACCAAAAACATTTTTTCAGGCCATTGGTTACCAAATACAGTTATCGTCTAAAACCGGCTTTTTAAGACTGTAAAAGACAAAAATAGTTATGTTGACTAAATTTTTTTCCAGACCTTTGGTGACCAAATGCAGTTATTTTGACTAAAAAAGGCTTTTTAGACAATTGGAGACCAAAATACAGTCATTTTGACCCCAAAAAAATTTTCAGGCCATTGGAGACCAAATGCAGTTATCTTGTCTAAAACCGGCTTTTTAAGACTAAGAGACAAAAATACAGTAATTTTGACTTAAAATAAATTTCAGACCTTTGGTGACCAAATGCAGTTATTTTGACTAAAAAAGGCTTTTTAGACACTTGAAGAACAAAATACAGTCATTTTGACCCAAATAGTTTTTTCAGGCCATTGAAGACAAAATGCAGTTATTTTGTCTAAACCGGCTTTATAAGAATCTAAAAGACAAAAATATTCATTTTAACTAAATTTTTTTCAGACCTTTGGTGAACAAATGCAGTTATTTTGAGTAAAGGCTTTTAAACAATTGGAGACCAAAATACAGTCATTTTGACCCCAAATATTTTTCAGGCCATTGGAGACCAAATGCAGTTATCTTGTCTAAAACCGGCTTTTTAAGACTCTAAAAGCCAAAAATACAGTCATTTTGACTAAAAAAGGCTTTTTAGACACTTGCAGACCAAAATACAGTCATTTTACCCAAAAAGTTTTTTCAGGCCATTGGAGACAAACTGCAGTTATCTTGCCTAAAACCGTCTTTATAAGACTCTAAAAAACAAAATTCAGTCATTTTGACTAAAAAATGTTTTCAGACCTTTGGTGAACAAAATGCAGTTCTTTTGACTAAAAACGGATTTTTAGACACTTGAAGACCAAAATACAGTCATTGTGACCCACATAGTTTTGTAGGCCATTGGAGACCAAATGCAGTTATCTTGTCCAAAATCGGCTTTTTAAGACTCTAAAAGACAAAAATACAGTCATTTTCACTAAAAAATGTTTTCAGACCTTTGGTGACCAAATGCAGTTCTTTTGACTAAAAAAGGCTTTTTAGACACTTGAAGACCAAAATACAGTCATTGTGACCCACATAGTTTTGTAGGCCATTGGAGACCACATGCAGTTATCTTGTCTAAAACCGGCTTTTTAAGACTAAAAGACAAAAATACAGTCATTTTGACTTAAAAATTTTTTTTCAGACCTTTGGTGACCAAATGCAGTTATTTTGACTAAAAAATATAGAGAGACCAAAATACAGTCATTTTGACCCAAAACATTTTTTGAGGCCATTGGAGACAAAATGCAGATTTCTTGTCTAAAACCGGCTTTTTAAGACTGTAAAAGACATAAATACAGTCATTTAGACAAAAAACAATTTTCAGACCTTTGGTGACCAAATGCAGCTATTTTGACTAAAAAAGGCTTTTTTGATACTTGGAGACCAAAACAGAGTCATTTTGACCAAAAAATAAAATTTCAGGCCATTGGAGAGCAAATGCAGTTATCGTGTCTAATACAAGCGTTTTAAGACTTTAAAAGACATAAATACAGTCATTTTGACTAAAAGTTTTTTCACACCTTTGGTGATCAAATAAAGTTATTTTGACTAAAAAAAGGCTTTTTAGACACTTGGAGACCAAAATAGAGTCATTTTGACCCAAAAAATTTTTTCAGGCCATTAGTTACCAAATGCAGTTATCCTCTAAAACCGGCTTTTTAAGACTGTAAAAGACAAAAATACAGTTATTTTGACTAAATTTTTTCCAGACCTTTGGTGACCAAATGCAGTTATTTTGACGAAAAAAGGCTTTTTAGACAATTGGAGACCAAAATACAGTCATTTTGACTAAAAAAATTTTTTCAGGCCATTGGAGACCAAATGCAGTTATCTTGTCTAAAACCGGCCTTTTAAGACTAAAAGACAAAAATACATTAATTTTGACTTAAAATTTTTTTTTCAGATCTTTGGTGACCAAATGCAGTTATTTTGACTAAAAAATATAGAGAGACCAAAATACAGTCATTTTGACCCAAAACATTTTTTCAGGCCATTGGAGACAAAATGCAGATTTCTTGTCTAAAACCGGCTTTTTAAGACTGTAAAAGACAAAAATACAGTCATTTAGACAAAAAAACAATTTTCAGACCTTTGGTGACCAAATGCAGCTATTTTGACTATAAAAGGCTTTTTTCATACTTGGAGACCAAAACAGAGTCATTTTGACCAAAAAATAAAATTTCAGGCCATTGGAGAGCAAATGCAGTTATCGTGTCTAATACAAGTGTTTTAAGACTTTAAAAGACAAAAATACAGTCATTTTGACTAAAAGTTTTTTCACACCTTTGGTGATCAAATAAAGTTATTTTGACTAAAAAAGGCTTTTTAGACACTTGGAGACCAAAATAGAGTCATTTTGACCAAAAACATTTTTTCAGGCCATTGGTTACCAAATACAGTTATCGTCTAAAACCGGCTTTTTAAGACTGTAAAAGACAAAAATAGTTATGTTGACTAAATTTTTTTCCAGACCTTTGGTGACCAAATGCAGTTATTTTGACTAAAAAAGGCTTTTTAGACAATTGGAGACCAAAATACAGTCATTTTGACCCCAAAAAAATTTTCAGGCCATTGGAGACCAAATGCAGTTATCTTGTCTAAAACCGGCTTTTTAAGACTAAGAGACAAAAATACAGTAATTTTGACTTAAAATAAATTTCAGACCTTTGGTGACCAAATGCAGTTATTTTGACTAAAAAAGGCTTTTTAGACACTTGAAGAACAAAATACAGTCATTTTGACCCAAATAGTTTTTTCAGGCCATTGAAGACAAAATGCAGTTATTTTGTCTAAACCGGCTTTATAAGAATCTAAAAGACAAAAATATTCATTTTAACTAAATTTTTTTCAGACCTTTGGTGAACAAATGCAGTTATTTTGAGTAAAGGCTTTTAAACAATTGGAGACCAAAATACAGTCATTTTGACCCCAAATATTTTTCAGGCCATTGGAGACCAAATGCAGTTATCTTGTCTAAAACCGGCTTTTTAAGACTCTAAAAGCCAAAAATACAGTCATTTTGACTAAAAAAGGCTTTTTAGACACTTGCAGACCAAAATACAGTCATTTTACCCAAAAAGTTTTTTCAGGCCATTGGAGACAAACTGCAGTTATCTTGCCTAAAACCGTCTTTATAAGACTCTAAAAAACAAAATTCAGTCATTTTGACTAAAAAATGTTTTCAGACCTTTGGTGAACAAAATGCAGTTCTTTTGACTAAAAACGGATTTTTAGACACTTGAAGACCAAAATACAGTCATTGTGACCCACATAGTTTTGTAGGCCATTGGAGACCAAATGCAGTTATCTTGTCCAAAATCGGCTTTTTAAGACTCTAAAAGACAAAAATACAGTCATTTTCACTAAAAAATGTTTTCAGACCTTTGGTGACCAAATGCAGTTCTTTTGACTAAAAAAGGCTTTTTAGACACTTGAAGACCAAAATACAGTCATTGTGACCCACATAGTTTTGTAGGCCATTGGAGACCACATGCAGTTATCTTGTCTAAAACCGGCTTTTTAAGACTAAAAGACAAAAATACAGTCATTTTGACTTAAAAAAAATTTTCAGACCTTTGGTGACCAAATGCAGTTCTTTTGACTAAAAAAAGGCTTTTTAGACACTTGAAGACCAAAATACAGTCATCGTGACCCACAGTTTTTCAGGCCATTGAAGACAAAATGCAGTTATCTTGTCTAAACCGACTTTTTTAAGAATCTAAAAGACAAAAATAGTCATTTTGACTAAATTTTTTTTCAGACCTTTGGTGACCAAATGCAGTTATTTTCACTAAAAAGGCTTTTTAAACAATTGGAGACCAAAATACAGTCATTTTGACCCCAAATATTTTTTCAGGCCATTGGAGACCAAATGCAGTTATCTTGTCTAAAACCGGCTTTTTAAGACTCTAAAAGCCAAAAATACAGTCATTTTGACTAAAAAAGGCTTTTTAGACACTTGGAGACCAAAATACAGTCATTTTACCCAAAAAGTTTTTTCAGGCCATTGGAGACAAACTGCAGTTATCTTGCCTAAAACCGTCTTTATAAGACTCTAAAAAACAAAATTCAGTAATTTTGACTAAAAAATGTTTTCAGACCTTTGGTGAACAAAATGCAGTTCTTTTGACTAAAAAAGGATTTTTAGACACTTGAAGACCAAAATACAGTCATTGTGACCCACATAGTTTTGTAGGCCATTGGAGACCAAATGCAGTTATCTTGTCTAAAACCGGCTTTTTAAGACTAAAAGACAAAAATACAGTCATTTTGACTAAAAAATGTTTTCAGACCTTTGGTGACCAAATGCAGTTCTTTTGACTAAAAAAGGCTTTTTAGACACTTGAAGACCAAAATACAGTCATTGTGACCCACATAGTTTTGTAGGCCATTGGAGACCACATGCAGTTATCTTGTCTAAAACCGGCTTTTTAGGACTAAAAGACAAAAATACAGTCATTTTGACTTAAAAAAATGTCAGACCTTTGGTGATCAAATGCAGTTCTTTTGACTAAAAAAAAGGCTTTTTAGACACTTGAAGACCAAAATACAGTCATTGTGACCCACAGTTTTTCAGGCCATTGAAGACAAAATGCAGTTATCTTGTCTAAACCGACTTTTTTAAGAATCTAAAAGACAAAAATAGTCATTTTGACTAAATTTTTTTCAGACCTTTGGTGACCAAATGCAGTTATTTTGACTAAAAAAGGCTTTTTAGACAATTGGAGACCAAAATACTGAAAAAATATTTTCAGGCCATTAGAGACCAAATGCAGTTATCTTGTCTAAAACCGGCTTTTTAAGACTAAAAGACAAAAATACAGCCATTTTGACCTAAAATTTGTTTTTTCAGACCTTTGGTGACCAAATACAGTTATTTTGACTAAAAAAGGCTTTTTATACACCTGGAGACCAAAATACAGTCATTTGGACCCCAAATAAAATTCAGGCCATTGGAGACCAAATGCAACTGCATTGTCTAAAACCGGCTTTTTAAGACTCTTAAAGACATAAATACAGTCATTTTGACTTAAAATTTTTTTCCAGACCTTTGGTGACCAAATACAGTTTTTTTGACTAAAAAGGCTTTTTAGACACTTGGAGACCAAAATACAGTCATTTTGACCAAAAATTTTTTTTCAGGCCATTGGAGACCAAATGCAGTTATCTTGTCTAAAACCGGCTTTTTAAGACTAAAAGACAAAAATACAGTCATTTTGACTTAAAAATTTTTTTTCAGACCTTTGGTGACCAAATGCAGTTATTTTGACTAAAAAATATAGAGACCAAAATACAGTCATTTTGACCAAAAACATTTTTTCAGGCCATTGGAGACAAAATGCAGATTTCTTGTCTAAAACCGGCTTTTTAAGACTGTCATTTAGACAAAAAAATTTTCAGACCTTTGGTGACCAAATGCAGCTATTTTGACTATAAAAGGCTTTTTTCATACTTGGAGACCAAAACAGAGTCGTTTTGACCAAAAAATAAAATTTCAGGCCATTGGAGAGCAAATGTAGTTATCGTGTCTAATACAAGCGTTTTAAGACTTTAAAAGACAAAAATACAGTCATTTTGACTAAAAGTTTTTTCATACCTTTGGTGATCAAATAAAGTTATTTTGACTAACAAAGGCTTTTTAGACACTTGGAGACCAAAATAGAGTCATTTTGACCAAAAACATTTTTTCAGGCCATTGGTTACCAAATGCAGTTATCGTCTAAAACCGGCTTTTTAAGACTGTAAAAGACAAAAATAGTTATTTTGACTAAATTTTTTTCCAGACCTTTGGTGACCAAATGCAGTTATTTTGACTAAAAAGGCTTTTTAGACAATTGGAGACCAAAATACAGTCATTTTGACTCCCAAAAATTTTTCAGGCCATTGGAGACCAAATGCAGTTATCTTGTCTAAAACCGGCTTTTTAAGACTAAAAGACAAAAATACAGTCATTTTGACTTAAAAAAAATTTCAGACCTTTGGTGACCAAATGCAGTTATTTTGACTAAAAAAGGCATTTTAGACACTTGAAGAACAAAATACAGTCATTTTGACCCAAATAGTTTTTTCAGGCCATTGAAGACAAAATGCAGTTATTTTGTCTAAACCGGCTTTATAAGAATCTAAAAGACAAAAATATTCATTTTGACTAATTTTTTTTTCAGACCTTTGGTGACCAAATGCAGTTATTTTGACTAAAAAGGCTTTTTAAACAATTGGAGACCAAAATACAGTCATTTTGACCCCAATTTTTTTTCAGGCCATTGAAGACAAAATGCAGTTATTTTGTCTAAACCGGCTTTATAAGAATCTAAAAGACAAAAATATTCATTTTGACTAATTTTTTTTTCAGACCTTTGGTGACCAAATGCAGTTATTTTGACTAAAAAGGCTTTTTAAACAATTGGAGACCAAAATACAGTCATTTTGACCCCAATTTTTTTTCAGGCCATTGGAGACCAAATGCAGTTATCTTGTCTAAAACTGGCTTTTTAAGACTCTAAAAGCCAAAAATACAGTCATTTTGACTAAGAAATGATTTCCGACCTTTGGTGACCAAATGCAGTTCTTTTGACTAAAAAAGGCTTTTTAGACACTTGGAGACCAAAATACAGTCATTTTACCCAAAAAGTTTTTTCAGGCCATTGGAAACAAACTGCAGTTATCTTGCCTAAAACCGTCTTTATAAGACTCTAAAAAACAAAATTCAGTCATTTTGACTAAAAAATGTTTTCAGACCTTTGGTGAACAAAATGCAGTTCTTTTGACTAAAAAAGGATTTTTAGACACTTGAAGACCAAAATACAGTCATTGTGACCCACATAGTTTTGTAGACCATTGGAGACCAAATGCAGTTATCTTGTCTAAAACCGGCATTTTAAGACTCTAAAAGACAAAAATAGTCATTTTGACTAAAAAATGTTTTCAGACCTTTGGTGAACAAACTGCAGTTCTTTTGACTAAAAAAGGATTTTTAGACACTTGAAGACCAAAATACAGTCATTGTGACCCACAGTTTTGTAGGCCATTGGAGACCACATGCAGTTATCTTGTCTAAAACCGGCTTTTTAAGACTAAAAGACAAAAATACAGTCATTTTGACTTAAAAAATTTTTTCAGACCTTTGGTGACCAAATGCAGTTATTTTGACTAAAAATATAGAGAGACCAAAATACAGTCATTTTGACCCAAAACATTTTTTCAGGCCATTGGAGACAAAATGCAGATTTCTTGTCTAAAACCGGCTTTTTAAGACTGTAAAAGACAAAAATACAGTCATTTAGACAAAAAAACTATTTTCAGACCTTTGGTGACCAAATGCAGCTATTTTGACTATAAAAGGCTTTTTTCATACTTGGAGACCAAAACAGAGTCATTTTGACCAAAAAATAAAATTTCAGGCCATTGGAGAGCAAATGCAGTTATCGTGTCTAAGACTCTAAAAGACAAAAATACAGTCATTTTGACTAAAAAATGTTTTCAGACCTTTGGTGAACAAATGCAGTTCTTTTGACAAAAAAAGGCTTTTTAGACACTTGAAGACCAAAATACAGTCATTGTGACCCACATAGTTTTGTAGACCATTGGAGACCACATGCAGTTATCTTGTCTAAAACCGGCTTTTTAAGACTAAAAGACAAAAATACAGTCATTTTGACTTAAAAAAAATTTTCAGACCTTTGGTGACCAAATGCAGTTCTTTTGACTAAAAAAAAGGCTTTTTAGACACTTGAAGACCAAAATACAGTCATTGTGACCCACAGTTTTTCAGGCCATTGAAGACAAAATGCAGTTATCTTGTCTAAACCGACTTTTTTAAGAATCTAAAAGACAAAAATAGTCATTTTGACTAAAAATTTTTTCAGACCTTTGGTGACCAAATGCAGTTATTTTGACTAAAAAAGGCTTTTTAGACAATTGGAGTCCAAAATACTGAAAAAATATTTTCAGGCCATTAGAGACCAAATGCAGTTATCTTGTCTAAAACCGGCTTTTTAAGACTAAAAGACAAAAATACAGTCATTTTGACTTAAAAATTTTTTTTCAGACCTTTGGTGACCAAATGCAGTTATTTTGACTAAAAAATATAGAGAGACCAAAATTCATTCATTTTGACCCAAAACATTTTTTGAGGCCATTGGAGACAAAATGCAGATTTCTTGTCTAAAACCGGCTTTTTAAGACTGTAAAAGACATAAATACAGTCATTTAGACAAAAAACAATTTTCAGACCTTTGGTGACCAAATGCAGCTATTTTGACTATAAAAGGCTTTTTTCATACTTGGAGACCAAAACAGAGTCATTTTGACCAAAAAATAAAATTTCAGGCCATTGGAGAGCAAATGCAGTTATCGTGTCTAATACAAGCGTTTTAAGACTTTAAAAGACAAAAATACAGTCATTTTGACTAAAAGTTTTTTCACACCTTTGGTGATAAAATAAAGTTATTTTGACTAAAAAAGGCTTTTTAGACACTTGGAGACCAAAATAGAGTCATTTTGACCAAAAACATTTTTTCAGGCCATTGGTTACCAAATACAGTTATCGTCTAAAACCGGCTTTTTAAGACTGTAAAAGACAAAAATACAGTTATTTTGACTAAATTTTTTCCAGACCTTTGGTGACCAAATGCAGTTATTTTGACGAAAAAAGGCTTTTTAGACAATTGGAGACCAAAATACAGTCATTTTGACTAAAAAAAATTTTTCAGGCCATTGGAGACCAAATGCAGTTTTCTTGTCTAAAACCGGCCTTTTAAGACTAAAAGACAAAAATACATTAATTTTGACTTAAAAATTTTTTTTCAGATCTTTGGTGATCAAATGCAGTTATTTTGACTAAAAAATATAGAGAGACCAAAATACAGTCATTTTGACCCAAAACATTTTTTCAGGCCATTGGAGACAAAATGCAGATTTCTTGTCTAAAACCGGCTTTTTAAGACTGTAAAAGACAAAAATACAGTCATTTAGACAAAAAAACAATTTTCAGACCTTTGGTGACCAAATGCAGCTATTTTGACTATAAAAGGCTTTTTTCATACTTGGAGACCAAAACAGAGTCATTTTGACCAAAAAATAAAATTTCAGGCCATTGGAGAGCAAATGCAGTTATCGTGTCTAATACAAGCGTTTTAAGACTTTAAAAGACAAAAATACAGTCATTTTGACTAAAAGTTTTTTCACACCTTTGGTGATAAAATAAAGTTATTTTGACTAAAAAAGGCTTTTTAGACACTTGGAGACCAAAATAGAGTCATTTTGACCAAAAACATTTTTTCAGGCCATTGGTTACCAAATACAGTTATCGTCTAAAACCGGCTTTTTAAGACTGTAAAAGACAAAAATAGTTATTTTGACTAAATTTTTTTCCAGACCTTTGGTGACCAAATGCAGTTATTTTGACTAAAAAAGGCTTTTTAGACAATTGGAGACCAAAATACAGTCATTTTGACTCCCAAAAATTTTTCAGGCCATTGGAGACCAAATGCAGTTATCTTGTCTAAAACCGGCTTTTTAAGACTAAAAGACAAAAATACAGTCATTTTGACTTAAAATTTTTTTCAGACCTTTGGTGACCAAATGCAGTTCTTTTGACTAAAAAAAAGGCTTTTAGACACTTGAAGACCAAAATACAGTCATTGTGACCCACAGTTTTTCAGGCCATTGAAGACAAAATGCAGTTATCTTGTCTAAACCGACTTTTTTAAGAATCTAAAAGACAAAAATATTCATTTTGACTAAATTTTTTTTCAGACCTTTGGTGACCAAATGCAGTTATTTTGACTAAAAAGGCTTTTTAAACAATTGGAGACCAAAATACAGTCATTTTGACCCCAATTTTTTTTCAGGCCATTGGAGACCAAATGCAGTTATCTTGTCTAAAACCGGCTTTTTAAGACTCTAAAAGCCAAAAATACAGTCATTTTGACTAAAAAATGATTTCCGACCTTTGGTGACCAAATGCAGTTCTTTTGACTAAAAAAGGCTTTTTAGACACTTGGAGACCAAAATACAGTCATTTTACCCAAAAAGTTTTTTCAGGCCATTGGAAACAAACTGCAGTTATCTTGCCTAAAACCGTCTTTATAAGACTCTAAAAAACAAAATTCAGTCATTTTGACTAAAAAATGTTTTCAGACCTTTGGTGAACAAAATGCAGTTCTTTTGACTAAAAAAGGATTTTTAGACACTTGAAGACCAAAATACAGTCATTGTGACCCACATAGTTTTGTAGGCCATTGGAGACCAAATGCAGTTATCTTGTCTAAAACCGGCATTTTAAGACTCTAAAAGACAAAAATAGTAATTTTGACTAAAAAATGTTTTCAGACCTTTGGTGAACAAAATGCAGTTCTTTTGACTAAAAAAGGATTTTTAGACACTTGAAGACCAAAATACAGTCATTGTGACCCACAGTTTTGTAGGCCATTGGAGACCACATGCAGTTATCTTGTCTAAAACCGGCTTTTTAAGACTAAAAGACAAAAATACAGTCATTTTGACTTAAAAAATTTTTTCAGACCTTTGGTGACCAAATGCAGTTCTTTTGACTAAAAAAAAGGCTTTTTAGACACTTGAAGACCAAAATACAGTCATTGTGACCCACAGTTTTTCAGGCCATTGAAGACAAAATGCAGTTATCTTGTCTAAACCGACTTTTTTAAGAATCTAAAAGACAAAAATATTCATTTTGACTAAATTTTTTTTCAGACCTTTGGTGACCAAATGCAGTTATTTTGACTAAAAAGGCTTTTTAGACAATTGGAGACCAAAATACTGAAAAAATATTTTCAGGCCATTAGAGACCAAATGCAGTTATCTTGTCTAAAACCGGCTTTTTAAGACTAAAAGACAAAAATACAGTCATTTTGACTTAAAAATTTTTTTCAGACCTTTGGTGACCAAATGCAGTTATTTTGACTAAAAAATATAGAGAGACCAAAATACAGTCATTTTGACCCAAAACATTTTTTCAGGCCATTGGAGACAAAATGCAGATTTCTTGTCTAAAACCGGCTTTTTAAGACTGTAAAAGACAAAAATACAGTCATTTAGACAAAAAAACAATTTTCAGACCTTTGGTGACCAAATGCAGCTATTTTGACTATAAAAGGCTTTTTTCATACTTGGAGACCAAAACAGAGTCATTTTGACCAAAAAATAAAATTTCAGGCCATTGGAGAGCAAATGCAGTTATCGTGTCTAAGACTCTAAAAGACAAAAATACAGTCATTTTGACTTAAAAAATTTTTTTCAGACCTTTGGTGACCAAATGTAGTTATTTTGACTAAAAAATATAGAGAGACCAAAATACATTCATTTTGACCCAAAACATTTTTTGAGGCCATTGGAGACAAAATGCAGATTTCTTGTCTAAAACCGGCTTTTTAAGACTGTAAAAGACATAAATACAGTCATTTAGACAAAAAAACAATTTTCAGACCTTTGGTGACCAAATGCAGCTATTTTGACTAAAAAAGGCTTTTTTGATACTTGGAGACCAAAACAGAGTCATTTTGACCAAAAAATAAAATTTCAGGCCATTGGAGAGCAAATGCAGTTATCGTGTCTAATACAAGCGTTTTAAGACTTTAAAAGACATAAATACAGTCATTTTGACTAAAAGTTTTTTCACACCTTTGGTGATCAAATAAAGTTATTTTGACTAAAAAAAGGCTTTTTAGACACTTGGAGACCAAAATAGAGTCATTTTGACCCAAAAATTTTTTTCAGGCCATTAGTTACCAAATGCAGTTATCCTCTAAAACCGGCTTTTTAAGACTGTAAAAGACAAAAATACAGTTATTTTGACTAAATTTTTTCCAGACCTTTGGTGACCAAATGCAGTTATTTTGACGAAAAAAGGCTTTTTAGACAATTGGAGACCAAAATACAGTCATTTTGACTAAAAAAATTTTTTCAGGCCATTGGAGACCAAATGCAGTTATCTTGTCTAAAACCGGCCTTTTAAGACTAAAAGACAAAAATACATTAATTTTGACTTAAAATTTTTTTTTCAGATCTTTGGTGACCAAATGCAGTTATTTTGACTAAAAAATATAGAGAGACCAAAATACAGTCATTTTGACCCAAAACATTTTTTCAGGCCATTGGAGACAAAATGCAGATTTCTTGTCTAAAACCGGCTTTTTAAGACTGTAAAAGACAAAAATACAGTCATTTAGACAAAAAAACAATTTTCAGACCTTTGGTGACCAAATGCAGCTATTTTGACTATAAAAGGCTTTTTTCATACTTGGAGACCAAAACAGAGTCATTTTGACCAAAAAATAAAATTTCAGGCCATTGGAGAGCAAATGCAGTTATCGTGTCTAATACAAGTGTTTTAAGACTTTAAAAGACAAAAATACAGTCATTTTGACTAAAAGTTTTTTCACACCTTTGGTGATCAAATAAAGTTATTTTGACTAAAAAAGGCTTTTTAGACACTTGGAGACCAAAATAGAGTCATTTTGACCAAAAACATTTTTTCAGGCCATTGGTTACCAAATACAGTTATCGTCTAAAACCGGCTTTTTAAGACTGTAAAAGACAAAAATAGTTATGTTGACTAAATTTTTTTCCAGACCTTTGGTGACCAAATGCAGTTATTTTGACTAAAAAAGGCTTTTTAGACAATTGGAGACCAAAATACAGTCATTTTGACCCCAAAAAAATTTTCAGGCCATTGGAGACCAAATGCAGTTATCTTGTCTAAAACCGGCTTTTTAAGACTAAAAGACAAAAATACATTAATTTTGACTTAAAATAAATTTCAGACCTTTGGTGACCAAATGCAGTTATTTTGACTAAAAAAGGCTTTTTAGACACTTGAAGAACAAAATACAGTCATTTTGACCCAAATAGTTTTTTCAGGCCATTGAAGACAAAATGCAGTTATTTTGTCTAAACCGGCTTTATAAGAATCTAAAAGACAAAAATATTCATTTTAACTAAATTTTTTTCAGACCTTTGGTGAACAAATGCAGTTATTTTGAGTAAAGGCTTTTAAACAATTGGAGACCAAAATACAGTCATTTTGACCCCAAATATTTTTTCAGGCCATTGGAGACCAAATGCAGTTATCTTGTCTAAAACCGGCTTTTTAAGACTCTAAAAGCCAAAAATACAGTCATTTTGACTAAAAAATGATTTCCGACCTTTGGTGACCAAATGCAGTTCTTTTGACTAAAAAAGGCTTTTTAGACACTTGGAGACCAAAATACAGTCATTTTACCCAAAAAGTTTTTTCAGGCCATTGGAGACAAACTGCAGTTATCTTGCCTAAAACCGTCTTTATAAGACTCTAAAAAACAAAATTCAGTCATTTTGACTAAAAAATGTTTTCAGACCTTTGGTGAACAAAATGCAGTTCTTTTGACTAAAAAAGGATTTTTAGACACTTGAAGACCAAAATACAGTCATTGTGACCCACATAGTTTTGTAGGCCATTGGAGACCAAATGCAGTTATCTTGTCCAAAATCGGCTTTTTAAGACTCTAAAAGACAAAAATACAGTCATTTTGACTAAAAAATGTTTTCAGACCTTTGGTGACCAAATGCAGTTCTTTTGACTAAAAAAGGCTTTTTAGACACTTGAAGACCAAAATACAGTCATTGTGACCCACATAGTTTTGTAGGCCATTGGAGACCACATGCAGTTATCTTGTCTAAAACCGGCTTTTTAAGACTAAAAGACAAAAATACAGTCATTTTGACTTAAAAAAATTTCAGACCTTTGGTGACCAAATGCAGTTATTTTGACTAAAAAAGGCTTTTTAGACACTTGAAGACCAAAATACAGTCATTGTGACCCACATAGTTTTGTAGGCCATTGGAGACCACATGCAGTTATCTTGTCTAAAACCGGCTTTTTAAGACTAAAAGACAAAAATACAGTCATTTTGACTTAAAAAAAATTTCAGACCTTTGGTGACCAAATGCAGTTATTTTGACTAAAAAAGGCTTTTTAGACACTTGAAGAACAAAATACAGTCATTTGACCCAAATAGTTTTTTCAGGCCATTGAAGACAAAATGCAGTTATTTTGTCTAAACCGGCTTTATAAGAATCTAAAAGACAAAAATATTCATTTTGACTAAATTTTTTTTCAGACCTTTGGTGACCAAATGCAGTTATTTTGACTAAAAAGGCTTTTTAAACAATTGGAGACCAAAATACAGTCATTTTGACCCCAATTTCTTTTTTCAGGCCATTGGAGACCAAATGCAGTTATCTTGTCTAAAACCGGCTTTTTAAGACTCTAAAAGCCAAAAATACAGTCATTTTGACTAAAAAATGATTTCCGACCTTTGGTGACCAAATGCAGTTCTTTTGACTAAAAAAGGCTTTTTAGACACTTGGAGACCAAAATACAGTCATTTTACCCAAAAAGTTTTTTCAGGCCATTGGAAACAAACTGCAGTTATCTTGCCTAAAACCGTCTTTATAAGACTCTAAAAAACAAAATTCAGTCATTTTGACAAAAAAATGTTTTCAGACCTTTGGTGAACAAAATGCAGTTCTTTTGACTAAAAAAGGATTTTTAGACACTTGAAGACCAAAATACAGTCATTGTGACCCACCTAGTTTTGTAGGCCATTGGAGACCAAATGCAGTTATCTTGTCTAAAACCGGCATTTTAAGACTCTAAAAGACAAAAATAGTCATTTTGACTAAAAAATGTTTTCAGACCTTTGGTGAACAAAATGCAGTTCTTTTGACTAAAAAAGGATTTTTAGACACTTGAAGACCAAAATACAGTCATTGTGACCCACAGTTTTGTAGGCCATTGGAGACCACATGCAGTTATCTTGTCTAAAACCGGCTTTTTAAGACTAAAAGACAAAAATACAGTCATTTTGACTTAAAAATTTTTTTCAGACCTTTGGTGACCAAATGCAGTTCTTTTGACTAAAAAAAAGGCTTTTTAGACACTTGAAGACCAAAATACAGTCATTGTGACCCACAGTTTTTCAGGCCATTGAAGACAAAATGCAGTTATCTTGTCTAAACCGACTTTTTTAAGAATCTAAAAGACAAAAATATTCATTTTGACTACATTTTTTTTCAGACCTTTGGTGACCAAATGCAGTTATTTTGACTAAAAAGGCTTTTTAGACAATTGGAGACCAAAATACTGAAAAAATATTTTCAGGCCATTAGAGACCAAATGCAGTTATCTTGTCTAAAACCGGCTTTTTAAGACTAAAAGACAAAAATACAGTCATTTTGACTTAAAAATTTTTTTCAGACCTTTGGTGACCAAATGCAGTTATTTTGACTAAAAAATATAGAGAGACCAAAATACAGTCATTTTGACCCAAAACATTTTTTCAGGCCATTGGAGACAAAATGCAGATTTCTTGTCTAAAACCGGCTTTTTAAGACTGTAAAAGACAAAAATACAGTCATTTAGACAAAAAAAACAATTTTCAGACCTTTGGTGACCAAATGCAGCTATTTTGACTATAAAAGGCTTTTTTCATACTTGGAGACCAAAACAGAGTCATTTTGACCAAAAAATAAAATTTCAGGCCATTGGAGAGCAAATGCAGTTATCGTGTCTAAGACTCTAAAAGACAAAAATACAGTCATTTTGACTAAAAAATGTTTTCAGACCTTTGGTGACCAAATGCAGTTCTTTTGACTAAAAAAGGCTTTTTAGACACTTGAAGACCAAAATACAGTCATTGTGACCCACATAGTTTTGTAGACCATTGGAGACCACATGCAGTTATCTTGTCTAAAACCGGCTTTTTAAGACTAAAAGACAAAAATACAGTCATTTTGACTTAAAAAAAATTTCAGACCTTTGGTGACCAAATGCAGTTCTTTTGACTAAAAAAAAGGCTTTTTAGACACTTGAAGACCAAAATACAGTCATTGTGACCCACAGTTTTTCAGGCCATTGAAGACAAAATGCAGTTATCTTGTCTAAACCGACTTTTTTAAGAATCTAAAAGACAAAAAAAGTCATTTTGACTACATTTTTTTTCAGACCTTTGGTGACCAAATGCAGTTATTTTGACTAAAAAAGGCTTTTTAGACAATTGGAGTCCAAAATACTGAAAAAATATTTTCAGGCCATTAGAGACCAAATGCAGTTATCTTGTCTAAAACCGGCTTTTTAAGACTAAAAGACAAAAATACAGTCATTTTGACTTAAAAATTTTTTTTCAGACCTTTGGTGACCAAATGCAGTTATTTTGACTAAAAAATATAGAGAGACCAAAATACAGTCATTTTGACCCAAAACATTTTTTGAGGCCATTGGAGACAAAATGCAGATTTCTTGTCTAAAACCGGCTTTTTAAGACTAAAAGACAAAAATACAGTCATTTTGACTAAAAAATGTTTTCAGACCTTTGGTGACCAAATGCAGTTCTTTTGACTAAAAAAGGCTTTTTAGACACTTGAAGACCAAAATACAGTCATTGTGACCCACATAGTTTTGTAGGCCATTGGAGACCACATGCAGTTATCTTGTCTAAAACCGGCTTTTTAGGACTAAAAGACAAAAATACAGTCATTTTGACTTAAAAAAATGTCAGACCTTTGGTGATCAAATGCAGTTCTTTTGACTAAAAAAAAGGCTTTTTAGACACTTGAAGACCAAAATACAGTCATTGTGACCCACAGTTTTTCAGGCCATTGAAGACAAAATGCAGTTATCTTGTCTAAACCGACTTTTTTAAGAATCTAAAAGACAAAAATAGTCATTTTGACTAAATTTTTTTCAGACCTTTGGTGACCAAATGCAGTTATTTTGACTAAAAAAGGCTTTTTAGACAATTGGAGACCAAAATACTGAAAAAATATTTTCAGGCCATTAGAGACCAAATGCAGTTATCTTGTCTAAAACCGGCTTTTTAAGACTAAAAGACAAAAATACAGCCATTTTGACCTAAAATTTGTTTTTTCAGACCTTTGGTGACCAAATACAGTTATTTTGACTAAAAAAGGCTTTTTATACACCTGGAGACCAAAATACAGTCATTTGGACCCCAAATAAAATTCAGGCCATTGGAGACCAAATGCAACTGCATTGTCTAAAACCGGCTTTTTAAGACTCTTAAAGACATAAATACAGTCATTTTGACTTAAAATTTTTTTCCAGACCTTTGGTGACCAAATACAGTTTTTTTGACTAAAAAGGCTTTTTAGACACTTGGAGACCAAAATACAGTCATTTTGACCAAAAAATTTTTTTCAGGCCATTGGAGACCAAATGCAGTTATCTTGTCTAAAACCGGCTTTTTAAGACTAAAAGACAAAAATACAGTCATTTTGACTTAAAAAATTTTTTTCAGGCCATTGGAGACAAAATGCAGATTTCTTGTCTAAAACCGGCTTTTTAAGACTGTCATTTAGACAAAAAAATTTTCAGACCTTTGGTGACCAAATGCAGCTATTTTGACTATAAAAGGCTTTTTTCATACTTGGAGACCAAAACAGAGTCGTTTTGACCAAAAAATAAAATTTCAGGCCATTGGAGAGCAAATGTAGTTATCGTGTCTAATACAAGCGTTTTAAGACTTTAAAAGACAAAAATACAGTCATTTTGACTAAAAGTTTTTTCATACCTTTGGTGATCAAATAAAGTTATTTTGACTAACAAAGGCTTTTTAGACACTTGGAGACCAAAATAGAGTCATTTTGACCAAAAACATTTTTTCAGGCCATTGGTTACCAAATGCAGTTATCGTCTAAAACCGGCTTTTTAAGACTGTAAAAGACAAAAATAGTTATTTTGACTAAATTTTTTTCCAGACCTTTGGTGACCAAATGCAGTTATTTTGACTAAAAAGGCTTTTTAGACAATTGGAGACCAAAATACAGTCATTTTGACTCCCAAAAATTTTTCAGGCCATTGGAGACCAAATGCAGTTATCTTGTCTAAAACCGGCTTTTTAAGACTAAAAGACAAAAATACAGTCATTTTGACTTAAAAAAAATTTCAGACCTTTGGTGACCAAATGCAGTTATTTTGACTAAAAAAGGCATTTTAGACACTTGAAGAACAAAATACAGTCATTTTGACCCAAATAGTTTTTTCAGGCCATTGAAGACAAAATGCAGTTATTTTGTCTAAACCGGCTTTATAAGAATCTAAAAGACAAAAATATTCATTTTGACTAATTTTTTTTCAGACCTTTGGTGACCAAATGCAGTTATTTTGACTAAAAAGGCTTTTTAAACAATTGGAGACCAAAATACAGTCATTTTGACCCCAATTTTTTTTCAGGCCATTGAAGACAAAATGCAGTTATTTTGTCTAAACCGGCTTTATAAGAATCTAAAAGACAAAAATATTCATTTTGACTCATTTTTTTTTCAGACCTTTGGTGACCAAATGCAGTTATTTTGACTAAAAAGGCTTTTTAAACAATTGGAGACCAAAATACAGTCATTTTGACCCCAATTTTTTTCAGGCCATTGGAGACCAAATGCAGTTATCTTGTCTAAAACCGGCTTTTTAAGACTCTAAAAGCCAAAAATACAGTCATTTTGACTAAAAAATGATTTCCGACCTTTGGTGACCAAATGCAGTTCTTTTGACTAAAAAAGGCTTTTTAGACACTTGGAGACCAAAATACAGTCATTTTACCCAAAAAGTTTTTTCAGGCCATTGGAAACAAACTGCAGTTATCTTGCCTAAAACCGTCTTTATAAGACTCTAAAAAACAAAATTCAGTCATTTTGACTAAAAAATGTTTTCAGACCTTTGGTGAACAAAATGCAGTTCTTTTGACTAAAAAAGGATTTTTAGACACTTGAAGACCAAAATACAGTCATTGTGACCCACATAGTTTTGTAGACCATTGGAGACCAAATGCAGTTATCTTGTCTAAAACCGGCATTTTAAGACTCTAAAAGACAAAAATAGTCATTTTGACTAAAAAATGTTTTCAGACCTTTGGTGAACAAACTGCAGTTCTTTTGACTAAAAAAGGATTTTTAGACACTTGAAGACCAAAATACAGTCATTGTGACCCACAGTTTTGTAGGCCATTGGAGACCACATGCAGTTATCTTGTCTAAAACCGGCTTTTTAAGACTAAAAGACAAAAATACAGTCATTTTGACTTAAAAAATTTTTTCAGACCTTTGGTGACCAAATGCAGTTATTTTGACTAAAAAAGGCTTTTTAGACAATTGGAGTCCAAAATACTGAAAAAATATTTTCAGGCCATTAGAGACCAAATGCAGTTATCTTGTCTAAAACCGGCTTTTTAAGACTAAAAGACAAAAATACAGTCATTTTGACTTAAAAATTTTTTTTCAGACCTTTGGTGACCAAATGCAGTTATTTTGACTAAAAAATATAGAGAGACCAAAATTCATTCATTTTGACCCAAAACATTTTTTGAGGCCATTGGAGACAAAATGCAGATTTCTTGTCTAAAACCGGCTTTTTAAGACTGTAAAAGACATAAATACAGTCATTTAGACAAAAAACAATTTTCAGACCTTTGGTGACCAAATGCAGCTATTTTGACTATAAAAGGCTTTTTTCATACTTGGAGACCAAAACAGAGTCATTTTGACCAAAAAATAAAATTTCAGGCCATTGGAGAGCAAATGCAGTTATCGTGTCTAATACAAGCGTTTTAAGACTTTAAAAGACAAAAATACAGTCATTTTGACTAAAAGTTTTTTCACACCTTTGGTGATAAAATAAAGTTATTTTGACTAAAAAAGGCTTTTTAGACACTTGGAGACCAAAATAGAGTCATTTTGACCAAAAACATTTTTTCAGGCCATTGGTTACCAAATACAGTTATCGTCTAAAACCGGCTTTTTAAGACTGTAAAAGACAAAAATACAGTTATTTTGACTAAATTTTTTCCAGACCTTTGGTGACCAAATGCAGTTATTTTGACGAAAAAAGGCTTTTTAGACAATTGGAGACCAAAATACAGTCATTTTGACTAAAAAAAATTTTTCAGGCCATTGGAGACCAAATGCAGTTTTCTTGTCTAAAACCGGCCTTTTAAGACTAAAAGACAAAAATACATTAATTTTGACTTAAAAATTTTTTTTCAGATCTTTGGTGATCAAATGCAGTTATTTTGACTAAAAAATATAGAGAGACCAAAATACAGTCATTTTGACCCAAAACATTTTTTCAGGCCATTGGAGACAAAATGCAGATTTCTTGTCTAAAACCGGCTTTTTAAGACTGTAAAAGACAAAAATACAGTCATTTAGACAAAAAAACAATTTTCAGACCTTTGGTGACCAAATGCAGCTATTTTGACTATAAAAGGCTTTTTTCATACTTGGAGACCAAAACAGAGTCATTTTGACCAAAAAATAAAATTTCAGGCCATTGGAGAGCAAATGCAGTTATCGTGTCTAATACAAGCGTTTTAAGACTTTAAAAGACAAAAATACAGTCATTTTGACTAAAAGTTTTTTCACACCTTTGGTGATAAAATAAAGTTATTTTGACTAAAAAAGGCTTTTTAGACACTTGGAGACCAAAATAGAGTCATTTTGACCAAAAACATTTTTTCAGGCCATTGGTTACCAAATACAGTTATCGTCTAAAACCGGCTTTTTAAGACTGTAAAAGACAAAAATAGTTATTTTGACTAAATTTTTTTCCAGACCTTTGGTGACCAAATGCAGTTATTTTGACTAAAAAAGGCTTTTTAGACAATTGGAGACCAAAATACAGTCATTTTGACTCCCAAAAATTTTTCAGGCCATTGGAGACCAAATGCAGTTATCTTGTCTAAAACCGGCTTTTTAAGACTAAAAGACAAAAATACAGTCATTTTGACTTAAAATTTTTTTCAGACCTTTGGTGACCAAATGCAGTTCTTTTGACTAAAAAAAAGGCTTTTAGACACTTGAAGACCAAAATACAGTCATTGTGACCCACAGTTTTTCAGGCCATTGAAGACAAAATGCAGTTATCTTGTCTAAACCGACTTTTTTAAGAATCTAAAAGACAAAAATATTCATTTTGACTAAATTTTTTTTCAGACCTTTGGTGACCAAATGCAGTTATTTTGACTAAAAAGGCTTTTTAAACAATTGGAGACCAAAATACAGTCATTTTGACCCCAATTTTTTTTCAGGCCATTGGAGACCAAATGCAGTTATCTTGTCTAAAACCGGCTTTTTAAGACTCTAAAAGCCAAAAATACAGTCATTTTGACTAAAAAATGATTTCCGACCTTTGGTGACCAAATGCAGTTCTTTTGACTAAAAAAGGCTTTTTAGACACTTGGAGACCAAAATACAGTCATTTTACCCAAAAAGTTTTTTCAGGCCATTGGAAACAAACTGCAGTTATCTTGCCTAAAACCGTCTTTATAAGACTCTAAAAAACAAAATTCAGTCATTTTGACTAAAAAATGTTTTCAGACCTTTGGTGAACAAAATGCAGTTCTTTTGACTAAAAAAGGATTTTTAGACACTTGAAGACCAAAATACAGTCATTGTGACCCACATAGTTTTGTAGGCCATTGGAGACCAAATGCAGTTATCTTGTCTAAAACCGGCATTTTAAGACTCTAAAAGACAAAAATAGTAATTTTGACTAAAAAATGTTTTCAGACCTTTGGTGAACAAAATGCAGTTCTTTTGACTAAAAAAGGATTTTTAGACACTTGAAGACCAAAATACAGTCATTGTGACCCACAGTTTTGTAGGCCATTGGAGACCACATGCAGTTATCTTGTCTAAAACCGGCTTTTTAAGACTAAAAGACAAAAATACAGTCATTTTGACTTAAAAAATTTTTTCAGACCTTTGGTGACCAAATGCAGTTCTTTTGACTAAAAAAAAGGCTTTTTAGACACTTGAAGACCAAAATACAGTCATTGTGACCCACAGTTTTTCAGGCCATTGAAGACAAAATGCAGTTATCTTGTCTAAACCGACTTTTTTAAGAATCTAAAAGACAAAAATATTCATTTTGACTAAATTTTTTTTCAGACCTTTGGTGACCAAATGCAGTTATTTTGACTAAAAAGGCTTTTTAGACAATTGGAGACCAAAATACTGAAAAAATATTTTCAGGCCATTAGAGACCAAATGCAGTTATCTTGTCTAAAACCGGCTTTTTAAGACTAAAAGACAAAAATACAGTCATTTTGACTTAAAAATTTTTTTCAGACCTTTGGTGACCAAATGCAGTTATTTTGACTAAAAAATATAGAGAGACCAAAATACAGTCATTTTGACCCAAAACATTTTTTCAGGCCATTGGAGACAAAATGCAGATTTCTTGTCTAAAACCGGCTTTTTAAGACTGTAAAAGACAAAAATACAGTCATTTAGACAAAAAAACAATTTTCAGACCTTTGGTGACCAAATGCAGCTATTTTGACTATAAAAGGCTTTTTTCATACTTGGAGACCAAAACAGAGTCATTTTGACCAAAAAATAAAATTTCAGGCCATTGGAGAGCAAATGCAGTTATCGTGTCTAAGACTCTAAAAGACAAAAATACAGTCATTTTGACTTAAAAAATTTTTTTCAGACCTTTGGTGACCAAATGTAGTTATTTTGACTAAAAAATATAGAGAGACCAAAATACATTCATTTTGACCCAAAACATTTTTTGAGGCCATTGGAGACAAAATGCAGATTTCTTGTCTAAAACCGGCTTTTTAAGACTGTAAAAGACATAAATACAGTCATTTAGACAAAAAAACAATTTTCAGACCTTTGGTGACCAAATGCAGCTATTTTGACTAAAAAAGGCTTTTTTGATACTTGGAGACCAAAACAGAGTCATTTTGACCAAAAAATAAAATTTCAGGCCATTGGAGAGCAAATGCAGTTATCGTGTCTAATACAAGCGTTTTAAGACTTTAAAAGACATAAATACAGTCATTTTGACTAAAAGTTTTTTCACACCTTTGGTGATCAAATAAAGTTATTTTGACTAAAAAAAGGCTTTTTAGACACTTGGAGACCAAAATAGAGTCATTTTGACCCAAAAATTTTTTTCAGGCCATTAGTTACCAAATGCAGTTATCCTCTAAAACCGGCTTTTTAAGACTGTAAAAGACAAAAATACAGTTATTTTGACTAAATTTTTTCCAGACCTTTGGTGACCAAATGCAGTTATTTTGACGAAAAAAGGCTTTTTAGACAATTGGAGACCAAAATACAGTCATTTTGACTAAAAAAATTTTTTCAGGCCATTGGAGACCAAATGCAGTTATCTTGTCTAAAACCGGCCTTTTAAGACTAAAAGACAAAAATACATTAATTTTGACTTAAAATTTTTTTTTCAGATCTTTGGTGACCAAATGCAGTTATTTTGACTAAAAAATATAGAGAGACCAAAATACAGTCATTTTGACCCAAAACATTTTTTCAGGCCATTGGAGACAAAATGCAGATTTCTTGTCTAAAACCGGCTTTTTAAGACTGTAAAAGACAAAAATACAGTCATTTAGACAAAAAAACAATTTTCAGACCTTTGGTGACCAAATGCAGCTATTTTGACTATAAAAGGCTTTTTTCATACTTGGAGACCAAAACAGAGTCATTTTGACCAAAAAATAAAATTTCAGGCCATTGGAGAGCAAATGCAGTTATCGTGTCTAATACAAGTGTTTTAAGACTTTAAAAGACAAAAATACAGTCATTTTGACTAAAAGTTTTTTCACACCTTTGGTGATCAAATAAAGTTATTTTGACTAAAAAAGGCTTTTTAGACACTTGGAGACCAAAATAGAGTCATTTTGACCAAAAACATTTTTTCAGGCCATTGGTTACCAAATACAGTTATCGTCTAAAACCGGCTTTTTAAGACTGTAAAAGACAAAAATAGTTATGTTGACTAAATTTTTTTCCAGACCTTTGGTGACCAAATGCAGTTATTTTGACTAAAAAAGGCTTTTTAGACAATTGGAGACCAAAATACAGTCATTTTGACCCCAAAAAAATTTTCAGGCCATTGGAGACCAAATGCAGTTATCTTGTCTAAAACCGGCTTTTTAAGACTAAAAGACAAAAATACATTAATTTTGACTTAAAATAAATTTCAGACCTTTGGTGACCAAATGCAGTTATTTTGACTAAAAAAGGCTTTTTAGACACTTGAAGAACAAAATACAGTCATTTTGACCCAAATAGTTTTTTCAGGCCATTGAAGACAAAATGCAGTTATTTTGTCTAAACCGGCTTTATAAGAATCTAAAAGACAAAAATATTCATTTTAACTAAATTTTTTTCAGACCTTTGGTGAACAAATGCAGTTATTTTGAGTAAAGGCTTTTAAACAATTGGAGACCAAAATACAGTCATTTTGACCCCAAATATTTTTTCAGGCCATTGGAGACCAAATGCAGTTATCTTGTCTAAAACCGGCTTTTTAAGACTCTAAAAGCCAAAAATACAGTCATTTTGACTAAAAAATGATTTCCGACCTTTGGTGACCAAATGCAGTTCTTTTGACTAAAAAAGGCTTTTTAGACACTTGGAGACCAAAATACAGTCATTTTACCCAAAAAGTTTTTTCAGGCCATTGGAGACAAACTGCAGTTATCTTGCCTAAAACCGTCTTTATAAGACTCTAAAAAACAAAATTCAGTCATTTTGACTAAAAAATGTTTTCAGACCTTTGGTGAACAAAATGCAGTTCTTTTGACTAAAAAAGGATTTTTAGACACTTGAAGACCAAAATACAGTCATTGTGACCCACATAGTTTTGTAGGCCATTGGAGACCAAATGCAGTTATCTTGTCCAAAATCGGCTTTTTAAGACTCTAAAAGACAAAAATACAGTCATTTTGACTAAAAAATGTTTTCAGACCTTTGGTGACCAAATGCAGTTCTTTTGACTAAAAAAGGCTTTTTAGACACTTGAAGACCAAAATACAGTCATTGTGACCCACATAGTTTTGTAGGCCATTGGAGACCACATGCAGTTATCTTGTCTAAAACCGGCTTTTTAAGACTAAAAGACAAAAATACAGTCATTTTGACTTAAAAAAATTTCAGACCTTTGGTGACCAAATGCAGTTATTTTGACTAAAAAAGGCTTTTTAGACACTTGAAGACCAAAATACAGTCATTGTGACCCACATAGTTTTGTAGGCCATTGGAGACCACATGCAGTTATCTTGTCTAAAACCGGCTTTTTAAGACTAAAAGACAAAAATACAGTCATTTTGACTTAAAAAAAATTTCAGACCTTTGGTGACCAAATGCAGTTATTTTGACTAAAAAAGGCTTTTTAGACACTTGAAGAACAAAATACAGTCATTTGACCCAAATAGTTTTTTCAGGCCATTGAAGACAAAATGCAGTTATTTTGTCTAAACCGGCTTTATAAGAATCTAAAAGACAAAAATATTCATTTTGACTAAATTTTTTTTCAGACCTTTGGTGACCAAATGCAGTTATTTTGACTAAAAAGGCTTTTTAAACAATTGGAGACCAAAATACAGTCATTTTGACCCCAATTTCTTTTTTCAGGCCATTGGAGACCAAATGCAGTTATCTTGTCTAAAACCGGCTTTTTAAGACTCTAAAAGCCAAAAATACAGTCATTTTGACTAAAAAATGATTTCCGACCTTTGGTGACCAAATGCAGTTCTTTTGACTAAAAAAGGCTTTTTAGACACTTGGAGACCAAAATACAGTCATTTTACCCAAAAAGTTTTTTCAGGCCATTGGAAACAAACTGCAGTTATCTTGCCTAAAACCGTCTTTATAAGACTCTAAAAAACAAAATTCAGTCATTTTGACAAAAAAATGTTTTCAGACCTTTGGTGAACAAAATGCAGTTCTTTTGACTAAAAAAGGATTTTTAGACACTTGAAGACCAAAATACAGTCATTGTGACCCACCTAGTTTTGTAGGCCATTGGAGACCAAATGCAGTTATCTTGTCTAAAACCGGCATTTTAAGACTCTAAAAGACAAAAATAGTCATTTTGACTAAAAAATGTTTTCAGACCTTTGGTGAACAAAATGCAGTTCTTTTGACTAAAAAAGGATTTTTAGACACTTGAAGACCAAAATACAGTCATTGTGACCCACAGTTTTGTAGGCCATTGGAGACCACATGCAGTTATCTTGTCTAAAACCGGCTTTTTAAGACTAAAAGACAAAAATACAGTCATTTTGACTTAAAATTTTTTTTCAGACCTTTGGTGACCAAATGCAGTTCTTTTGACTAAAAAAAAGGCTTTTTAGACACTTGAAGACCAAAATACAGTCATTGTGACCCACAGTTTTTCAGGCCATTGAAGACAAAATGCAGTTATCTTGTCTAAACCGACTTTTTTAAGAATCTAAAAGACAAAAATATTCATTTTGACTACATTTTTTTTCAGACCTTTGGTGACCAAATGCAGTTATTTTGACTAAAAAGGCTTTTTAGACAATTGGAGACCAAAATACTGAAAAAATATTTTCAGGCCATTAGAGACCAAATGCAGTTATCTTGTCTAAAACCGGCTTTTTAAGACTAAAAGACAAAAATACAGTCATTTTGACTTAAAAATTTTTTTCAGACCTTTGGTGACCAAATGCAGTTATTTTGACTAAAAAATATAGAGAGACCAAAATACAGTCATTTTGACCCAAAACATTTTTTGAGGCCATTGGAGACAAAATGCAGATTTCTTGTCTAAAACCGGCTTTTTAAGACTGTAAAAGACAAAAATACAGTCATTTAGACAAAAAAAACAATTTTCAGACCTTTGGTGACCAAATGCAGCTATTTTGACTATAAAAGGCTTTTTTCATACTTGGAGACCAAAACAGAGTCATTTTGACCAAAAAATAAAATTTCAGGCCATTGGAGAGCAAATGCAGTTATCGTGTCTAAGACTCTAAAAGACAAAAATACAGTCATTTTGACTAAAAAATGTTTTCAGACCTTTGGTGACCAAATGCAGTTCTTTTGACTAAAAAAGGCTTTTTAGACACTTGAAGACCAAAATACAGTCATTGTGACCCACATAGTTTTGTAGACCATTGGAGACCACATGCAGTTATCTTGTCTAAAACCGGCTTTTTAAGACTAAAAGACAAAAATACAGTCATTTTGACTTAAAAAAAATTTCAGACCTTTGGTGACCAAATGCAGTTCTTTTGACTAAAAAAAAGGCTTTTTAGACACTTGAAGACCAAAATACAGTCATTGTGACCCACAGTTTTTCAGGCCATTGAAGACAAAATGCAGTTATCTTGTCTAAACCGACTTTTTTAAGAATCTAAAAGACAAAAAAAGTCATTTTGACTACATTTTTTTTCAGACCTTTGGTGACCAAATGCAGTTATTTTGACTAAAAAAGGCTTTTTAGACAATTGGAGTCCAAAATACTGAAAAAATATTTTCAGGCCATTAGAGACCAAATGCAGTTATCTTGTCTAAAACCGGCTTTTTAAGACTAAAAGACAAAAATACAGTCATTTTGACTTAAAAATTTTTTTTCAGACCTTTGGTGACCAAATGCAGTTATTTTGACTAAAAAATATAGAGAGACCAAAATACAGTCATTTTGACCCAAAACATTTTTTGAGGCCATTGGAGACAAAATGCAGATTTCTTGTCTAAAACCGGCTTTTTAAGACTAAAAGACAAAAATACAGTCATTTTGACTAAAAAATGTTTTCAGACCTTTGGTGACCAAATGCAGTTCTTTTGACTAAAAAAGGCTTTTTAGACACTTGAAGACCAAAATACAGTCATTGTGACCCACATAGTTTTGTAGGCCATTGGAGACCACATGCAGTTATCTTGTCTAAAACCGGCTTTTTAGGACTAAAAGACAAAAATACAGTCATTTTGACTTAAAAAAATGTCAGACCTTTGGTGATCAAATGCAGTTCTTTTGACTAAAAAAAAGGCTTTTTAGACACTTGAAGACCAAAATACAGTCATTGTGACCCACAGTTTTTCAGGCCATTGAAGACAAAATGCAGTTATCTTGTCTAAACCGACTTTTTTAAGAATCTAAAAGACAAAAATAGTCATTTTGACTAAATTTTTTTCAGACCTTTGGTGACCAAATGCAGTTATTTTGACTAAAAAAGGCTTTTTAGACAATTGGAGACCAAAATACTGAAAAAATATTTTCAGGCCATTAGAGACCAAATGCAGTTATCTTGTCTAAAACCGGCTTTTTAAGACTAAAAGACAAAAATACAGCCATTTTGACCTAAAATTTGTTTTTTCAGACCTTTGGTGACCAAATACAGTTATTTTGACTAAAAAAGGCTTTTTATACACCTGGAGACCAAAATACAGTCATTTGGACCCCAAATAAAATTCAGGCCATTGGAGACCAAATGCAACTGCATTGTCTAAAACCGGCTTTTTAAGACTCTTAAAGACATAAATACAGTCATTTTGACTTAAAATTTTTTTCCAGACCTTTGGTGACCAAATACAGTTTTTTTGACTAAAAAGGCTTTTTAGACACTTGGAGACCAAAATACAGTCATTTTGACCAAAAAATTTTTTTCAGGCCATTGGAGACCAAATGCAGTTATCTTGTCTAAAACCGGCTTTTTAAGACTAAAAGACAAAAATACAGTCATTTTGACTTAAAAAATTTTTTTCAGGCCATTGGAGACAAAATGCAGATTTCTTGTCTAAAACCGGCTTTTTAAGACTGTCATTTAGACAAAAAAATTTTCAGACCTTTGGTGACCAAATGCAGCTATTTTGACTATAAAAGGCTTTTTTCATACTTGGAGACCAAAACAGAGTCGTTTTGACCAAAAAATAAAATTTCAGGCCATTGGAGAGCAAATGTAGTTATCGTGTCTAATACAAGCGTTTTAAGACTTTAAAAGACAAAAATACAGTCATTTTGACTAAAAGTTTTTTCATACCTTTGGTGATCAAATAAAGTTATTTTGACTAACAAAGGCTTTTTAGACACTTGGAGACCAAAATAGAGTCATTTTGACCAAAAACATTTTTTCAGGCCATTGGTTACCAAATGCAGTTATCGTCTAAAACCGGCTTTTTAAGACTGTAAAAGACAAAAATAGTTATTTTGACTAAATTTTTTTCCAGACCTTTGGTGACCAAATGCAGTTATTTTGACTAAAAAGGCTTTTTAGACAATTGGAGACCAAAATACAGTCATTTTGACTCCCAAAAATTTTTCAGGCCATTGGAGACCAAATGCAGTTATCTTGTCTAAAACCGGCTTTTTAAGACTAAAAGACAAAAATACAGTCATTTTGACTTAAAAAAAATTTCAGACCTTTGGTGACCAAATGCAGTTATTTTGACTAAAAAAGGCATTTTAGACACTTGAAGAACAAAATACAGTCATTTTGACCCAAATAGTTTTTTCAGGCCATTGAAGACAAAATGCAGTTATTTTGTCTAAACCGGCTTTATAAGAATCTAAAAGACAAAAATATTCATTTTGACTAATTTTTTTTCAGACCTTTGGTGACCAAATGCAGTTATTTTGACTAAAAAGGCTTTTTAAACAATTGGAGACCAAAATACAGTCATTTTGACCCCAATTTTTTTTCAGGCCATTGAAGACAAAATGCAGTTATTTTGTCTAAACCGGCTTTATAAGAATCTAAAAGACAAAAATATTCATTTTGACTCATTTTTTTTTCAGACCTTTGGTGACCAAATGCAGTTATTTTGACTAAAAAGGCTTTTTAAACAATTGGAGACCAAAATACAGTCATTTTGACCCCAATTTTTTTCAGGCCATTGGAGACCAAATGCAGTTATCTTGTCTAAAACCGGCTTTTTAAGACTCTAAAAGCCAAAAATACAGTCATTTTGACTAAAAAATGATTTCCGACCTTTGGTGACCAAATGCAGTTCTTTTGACTAAAAAAGGCTTTTTAGACACTTGGAGACCAAAATACAGTCATTTTACCCAAAAAGTTTTTTCAGGCCATTGGAAACAAACTGCAGTTATCTTGCCTAAAACCGTCTTTATAAGACTCTAAAAAACAAAATTCAGTCATTTTGACTAAAAAATGTTTTCAGACCTTTGGTGAACAAAATGCAGTTCTTTTGACTAAAAAAGGATTTTTAGACACTTGAAGACCAAAATACAGTCATTGTGACCCACATAGTTTTGTAGACCATTGGAGACCAAATGCAGTTATCTTGTCTAAAACCGGCATTTTAAGACTCTAAAAGACAAAAATAGTCATTTTGACTAAAAAATGTTTTCAGACCTTTGGTGAACAAACTGCAGTTCTTTTGACTAAAAAAGGATTTTTAGACACTTGAAGACCAAAATACAGTCATTGTGACCCACAGTTTTGTAGGCCATTGGAGACCACATGCAGTTATCTTGTCTAAAACCGGCTTTTTAAGACTAAAAGACAAAAATACAGTCATTTTGACTTAAAAAATTTTTTCAGACCTTTGGTGACCAAATGCAGTTATTTTGACTAAAAATATAGAGAGACCAAAATACAGTCATTTTGACCCAAAACATTTTTTCAGGCCATTGGAGACAAAATGCAGATTTCTTGTCTAAAACCGGCTTTTTAAGACTGTAAAAGACAAAAATACAGTCATTTAGACAAAAAAACTATTTTCAGACCTTTGGTGACCAAATGCAGCTATTTTGACTATAAAAGGCTTTTTTCATACTTGGAGACCAAAACAGAGTCATTTTGACCAAAAAATAAAATTTCAGGCCATTGGAGAGCAAATGCAGTTATCGTGTCTAAGACTCTAAAAGACAAAAATACAGTCATTTTGACTAAAAAATGTTTTCAGACCTTTGGTGAACAAATGCAGTTCTTTTGACAAAAAAAGGCTTTTTAGACACTTGAAGACCAAAATACAGTCATTGTGACCCACATAGTTTTGTAGACCATTGGAGACCACATGCAGTTATCTTGTCTAAAACCGGCTTTTTAAGACTAAAAGACAAAAATACAGTCATTTTGACTTAAAAAAAATTTTCAGACCTTTGGTGACCAAATGCAGTTCTTTTGACTAAAAAAAAGGCTTTTTAGACACTTGAAGACCAAAATACAGTCATTGTGACCCACAGTTTTTCAGGCCATTGAAGACAAAATGCAGTTATCTTGTCTAAACCGACTTTTTTAAGAATCTAAAAGACAAAAATAGTCATTTTGACTAAAAATTTTTTCAGACCTTTGGTGACCAAATGCAGTTATTTTGACTAAAAAAGGCTTTTTAGACAATTGGAGTCCAAAATACTGAAAAAATATTTTCAGGCCATTAGAGACCAAATGCAGTTATCTTGTCTAAAACCGGCTTTTTAAGACTAAAAGACAAAAATACAGTCATTTTGACTTAAAATTTTTTTTTCAGACCTTTGGTGACCAAATGCAGTTATTTTGACTAAAAAATATAGAGAGACCAAAATTCATTCATTTTGACCCAAAACATTTTTTGAGGCCATTGGAGACAAAATGCAGATTTCTTGTCTAAAACCGGCTTTTTAAGACTGTAAAAGACATAAATACAGTCATTTAGACAAAAAACAAGTTTCAGACCTTTGGTGACCAAATGCAGCTATTTTGACTATAAAAGGCTTTTTTCATACTTGGAGACCAAAACAGAGTCATTTTGACCAAAAAATAAAATTTCAGGCCATTGGAGAGCAAATGCAGTTATCGTGTCTAATACAAGCGTTTTAAGACTTTAAAAGACAAAAATACAGTCATTTTGACTAAAAGTTTTTTCACACCTTTGGTGATCAAATAAAGTTATTTTGACTAAAAAAAGGCTTTTTAGACACTTGGAGACCAAAATAGAGTCATTTTGACCAAAAACATTTTTTCAGGCCATTGGTTACCAAATGCAGTTATCGTCTAAAACCGTCTTTTTAAGACTGTAAAAGACAAAAATACAGTTATTTTGACTAAATTTTTTCCAGACCTTTGGTGACCAAATGCAGTTATTTTGACGAAAAAAGGCTTTTTAGACAATTGGAGACCAAAATACAGTCATTTTGACTAAAAAAATTTTTTCAGGCCATTGGAGACCAAATGCAGTTTTCTTGTCTAAAACCGGCCTTTTAAGACTAAAAGACAAAAATACATTAATTTTGACTTAAAATTTTTTTTTCAGATCTTTGGTGATCAAATGCAGTTATTTTGACTAAAAAATATAGAGAGACCAAAATACAGTCATTTTGACCCAAAACATTTTTTCAGGCCATTGGAGACAAAATGCAGATTTCTTGTCTAAAACCGGCTTTTTAAGACTGTAAAAGACAAAAATATAGTCATTTAGACAAAAAAACAATTTTCAGACCTTTGGTGACCAAATGCAGCTATTTTGACTATAAAAGGCTTTTTTCATACTTGGAGACCAAAACAGAGTCATTTTGACCAAAAAATAAAATTTCAGGCCATTGGAGAGCAAATGCAGTTATCGTGTCTAATACAAGCGTTTTAAGACTTTAAAAGACAAAAATACAGTCATTTTGACTAAAAGTTTTTTCACACCTTTGGTGATAAAATAAAGTTATTTTGACTAAAAAAGGCTTTTTAGACACTTGGAGACCAAAATAGAGTCATTTTGACCAAAAACATTTTTTCAGGCCATTGGTTACCAAATACAGTTATCGTCTAAAACCGGCTTTTTAAGACTGTAAAAGACAAAAATAGTTATTTTGACTAAATTTTTTTCCAGACCTTTGGTGACCAAATGCAGTTATTTTGACTAAAAAAGGCTTTTTAGACAATTGGAGACCAAAATACAGTCATTTTGACTCCCAAAAATTTTTCAGGCCATTGGAGACCAAATGCAGTTATCTTGTCTAAAACCGGCTTTTTAAGACTAAAAGACAAAAATACAGTCATTTTGACTTAAAAATTTTTTCAGACCTTTGGTGACCAAATGCAGTTCTTTTGACTAAAAAAAAGGCTTTTAGACACTTGAAGACCAAAATACAGTCATTGTGACCCACAGTTTTTCAGGCCATTGAAGACAAAATGCAGTTATCTTGTCTAAACCGACTTTTTTAAGAATCTAAAAGACAAAAATATTCATTTTGACTAAATTTTTTTTCAGACCTTTGGTGACCAAATGCAGTTATTTTGACTAAAAAGGCTTTTTAAACAATTGGAGACCAAAATACAGTCATTTTGACCCCAATTTTTTTTCAGGCCATTGGAGACCAAATGCAGTTATCTTGTCTAAAACCGGCTTTTTAAGACTCTAAAAGCCAAAAATACAGTCATTTTGACTAAAAAATGATTTCCGACCTTTGGTGACCAAATGCAGTTCTTTTGACTAAAAAAGGCTTTTTAGACACTTGGAGACCAAAATACAGTCATTTTACCCAAAAAGTTTTTTCAGGCCATTGGAAACAAACTGCAGTTATCTTGCCTAAAACCGTCTTTATAAGACTCCAAAAAACAAAATTCAGTCATTTTGACTAAAAAATGTTTTCAGACCTTTGGTGAACAAAATGCAGTTCTTTTGACTAAAAAAGGATTTTTAGACACTTGAAGACCAAAATACAGTCATTGTGACCCACATAGTTTTGTAGGCCATTGGAGACCAAATGCAGTTATCTTGTCTAAAACCGGCATTTTAAGACTCTAAAAGACAAAAATAGTAATTTTGACTAAAAAATGTTTTCAGACCTTTGGTGAACAAAATGCAGTTCTTTTGACTAAAAAAGGATTTTTAGACACTTGAAGACCAAAATACAGTCATTGTGACCCACAGTTTTGTAGGCCATTGGAGACCACATGCAGTTATCTTGTCTAAAACCGGCTTTTTAAGACTAAAAGACAAAAATACAGTCATTTTGACTTAAAAAAAATTTTCAGACCTTTGGTGACCAAATGCAGTTCTTTTGACTAAAAAAAGGCTTTTTAGACACTTGAAGACCAAAATACAGTCATCGTGACCCACAGTTTTTCAGGCCATTGAAGACAAAATGCAGTTATCTTGTCTAAACCGACTTTTTTAAGAATCTAAAAGACAAAAATAGTCATTTTGACTAAATTTTTTTTCAGACCTTTGGTGACCAAATGCAGTTATTTTCACTAAAAAGGCTTTTTAAACAATTGGAGACCAAAATACAGTCATTTTGACCCCAAATATTTTTTCAGGCCATTGGAGACCAAATGCAGTTATCTTGTCTAAAACCGGCTTTTTAAGACTCTAAAAGCCAAAAATACAGTCATTTTGACTAAAAAAGGCTTTTTAGACACTTGGAGACCAAAATACAGTCATTTTACCCAAAAAGTTTTTTCAGGCCATTGGAGACAAACTGCAGTTATCTTGCCTAAAACCGTCTTTATAAGACTCTAAAAAACAAAATTCAGTAATTTTGACTAAAAAATGTTTTCAGACCTTTGGTGAACAAAATGCAGTTCTTTTGACTAAAAAAGGATTTTTAGACACTTGAAGACCAAAATACAGTCATTGTGACCCACATAGTTTTGTAGGCCATTGGAGACCAAATGCAGTTATCTTGTCTAAAACCGGCTTTTTAAGACTAAAAGACAAAAATACAGTCATTTTGACTAAAAAATGTTTTCAGACCTTTGGTGACCAAATGCAGTTCTTTTGACTAAAAAAGGCTTTTTAGACACTTGAAGACCAAAATACAGTCATTGTGACCCACATAGTTTTGTAGGCCATTGGAGACCACATGCAGTTATCTTGTCTAAAACCGGCTTTTTAGGACTAAAAGACAAAAATACAGTCATTTTGACTTAAAAAAATGTCAGACCTTTGGTGATCAAATGCAGTTCTTTTGACTAAAAAAAAGGCTTTTTAGACACTTGAAGACCAAAATACAGTCATTGTGACCCACAGTTTTTCAGGCCATTGAAGACAAAATGCAGTTATCTTGTCTAAACCGACTTTTTTAAGAATCTAAAAGACAAAAATAGTCATTTTGACTAAATTTTTTTCAGACCTTTGGTGACCAAATGCAGTTATTTTGACTAAAAAAGGCTTTTTAGACAATTGGAGACCAAAATACTGAAAAAATATTTTCAGGCCATTAGAGACCAAATGCAGTTATCTTGTCTAAAACCGGCTTTTTAAGACTAAAAGACAAAAATACAGCCATTTTGACCTAAAATTTGTTTTTTCAGACCTTTGGTGACCAAATACAGTTATTTTGACTAAAAAAGGCTTTTTATACACCTGGAGACCAAAATACAGTCATTTGGACCCCAAATAAAATTCAGGCCATTGGAGACCAAATGCAACTGCATTGTCTAAAACCGGCTTTTTAAGACTCTTAAAGACATAAATACAGTCATTTTGACTTAAAATTTTTTTCCAGACCTTTGGTGACCAAATACAGTTTTTTTGACTAAAAAGGCTTTTTAGACACTTGGAGACCAAAATACAGTCATTTTGACCAAAAAAATTTTTTCAGGCCATTGGAGACCAAATGCAGTTATCTTGTCTAAAACCGGCTTTTTAAGACTAAAAGACAAAAATACAGTCATTTTGACTTAAAAAATTTTTTTCAGACCTTTGGTGACCAAATGCAGTTATTTTGACTAAAAAATATAGAGACCAAAATACAGTCATTTTGACCAAAAACATTTTTTCAGGCCATTGGAGACAAAATGCAGATTTCTTGTCTAAAACCGGCTTTTTAAGACTGTCATTTAGACAAAAAAATTTTCAGACCTTTGGTGACCAAATGCAGCTATTTTGACTATAAAAGGCTTTTTTCATACTTGGAGACCAAAACAGAGTCGTTTTGACCAAAAAATAAAATTTCAGGCCATTGGAGAGCAAATGTAGTTATCGTGTCTAATACAAGCGTTTTAAGACTTTAAAAGACAAAAATACAGTCATTTTGACTAAAAGTTTTTTCATACCTTTGGTGATCAAATAAAGTTATTTTGACTAACAAAGGCTTTTTAGACACTTGGAGACCAAAATAGAGTCATTTTGACCAAAAACATTTTTTCAGGCCATTGGTTACCAAATGCAGTTATCGTCTAAAACCGGCTTTTTAAGACTGTAAAAGACAAAAATAGTTATTTTGACTAAATTTTTTTCCAGACCTTTGGTGACCAAATGCAGTTATTTTGACTAAAAAGGCTTTTTAGACAATTGGAGACCAAAATACAGTCATTTTGACTCCCAAAAATTTTTCAGGCCATTGGAGACCAAATGCAGTTATCTTGTCTAAAACCGGCTTTTTAAGACTAAAAGACAAAAATACAGTCATTTTGACTTAAAAAAAATTTCAGACCTTTGGTGACCAAATGCAGTTATTTTGACTAAAAAAGGCATTTTAGACACTTGAAGAACAAAATACAGTCATTTTGACCCAAATAGTTTTTTCAGGCCATTGAAGACAAAATGCAGTTATTTTGTCTAAACCGGCTTTATAAGAATCTAAAAGACAAAAATATTCATTTTGACTAATTTTTTTTTCAGACCTTTGGTGACCAAATGCAGTTATTTTGACTAAAAAGGCTTTTTAAACAATTGGAGACCAAAATACAGTCATTTTGACCCCAATTTTTTTTCAGGCCATTGAAGACAAAATGCAGTTATTTTGTCTAAACCGGCTTTATAAGAATCTAAAAGACAAAAATATTCATTTTGACTAATTTTTTTTTCAGACCTTTGGTGACCAAATGCAGTTATTTTGACTAAAAAGGCTTTTTAAACAATTGGAGACCAAAATACAGTCATTTTGACCCCAATTTTTTTTCAGGCCATTGGAGACCAAATGCAGTTATCTTGTCTAAAACCGGCTTTTTAAGACTCTAAAAGCCAAAAATACAGTCATTTTGACTAAAAAATGATTTCCGACCTTTGGTGACCAAATGCAGTTCTTTTGACTAAAAAAGGCTTTTTAGACACTTGGAGACCAAAATACAGTCATTTTACCCAAAAAGTTTTTTCAGGCCATTGGAAACAAACTGCAGTTATCTTGCCTAAAACCGTCTTTATAAGACTCTAAAAAACAAAATTCAGTCATTTTGACTAAAAAATGTTTTCAGACCTTTGGTGAACAAAATGCAGTTCTTTTGACTAAAAAAGGATTTTTAGACACTTGAAGACCAAAATACAGTCATTGTGACCCACATAGTTTTGTAGACCATTGGAGACCAAATGCAGTTATCTTGTCTAAAACCGGCATTTTAAGACTCTAAAAGACAAAAATAGTCATTTTGACTAAAAAATGTTTTCAGACCTTTGGTGAACAAACTGCAGTTCTTTTGACTAAAAAAGGATTTTTAGACACTTGAAGACCAAAATACAGTCATTGTGACCCACAGTTTTGTAGGCCATTGGAGACCACATGCAGTTATCTTGTCTAAAACCGGCTTTTTAAGACTAAAAGACAAAAATACAGTCATTTTGACTTAAAAAATTTTTTCAGACCTTTGGTGACCAAATGCAGTTATTTTGACTAAAAATATAGAGAGACCAAAATACAGTCATTTTGACCCAAAACATTTTTTCAGGCCATTGGAGACAAAATGCAGATTTCTTGTCTAAAACCGGCTTTTTAAGACTGTAAAAGACAAAAATACAGTCATTTAGACAAAAAAACTATTTTCAGACCTTTGGTGACCAAATGCAGCTATTTTGACTATAAAAGGCTTTTTTCATACTTGGAGACCAAAACAGAGTCATTTTGACCAAAAAATAAAATTTCAGGCCATTGGAGAGCAAATGCAGTTATCGTGTCTAAGACTCTAAAAGACAAAAATACAGTCATTTTGACTAAAAAATGTTTTCAGACCTTTGGTGAACAAATGCAGTTCTTTTGACAAAAAAAGGCTTTTTAGACACTTGAAGACCAAAATACAGTCATTGTGACCCACATAGTTTTGTAGACCATTGGAGACCACATGCAGTTATCTTGTCTAAAACCGGCTTTTTAAGACTAAAAGACAAAAATACAGTCATTTTGACTTAAAAAAAATTTTCAGACCTTTGGTGACCAAATGCAGTTCTTTTGACTAAAAAAAAGGCTTTTTAGACACTTGAAGACCAAAATACAGTCATTGTGACCCACAGTTTTTCAGGCCATTGAAGACAAAATGCAGTTATCTTGTCTAAACCGACTTTTTTAAGAATCTAAAAGACAAAAATAGTCATTTTGACTAAAAATTTTTTCAGACCTTTGGTGACCAAATGCAGTTATTTTGACTAAAAAAGGCTTTTTAGACAATTGGAGTCCAAAATACTGAAAAAATATTTTCAGGCCATTAGAGACCAAATGCAGTTATCTTGTCTAAAACCGGCTTTTTAAGACTAAAAGACAAAAATACAGTCATTTTGACTTAAAAATTTTTTTTCAGACCTTTGGTGACCAAATGCAGTTATTTTGACTAAAAAATATAGAGAGACCAAAATTCATTCATTTTGACCCAAAACATTTTTTGAGGCCATTGGAGACAAAATGCAGATTTCTTGTCTAAAACCGGCTTTTTAAGACTGTAAAAGACATAAATACAGTCATTTAGACAAAAAACAATTTTCAGACCTTTGGTGACCAAATGCAGCTATTTTGACTATAAAAGGCTTTTTTCATACTTGGAGACCAAAACAGAGTCATTTTGACCAAAAAATAAAATTTCAGGCCATTGGAGAGCAAATGCAGTTATCGTGTCTAATACAAGCGTTTTAAGACTTTAAAAGACAAAAATACAGTCATTTTGACTAAAAGTTTTTTCACACCTTTGGTGATCAAATAAAGTTATTTTGACTAAAAAAAGGCTTTTTAGACACTTGGAGACCAAAATAGAGTCATTTTGACCAAAAACATTTTTTCAGGCCATTGGTTACCAAATGCAGTTATCGTCTAAAACCGTCTTTTTAAGACTGTAAAAGACAAAAATACAGTTATTTTGACTAAATTTTTTCCAGACCTTTGGTGACCAAATGCAGTTATTTTGACGAAAAAAGGCTTTTTAGACAATTGGAGACCAAAATACAGTCATTTTGACTAAAAAAATTTTTTCAGGCCATTGGAGACCAAATGCAGTTTTCTTGTCTAAAACCGGCCTTTTAAGACTAAAAGACAAAAATACATTAATTTTGACTTAAAATTTTTTTTTCAGATCTTTGGTGATCAAATGCAGTTATTTTGACTAAAAAATATAGAGAGACCAAAATACAGTCATTTTGACCCAAAACATTTTTTCAGGCCATTGGAGACAAAATGCAGATTTCTTGTCTAAAACCGGCTTTTTAAGACTGTAAAAGACAAAAATACAGTCATTTAGACAAAAAAACAATTTTCAGACCTTTGGTGACCAAATGCAGCTATTTTGACTATAAAAGGCTTTTTTCATACTTGGAGACCAAAACAGAGTCATTTTGACCAAAAAATAAAATTTCAGGCCATTGGAGAGCAAATGCAGTTATCGTGTCTAATACAAGCGTTTTAAGACTTTAAAAGACAAAAATACAGTCATTTTGACTAAAAGTTTTTTCACACCTTTGGTGATAAAATAAAGTTATTTTGACTAAAAAAGGCTTTTTAGACACTTGGAGACCAAAATAGAGTCATTTTGACCAAAAACATTTTTTCAGGCCATTGGTTACCAAATACAGTTATCGTCTAAAACCGGCTTTTTAAGACTGTAAAAGACAAAAATAGTTATTTTGACTAAATTTTTTTCCAGACCTTTGGTGACCAAATGCAGTTATTTTGACTAAAAAAGGCTTTTTAGACAATTGGAGACCAAAATACAGTCATTTTGACTCCCAAAAATTTTTCAGGCCATTGGAGACCAAATGCAGTTATCTTGTCTAAAACCGGCTTTTTAAGACTAAAAGACAAAAATACAGTCATTTTGACTTAAAAATTTTTTCAGACCTTTGGTGACCAAATGCAGTTCTTTTGACTAAAAAAAAGGCTTTTAGACACTTGAAGACCAAAATACAGTCATTGTGACCCACAGTTTTTCAGGCCATTGAAGACAAAATGCAGTTATCTTGTCTAAACCGACTTTTTTAAGAATCTAAAAGACAAAAATATTCATTTTGACTAAATTTTTTTTCAGACCTTTGGTGACCAAATGCAGTTATTTTGACTAAAAAGGCTTTTTAAACAATTGGAGACCAAAATACAGTCATTTTGACCCCAATTTTTTTTCAGGCCATTGGAGACCAAATGCAGTTATCTTGTCTAAAACCGGCTTTTTAAGACTCTAAAAGCCAAAAATACAGTCATTTTGACTAAAAAATGATTTCCGACCTTTGGTGACCAAATGCAGTTCTTTTGACTAAAAAAGGCTTTTTAGACACTTGGAGACCAAAATACAGTCATTTTACCCAAAAAGTTTTTTCAGGCCATTGGAAACAAACTGCAGTTATCTTGCCTAAAACCGTCTTTATAAGACTCTAAAAAACAAAATTCAGTCATTTTGACTAAAAAATGTTTTCAGACCTTTGGTGAACAAAATGCAGTTCTTTTGACTAAAAAAGGATTTTTAGACACTTGAAGACCAAAATACAGTCATTGTGACCCACATAGTTTTGTAGGCCATTGGAGACCAAATGCAGTTATCTTGTCTAAAACCGGCATTTTAAGACTCTAAAAGACAAAAATAGTAATTTTGACTAAAAAATGTTTTCAGACCTTTGGTGAACAAAATGCAGTTCTTTTGACTAAAAAAGGATTTTTAGACACTTGAAGACCAAAATACAGTCATTGTGACCCACAGTTTTGTAGGCCATTGGAGACCACATGCAGTTATCTTGTCTAAAACCGGCTTTTTAAGACTAAAAGACAAAAATACAGTCATTTTGACTTAAAAAATTTTTTCAGACCTTTGGTGACCAAATGCAGTTCTTTTGACTAAAAAAAAGGCTTTTTAGACACTTGAAGACCAAAATACAGTCATTGTGACCCACAGTTTTTCAGGCCATTGAAGACAAAATGCAGTTATCTTGTCTAAACCGACTTTTTTAAGAATCTAAAAGACAAAAATATTCATTTTGACTAAATTTTTTTTCAGACCTTTGGTGACCAAATGCAGTTATTTTGACTAAAAAGGCTTTTTAGACAATTGGAGACCAAAATACTGAAAAAATATTTTCAGGCCATTAGAGACCAAATGCAGTTATCTTGTCTAAAACCGGCTTTTTAAGACTAAAAGACAAAAATACAGTCATTTTGACTTAAAAATTTTTTTCAGACCTTTGGTGACCAAATGCAGTTATTTTGACTAAAAAATATAGAGAGACCAAAATACAGTCATTTTGACCCAAAACATTTTTTCAGGCCATTGGAGACAAAATGCAGATTTCTTGTCTAAAACCGGCTTTTTAAGACTGTAAAAGACAAAAATACAGTCATTTAGACAAAAAAACAATTTTCAGACCTTTGGTGACCAAATGCAGCTATTTTGACTATAAAAGGCTTTTTTCATACTTGGAGACCAAAACAGAGTCATTTTGACCAAAAAATAAAATTTCAGGCCATTGGAGAGCAAATGCAGTTATCGTGTCTAAGACTCTAAAAGACAAAAATACAGTCATTTTGACTTAAAAAATTTTTTTCAGACCTTTGGTGACCAAATGTAGTTATTTTGACTAAAAAATATAGAGAGACCAAAATACATTCATTTTGACCCAAAACATTTTTTGAGGCCATTGGAGACAAAATGCAGATTTCTTGTCTAAAACCGGCTTTTTAAGACTGTAAAAGACATAAATACAGTCATTTAGACAAAAAAACAATTTTCAGACCTTTGGTGACCAAATGCAGCTATTTTGACTAAAAAAGGCTTTTTTGATACTTGGAGACCAAAACAGAGTCATTTTGACCAAAAAATAAAATTTCAGGCCATTGGAGAGCAAATGCAGTTATCGTGTCTAATACAAGCGTTTTAAGACTTTAAAAGACATAAATACAGTCATTTTAAATAAAAGTTTTTTCACACCTTTGGTGATCAAATAAAGTTATTTTGACTAAAAAAAGGCTTTTTAGACACTTGGAGACCAAAATAGAGTCATTTTGACCAAAAACATTTTTTCAGGCCATTGGTTACCAAATACAGTTATCGTCTAAAACCGGCTTTTTAAGACTGTAAAAGACAAAAATAGTTATTTTGACTAAATTTTTTTCCAGACCTTTGGTGACCAAATGCAGTTATTTTGACTAAAAAAGGCTTTTTAGACAATTGGAGACCAAAATACAGTCATTTTGACCCCAAAAAAATTTTCAGGCCATTGGAGACCAAATGCAGTTATCTTGTCTAAAACCGGCTTTTTAAGACTAAAAGACAAAAATACAGTCATTTTGACTTAAAATAAATTTCAGACCTTTGGTGACCAAATGCAGTTATTTTGACTAAAAAAGGCTTTTTAGACACTTGAAGAACAAAATACAGTCATTTTGACCCAAATAGTTTTTTCAGGCCATTGAAGACAAAATGCAGTTATTTTGTCTAAACCGGCTTTATAAGAATCTAAAAGACAAAAATATTCATTTTAACTAAATTTTTTTCAGACCTTTGGTGACCAAATGCAGTTATTTTGAGTAAAGGCTTTTAAACAATTGGAGACCAAAATACAGTCATTTTGACCCCAAATATTTTTTCAGGCCATTGGAGACCAAATGCAGTTATCTTGTCTAAAACCGGCTTTTTAAGACTCTAAAAGCCAAAAATACAGTCATTTTGACTAAAAAATGATTTCCGACCTTTGGTGACCAAATGCAGTTCTTTTGACTAAAAAAGGCTTTTTAGACACTTGGAGACCAAAATACAGTCATTTTACCCAAAAAGTTTTTTCAGGCCATTGGAGACAAACTGCAGTTATCTTGCCTAAAACCGTCTTTATAAGACTCTAAAAAACAAAATTCAGTCATTTTGACTAAAAAATATTTTCAGACCTTTGGTGAACAAAATGCAGTTCTTTTGACTAAAAAAGGCTTTTTAGACACTTGAAGACCAAAATACAGTCATTGTGACCCACATAGTTTTGTAGGCCATTGGAGACCACATGCAGTTATCTTGTCTAAAACCGGCTTTTTAAGACTAAAAGACAAAAATACAGTCATTTTGACTTAAAAAAAATTTTCAGACCTTTGGTGACCAAATGCAGTTCTTTTGACTAAAAAAAGGCTTTTTAGACACTTGAAGACCAAAATACAGTCATTGTGACCCACAGTGTTTCAGGCCATTGAAGACAAAATGCAGTTATCTTGTCTAAACCGACTTTTTTAAGAATCTAAAAGACAAAAATAGTCATTTTGACTAAATTTTTTTTCAGACCTTTGGTGACCAAATGCAGTTATTTTGACTAAAAAAGGCTTTTTAGACAATTGGAGACCAAAATACTGAAAAAATATTTTCAGGCCATTAGAGACCAAATGCTTGTCTAAAACCAAATCTTGTCTAAAACCGGCCTTTTAAGACTAAAAGACAAAAATACAGTCATTTTGACTTAAAAATTTTTTTCAGACCTTTGGTGACCAAATGCAGTTATTTTGACTAAAAAATAGAGAGAGACCAAAATACAGTCATTTTGATCCAAAACATTTTTTGAGGCCATTGGAGACAAAATGCAGATTTCTTGTCTAAAACCAGCTTTTTAAGACTGTAAAAGACAAAAATACAGTCATTTAGACAAAAAAACAATTTTCAGACCTTTGGTGACCAAATGCAGCTATTTTGACTAAAAAAGGCTTTTTTTGATACTTGGAGACCAAAACAGAGTCATTTTGACCAAAAAATAAAATTTCAGGCCATTGGAGAGCAAATGCAGTTATCGTGTCTAATACAAGCGTTTTAAGACTTTAAAAGACATAAATACAGTCATTTTGACTAAAAGTTTTTTCACACCTTTGGTGATCAAATAAAGTTATTTTGACTAAAAAAAGGCCTTTTAGACACTTGGAGACCAAAATAGAGTCATTTTGACCAAAAACATTTTTTCAGGCCATTAGTTACCAAATGCAGTTATCGTCTAAAACCGGCTTTTTAAGACTGTAAAAGACAAAAATACAGTTATTTTGACTAAATTTTTTTCCAGACCTTTGGTGACCAAATGCAGTTATTTTGACTAAAAAAGGCTTTTTAGACAATTGGAGACCAAAATACAGTCATTTTGACCCCAAAAAAATTTTCAGGCCATTGGAGACCAAATGCAGTTATCTTGTCTAAAACCGGCTTTTTAAGACTAAAAGACAAAAATACAGTCATTTTGACTTAAAAAAAATTTCAGAACTTTGGTGACCAAATGCAGTTATTTTGACTAAAAAAGGCTTTTTAGACACTTGAAGAACAAAATACAGTCATTTTGACCCAAATAGTTTTTTTAGGCCATTGAAGACAAAATGCAGTTATTTTGTCTAAACCGGCTTTATAAGAATCTAAAAGACAAAAATATTCATTTTGACTAAATTTTTTTTCAGACCTTTGGTGACCAAATGCAGTTATTTTGACTAAAAATGCTTTTAAACAATTGGAGACCAAAATACAGTCATTTTGACCCCAAATATTTTTTCAGGCCATTGGAGACCAAATGCAGTTATCTTGTCTAAAACCGGCTTTTTAAGACTCTAAAAGCCAAAAATACAGTCATTTGGACTAAAAAATGATTTCCGACCTTTGGTGACCAAATGCAGTTCTTTTGACTAAAAAAGGCTTTTTAGACACTTGGAGACCAAAATACAGTCATTTTACCCAAAAAGTTTTTTCAGGCCATTGGAGACAAACTGCAGTTATCTTGCCTAAAACCGTCTTTATAAGACTCTAAAAAACAAAATTCAGTCATTTTGACTAAAAAAATGTTTTCAGACCTTTGGTGAACAAAATGCAGTTCTTTTGACTAAAAAAGGATTTTTAGACACTTGAAGACCAAAATACAGTCATTGTGACCCACATAGTTTTGTAGGCCATTGGAGACCAAATGCAGTTATCTTGTCCAAAATCGGCTTTTTAAGACTCCAAAAGACAAAAATACAGTCATTTTGACTAAAAAATGTTTTCAGACCTTTGGTGACCAAATGCAGTTCTTTTGACTAAAAAAGGCTTTTTAGACACTTGAAGACCAAAATACAGTCATTGTGACCCACATAGTTTTGTAGGCCATTGGAGACCACATGCAGTTATCTTGTCTAAAACCGGCTTTTTAAGACTAAAAGACAAAAATACAGTCATTTTGACTTAAAAAAAATTTTCAGACCTTTGGTGACCAAATGCAGTTCTTTTGACTAAAAAAAGGCTTTTTAGACACTTGAAGACCAAAATACAGTCATTGTGACCCACAGTTTTTCAGGCCATTGAAGACAAAATGCAGTTATCTTGTCTAAACCGACTTTTTTAAGAATCTAAAAGACAAAAATAGTCATTTTGACTAAATTTTTTTTCAGACCGTTGGTGACCAAATGCAGTTATTTTGACTAAAAAAGGCTTTTTAGACAATTGGAGACCAAAATACTGAAAAAATATTTTCAGGCCATTAGAGACCAAATGCAGTTATCTTGTCTAAAACCGGCCTTTTAAGACTAAAAGACAAAAATACAGTCATTTTGACTTAAAAAATTTTTTCAGACCTTTGGTGACCAAATGCAGTTATTTTGACTAAAAAATAGAGAGAGACCAAAATACAGTCATTTTGATCAAAAACATTTTTTGAGGCCATTGGAGACAAAATGCAGATTTCTTGTCTAAAACCGGCTTTTTAAGACTGTAAAAGACAAAAATACAGTCATTTAGACAAAAAAACAATTTTCAGACCTTTGGTGACCAAATGCAGCTATTTTGACTAAAAAAGACTTTTTTTGATACTTGGAGACCAAAACAGAGTCATTTTGACCAAAAAATAAAATTTCAGGCCATTGGAGAGCAAATTCAGTTATCGTGTCTAATACAAGCGTTTTAAGACTTTAAAAGACAAAAATACAGTCATTTTGACTAAAAGTTTTTTCACACCTTTGGTGATCAAATAAAGTTATTTTGACTAAAAAAAGGCCTTTTAGACACTTAGAGACCAAAATAGAGTCATTTTGACCAAAAACATTTTTTCAGGCCATTAGTTACCAAATGCAGTTATCGTCTAAAACCGGCTTTTTAAGACTGTAAAAGACAAAAATACAGTTATTTTGACTAAATTTTTTTCCAGACCTTTGGTGACCAAATGCAGTTATTTTGACTAAAAAAGGCTTTTTAGACAATTGGAGACCAAAATACAGTCATTTTGACCAAAAAATTTTTTTCAGGCCATTGGAGACCAAATGCAGTTATCTTGTCTAAAACCGGCTTTTTAAGACTAAAAGACAAAAATACAGTCATTTTGACTTAAAAATTTTTTTTCAGACCTTTGGTGACCAAATGCAGTTATTTTGACTAAAAAATATAGAGAGACCAAAATACAGTCATTTTGACCCAAAACATTTTTTCAGGCCATTGGATACAAAATGCAGATTTCTTGTCTAAAACCGGCTTTTTAAGACTGTAAAAGACAAAAATACAGTCATTTAGACAAAAAAAAACAATTTTCAGACCTTTGGTGACCAAATGCAGCTATTTTGACTAAAAAATGCTTTTTTGATACTTGGAGACCAAAACAGTCATTTTGACCAAAAAATAAAATTTCAGGCCATTGGAGAGCAAATGCAGTTATCGTGTCTAATACAAGCGTTTTAAGACTTTAAAAGACAAAAATACAGTCATTTTGAATAAAAGTTTTTTCAAACCTTTGGTGATCAAATAAAGTTATTTTGACTAAAAAAAGGCTTTTTAGACACTTGGAGACCAAAATAGAGTCATTTTGACCAAAAACATTTTTTCAGGCCATTGGTTACCAAATGCAGTTATTGTCTAAAACCGGCTTTTTAAGACTGTAAAAGAAAAAAATAGTTATTTTGACTAAATTTTTTCCCAGACCTTTGGTGACCAAATGCAGTTATTTTGACTAAAAAAGGCTTTTTAGACAATTGGAGACCAAAATACAGTCATTTTGACCCCAAAAAATTTTTCAGGCCATTGGAGACCAAATGCAGTTATCTTGTCTAAAACCGGCTTTTTAAGACTAAAAGACAAAAATACAGTCATTTTGACTTAAAAAAAATTTCAGACCTTTGGTGACCAAATGCAGTTATTTTGACTAAAAAAGGCTTTTTAGACACTTGAAGAACAAAATACAGTCATTTTGACCCAAATAGTTTTTTCAGGCCATTGAAGACAAAATGCAGTTATTTTGTCTAAACCGGCTTTATAAGAATCTAAAAGACAAAAATATTCATTTTGACTAAATTTTTTTTCAGACCTTTGGTGACCAAATGCAGTTATTTTCACTAAAAAGGCTTTTTAAACAATTGGAGACCAAAATACAGTAATTTTGACCCCAAATATTTTTTCAGGCCATTGGAGACCAAATGCAGTTATCTTGTCTAAAACCGGCTTTTTAAGACTCTAAAAGCCAAAAATACAGTCATTTTGACTAAAAAAGGCTTTTTAGACACTTGGAGACCAAAATACAGTCATTTTACCCAAAAAGTTTTTTCAGGCCATTGGAGACAAACTGCAGTTATCTTGCCTAAAACCGTCTTTATAAGACTCTAAAAAACAAAATTCAGTCATTTTGACTAAAAAATGTTTTCAGACCTTTGGTGAACAAAATGCAGTTCTTTTGACTAAAAAAGGATTTTTAGACACTTGAAGACCAAAATACAGTCATTGTGACCCACATAGTTTTGTAGGCCATTGGAGACCAAATGCAGTTATCTTGTCTAAAACCGGCTTTTTAAGACTAAAAGACAAAAATACAGTCATTTTGACTAAAAAATGTTTTCAGACCTTTGGTGATCAAATGCAGTTCTTTTGACTAAAAAAGGCTTTTTAGACACTTGAAGACCAAAATACAGTCATTGTGACCCACATAGTTTTGTAGGCCATTGGAGACCACATGCAGTTATCTTGTCTAAAAACGGCTTTTTAAGACTAAAAGACAAAAATTCAGTCATTTTGACTTAAAAAAAATGTCAGACCTTTGGTGACCAAATGCAGTTCTTTTGACTAAAAAAAAGGCTTTTTAGACACTTGAAGACCAAAATACAGTCATTGTGACCCACAGTTTTTAAGGCCATTGAAGACAAAATGCAGTTATCTTGTCTAAACCGACTTTTTTAAGAATCTAAAAGACAAAAATAGTCATTTTGACTAAATTTTTTTCAGACCTTTGGTGACCAAATACAGTTATTTTGACTAAAAAAGGCTTTTTATACACCTGGAGAACAAAATACAGTCATTTGGACCCCAAAAAAAATTCAGGCCATTGGAGACCAAATGCAACTGCATTGTCTAAAACCGTCTTTTTTAGACTCTTAAAGACAAAAATACAGTCATTTTGACTTAAAAATTTTTTCCAGACCTTTGGTGACCAAATACAGTTTTTTTGACTAAAAAGGCTTTTTAGACACTTGGAGACCAAAATACAGTCATTTTGACCAAAAAATTTTTTTCAGGCCATTGGAGACCAAATGCAGTTATCTTGTCTAAAACTGGCTTTTTAAGACTAAAAGACAAAAATACAGTCATTTTGACTTAAAATTTTTTTTTCAGACCTTTGGTGACCAAATGCAGTTATTTTGACTAAAAAATATAGAGACCAAAATACAGTCATTTTGACCAAAAACATTTTTTCAGGCCATTGGAGACAAAATGCAGATTTCTTGTCTAAAACCGGCTTTTTAAGACTGTCATTTAGACAAAAAAAATTTTCAGACCTTTGGTGACCAAATGCAGCTATTTTGACTATAAAAGGCTTTTTTCATACTTGGAGACCAAAACAGAGTCGTTTTGACCAAAAAATAAAATTTCAGGCCATTGGAGAGCAAATGTAGTTATCATATCTAATACAAGCGTTTTAAGACTTTAAAAGACAAAAATACAGTCATTTTGACTAAAAGTTTTTTCATACCTTTGGTGATCAAATAAAGTTATTTTGACTAAAAAAGGCTTTTTAGACACTTGGAGACCAAAATAGAGTCATTTTGACCAAAAACATTTTTTCAGGCCATTGGTTACCAAATGCAGTTATCGTCTAAAACCGGCTTTTTAAGACTGTAAAAGACAAAAATAGTTATTTTGACTAAATTTTTTTCCAGACCTTTGGTGACCAAATGCAGTTATTTTGACTAAAAAGGCTTTTTAGACAATTGGAGACCAAAATACAGTCATTTTGACTCCCAAAAATTTTTCAGGCCATTGGAGACCAAATGCAGTTATCTTGTCTAAAACCGGCTTTTTAAGACTAAAAGACAAAAATACAGTCATTTTGACTTAAAAAAATTTCAGACCTTTGGTGACCAAATGCAGTTATTTTGACTAAAAAAGGCTTTTTAGAGACTTGAAGAACAAAATACAGTCATTTTGACCCAAATAGTTTTTTCAGGCCATTGAAGACAAAATGCAGTTATTTTGTCTAAACCGGCTTTATAAGAATCTAAAAGACAAAAATATTCATTTTGACTAAATTTTTTTCAGACCTTTGGTGACCAAATGCAGTTATTTTGACCACAAAGGCTTTTTAAACAAGTGGAGACCAAAATACAGTCATTTTGACCCCAATTTTTTTTTCAGGCCATTGGAGACCAAATGCAGTTATCTTGTCTAAAACCGGCTTTTTAAGACTCTAAAAGCCAAAAATACAGTCATTTTGACTAAAAAATGATTTCCGACCTTTGGTGACCAAATGCAGTTCTTTTGACTAAAAAAGGCTTTTTAGACACTTGGAGACCAAAATACAGTCATTTTACCCAAAAAGTTTTTTCAGGCCATTGGAGACAAACTGCAGTTATCTTGTCTAAACCGACTTTTTTAAGAATCTAAAAGACAAAAATATTCATTTTGACTAAATTTTTTTTCAGACCTTTGGTGACCAAATGCAGTTATTTTGACTAAAAAGGCTTTTTAGACAATTGGAGACCAAAATACTGAAAAAATATTTTCAGGCCATTAGAGACCAAATGCAGTTATCTTGTCTAAAACCGGCTTTTTAAGACTAAAAGACAAAAATACAGTCATTTTGACTTAAAAAATTTTTTCAGACCTTTGGTGACCAAATGCAGTTATTTTTACTAAAAAATATAGAGAGACCAAAATACAGTCATTTTGACCCAAAACATTTTTTCAGGCCATTGGAGACAAAATGCAGATTTCTTGTCTAAAACCAGCTTTTTAAGACTGTAAAAGACAAAAATACAGTCATTTAGACAAAAAAACAATTTTCAGACCTTTGGTGACCAAATGCAGCTATTTTGACTATAAAAGGATTTTTTCATACTTGGAGACCAAAACAGAGTCATTTTGACCAAAAAATAAAATTTCAGGCCATTGGAGAGCAAATGCAGTTATCGTGTCTAAGACTGTAAAAGACAAAAATATAGTCATTTTGACTAAAAAATGTTTTCAGACCTTTGGTGACCAAATGCAGTTCTTTTGACTAAAAAAGGCTTTTTAGACACTTGAAGACCAAAATACAGTCATTGTGACCCACATAGTTTTGTAGACCATTGGAGACCACATGCAGTTATCTTGTCTAAAACCGGCTTTTTAAGACTAAAAGACAAAAATACAGTCATTTTGACCTAAAAATTTTTTTCAGACCTTTGGTGACCAAATGCAGTTCTTTTGACTAAAAAAGGCTTTTTAGACACTTGAAGACCAAAATACAGTCATTGTGACCCACATAGTTTTGTAGGCCATTGGAGACCACATGCAGTTATCTTGTCTAAAACCGGCTTTTTAAGACTAAAAGACAAAAATACAGTCATTTTGACTTAAAAAAATTTTTCAGACCTTTGGTGACCAAATGCAGTTCTTTTGACTAAAAAAAGGCTTTTTAGACACTTGAAGACCAAAATACAGTCATTGTGACCCACAGTTTTTCAGGCCATTGAAGACAAAATGCAGTTATCTTGTCTAAACCGACTTTTTTAAGAATCTAAAAGACAAAAATAGTCATTTTGACTAAATTTTTTTTCAGACCTTTGGTGACCAAATGCAGTTATTTTGACTAAAAAAGGCTTTTTAGACAATTGGAGACCAAAATACTGAAAAAATATTTTCAGGCCATTAGAGACCAAATGCACTTATCTTGTCTAAAACCGGCCTTTTAAGACTAAAAGACAAAAATACAGTCATTTTGACTTAAAAATTTTTTTCAGACCTTTGGTGACCAAATGCAGTTATTTTGACTAAAAAATAGAGAGAGACCAAAATACAGTCATTTTGATCCAAAACATTTTTTGAGGCCATTGGAGACAAAATGCAGATTTCTTGTCTAAAACCGGCTTTTTAAGACTGTAAAAGACAAAAATACAGTCATTTAGACAAAAAAACAATTTTCAGACCTTTGGTGACCAAATGCAGCTATTTTGACTAAAAAAGACTTTTTTTGATACTTGGAGACCAAAACAGAGTCATTTTGACCAAAAAATAAAATTTCAGGCCATTGGAGAGCAAATTCAGTTATCGTGTCTAATACAAGCGTTTTAAGACTTTAAAAGACAAAAATACAGTCATTTTGACTAAAAGTTTTTTCACACCTTTGGTGATCAAATAAAGTTATTTTGACTAAAAAAAGGCCTTTTAGACACTTGGAGACCAAAATAGAGTCATTTTGACCAAAAACATTTTTTCAGGCCATTAGTTACCAAATGCAGTTGTCGTCTAAAACCGGCTTTTTAAGACTGTAAAAGACAAAAATACAGTTATTTTGACTAAATTTTTTTCCAGACCTTTGGTGACCAAATGCAGTTATTTTGACTAAAAAAGGCTTTTTAGACAATTGGAGACCAAAATACAGTCATTTTGACCAAAAAATTTTTTTCAGGCCATTGGAGACCAAATGCAGTTATCTTGTCTAAAACCGGCTTTTTAAGACTAAAAGACAAAAATACAGTCATTTTGACTTAAAAATTTTTTTTCAGACCTTTGGTGACCAAATGCAGTTATTTTGACTAAAAAATATAGAGAGACCAAAATACAGTCATTTTGACCCAAAACATTTTTTCAGGCCATTGGATACAAAATGCAGATTTCTTGTCTAAAACCGGCTTTTTAAGACTGTAAAAGACAAAAATACAGTCATTTAGACAAAAAAAAACAATTTTCAGACCTTTGGTGACCAAATGCAGCTATTTTGACTAAAAAATGCTTTTTTGATACTTGGAGACCAAAACAGTCATTTTGACCAAAAAATAAAATTTCAGGCCATTGGAGAGCAAATGCAGTTATCGTGTCTAATACAAGCGTTTTAAGACTTTAAAAGACAAAAATACAGTCATTTTGAATAAAAGTTTTTTCAAACCTTTGGTGATCAAATAAAGTTATTTTGACTAAAAAAAGGCTTTTTAGACACTTGGAGACCAAAATAGAGTCATTTTGACCAAAAACATTTTTTCAGGCCATTGGTTACCAAATGCAGTTATTGTCTAAAACCGGCTTTTTAAGACTGTAAAAGAAAAAAATAGTTATTTTGACTAAATTTTTTCCCAGACCTTTGGTGACCAAATGCAGTTATTTTGACTAAAAAAGGCTTTTTAGACAATTGGAGACCAAAATACAGTCATTTTGACCCCAAAAAATTTTTCAGGCCATTGGAGACCAAATGCAGTTATCTTGTCTAAAACCGGCTTTTTAAGACTAAAAGACAAAAATACAGTCATTTTGACTTAAAAAAAATTTCAGACCTTTGGTGACCAAATGCAGTTATTTTGACTAAAAAAGGCTTTTTAGACACTTGAAGAACAAAATACAGTCATTTTGACCCAAATAGTTTTTTCAGGCCATTGAAGACAAAATGCAGTTATTTTGTCTAAACCGGCTTTATAAGAATCTAAAAGACAAAAATATTCATTTTGACTAAATTTTTTTTCAGACCTTTGGTGACCAAATGCAGTTATTTTCACTAAAAAGGCTTTTTAAACAATTGGAGACCAAAATACAGTCATTTTGACCCCAAATATTTTTTCAGGCCATTGGAGACCAAATGCAGTTATCTTGTCTAAAACCGGCTTTTTAAGACTCTAAAAGCCAAAAATACAGTCATTTTGACTAAAAAAGGCTTTTTAGACACTTGGAGACCAAAATACAGTCATTTTACCCAAAAAGTTTTTTCAGGCCATTGGAGACAAACTGCAGTTATCTTGCCTAAAACCGTCTTTATAAGACTCTAAAAAACAAAATTCAGTCATTTTGACTAAAAAATGTTTTCAGACCTTTGGTGAACAAAATGCAGTTCTTTTGACTAAAAAAGGATTTTTAGACACTTGAAGACCAAAATACAGTCATTGTGACCCACATAGTTTTGTAGGCCATTGGAGACCAAATGCAGTTATCTTGTCTAAAACCGGCTTTTTAAGACTAAAAGACAAAAATACAGTCATTTTGACTAAAAAATGTTTTCAGACCTTTGGTGATCAAATGCAGTTCTTTTGACTAAAAAAGGCTTTTTAGACACTTGAAGACCAAAATACAGTCATTGTGACCCACATAGTTTTGTAGGCCATTGGAGACCACATGCAGTTATCTTGTCTAAAAACGGCTTTTTAAGACTAAAAGACAAAAATTCAGTCATTTTGACTTAAAAAAATGTCAGACCTTTGGTGACCAAATGCAGTTCTTTTGACTAAAAAAAAGGCTTTTTAGACACTTGAAGACCAAAATACAGTCATTGTGACCCACAGTTTTTAAGGCCATTGAAGACAAAATGCAGTTATCTTGTCTAAACCGACTTTTTTAAGAATCTAAAAGACAAAAATAGTCATTTTGACTAAATTTTTTTCAGACCTTTGGTGACCAAATACAGTTATTTTGACTAAAAAAGGCTTTTTATACACCTGGAGAACAAAATACAGTCATTTGGACCCCAAAAAAAATTCAGGCCATTGGAGACCAAATGCAACTGCATTGTCTAAAACCGTCTTTTTAAGACTCTTAAAGACAAAAATACAGTCATTTTGACTTAAAAATTTTTTCCAGACCTTTGGTGACCAAATACAGTTTTTTTGACTAAAAAGGCTTTTTAGACACTTGGAGACCAAAATACAGTCATTTTGACCAAAAAATTTTTTTCAGGCCATTGGAGACCAAATGCAGTTATCTTGTCTAAAACTGGCTTTTTAAGACTAAAAGACAAAAATACAGTCATTTTGACTTAAAAAATTTTTTTCAGACCTTTGGTGACCAAATGCAGTTATTTTGACTAAAAAATATAGAGACCAAAATACAGTCATTTTGACCAAAAACATTTTTTCAGGCCATTGGAGACAAAATGCAGATTTCTTGTCTAAAACCGGCTTTTTAAGACTGTCATTTAGACAAAAAAAATTTTCAGACCTTTGGTGACCAAATGCAGCTATTTTGACTATAAAAGGCTTTTTTCATACTTGGAGACCAAAACAGAGTCGTTTTGACCAAAAAATAAAATTTCAGGCCATTGGAGAGCAAATGTAGTTATCATATCTAATACAAGCGTTTTAAGACTTTAAAAGACAAAAATACAGTCATTTTGACTAAAAGTTTTTTCATACCTTTGGTGATCAAATAAAGTTATTTTGACTAAAAAAGGCTTTTTAGACACTTGGAGACCAAAATAGAGTCATTTTGACCAAAAACATTTTTTCAGGCCATTGGTTACCAAATGCAGTTATCGTCTAAAACCGGCTTTTTAAGACTGTAAAAGACAAAAATAGTTATTTTGACTAAATTTTTTTCCAGACCTTTGGTGACCAAATGCAGTTATTTTGACTAAAAAGGCTTTTTAGACAATTGGAGACCAAAATACAGTCATTTTGACTCCCAAAAATTTTTCAGGCCATTGGAGACCAAATGCAGTTATCTTGTCTAAAACCGGCTTTTTAAGACTAAAAGACAAAAATACAGTCATTTTGACTTAAAAAAAATTTCAGACCTTTGGTGACCAAATGCAGTTATTTTGACTAAAAAAGGCTTTTTAGACACTTGAAGAACAAAATACAGTCATTTTGACCCAAATAGTTTTTTCAGGCCATTGAAGACAAAATGCAGTTATTTTGTCTAAACCGGCTTTATAAGAATCTAAAAGACAAAAATATTCATTTTGACTAAATTTTTTTCAGACCTTTGGTGACCAAATGCAGTTATTTTGACCAAAAAGGCTTTTTAAACAAGTGGAGACCAAAATACAGTCATTTTGACACCAATTTTTTTTTCAGGCCATTGGAGACCAAATGCAGTTATCTTGTCTAAAACCGGCTTTTTAAGACTCTAAAAGCCAAAAATACAGTCATTTTGACTAAAAAATGATTTCCGACCTTTGGTGACCAAATGCAGTTCTTTTGACTAAAAAAGGCTTTTTAGACACTTGGAGACCAAAATACAGTCATTTTACCCAAAAAGTTTTTTCAGGCCATTGGAGACAAACTGCAGTTATCTTGTCTAAACCGACTTTTTTAAGAATCTAAAAGACAAAAATATTCATTTTGACTAAATTTTTTTTCAGACCTTTGGTGACCAAATGCAGTTATTTTGACTAAAAAGGCTTTTTAGACAATTGGAGACCAAAATACTGAAAAAATATTTTCAGGCCATTAGAGACCAAATGCAGTTATCTTGTCTAAAACCGGCTTTTTAAGACTAAAAGACAAAAATACAGTCATTTTGACTTAAAATTTTTTTTCAGACCTTTGGTGACCAAATGCAGTTATTTTTACTAAAAAATATAGAGAGACCAAAATACAGTCATTTTGACCCAAAACATTTTTTCAGGCCATTGGAGACAAAATGCAGATTTCTTGTCTAAAACCAGCTTTTTAAGACTGTAAAAGACAAAAATACAGTCATTTAGACAAAAAAACAATTTTCAGACCTTTGGTGACCAAATGCAGCTATTTTGACTATAAAAGGATTTTTTCATACTTGGAGACCAAAACAGAGTCATTTTGACCAAAAAATAAAATTTCAGGCCATTGGAGAGCAAATGCAGTTATCGTGTCTAAGACTGTAAAAGACAAAAATGTAGTCATTTTGACTAAAAAATGTTTTCAGACCTTTGGTGACCAAATGCAGTTCTTTTGACTAAAAAAGGCTTTTTAGACACTTGAAGACCAAAATACAGTCATTGTGACCCACATAGTTTTGTAGACCATTGGAGACCACATGCAGTTATCTTGTCTAAAACCGGCTTTTTAAGACTAAAAGACAAAAATACAGTCATTTTGACTTAAAATTTTTTTTCAGACCTTTGGTGACCAAATGCAGTTCTTTTGACTAAAAAAGGCTTTTTAGACACTTGAAGACCAAAATACAGTCATTGTGACCCACATAGTTTTGTAGGCCATTGGAGACCACATGCAGTTATCTTGTCTAAAACCGGCTTTTTAAGACTAAAAGACAAAAATACAGTCATTTTGACTTAAAAAAAAATTTTCAGACCTTTGGTGACCAAATGCAGTTCTTTTGACTAAAAAAAGGCTTTTTAGACACTTGAAGACCAAAATACAGTCATTGTGACCCACAGTTTTTCAGGCCATTGAAGACAAAATGCAGTTATCTTGTCTAAACCGACTTTTTTAAGAATCTAAAAGACAAAAATAGTCATTTTGACTAAATTTTTTTTCAGACCTTTGGTGACCAAATGCAGTTATTTTGACTAAAAAGGCTTTTTAGACAATTGGAGACCAAAATACAGTCATTTTGACTCCCAAAAATTTTTCAGGCCATTGGAGACCAAATGCAGTTATCTTGTCTAAAACCGGCTTTTTAAGACTAAAAGACAAAAATACAGTCATTTTGACTTAAAAAAAATTTCAGACCTTTGGTGACCAAATGCAGTTATTTTGACTAAAAAAGGCTTTTTAGACACTTGAAGAACAAAATACAGTCATTTTGACCCAAATAGTTTTTTCAGGCCATTGAAGACAAAATGCAGTTATTTTGTCTAAACCGGCTTTATAAGAATCTAAAAGACAAAAATATTCATTTTGACTAAATTTTTTTCAGACCTTTGGTGACCAAATGCAGTTATTTTGACCAAAAAGGCTTTTTAAACAAGTGGAGACCAAAATACAGTCATTTTGACCCCAATTTTTTTTTCAGGCCATTGGAGACCAAATGCAGTTATCTTGTCTAAAACCGGCTTTTTAAGACTCTAAAAGCCAAAAATACAGTCATTTTGACTAAAAAATGATTTCCGACCTTTGGTGACCAAATGCAGTTCTTTTGACTAAAAAAGGCTTTTTAGACACTTGGAGACCAAAATACAGTCATTTTACCCAAAAAGTTTTTTCAGGCCATTGGAGACAAACTGCAGTTATCTTGTCTAAACCGACTTTTTTAAGAATCTAAAAGACAAAAATATTCATTTTGACTAAATTTTTTTTCAGACCTTTGGTGACCAAATGCAGTTATTTTGACTAAAAAGGCTTTTTAGACAATTGGAGACCAAAATACTGAAAAAATATTTTCAGGCCATTAGAGACCAAATGCAGTTATCTTGTCTAAAACCGGCTTTTTAAGACTAAAAGACAAAAATACAGTCATTTTGACTTAAAATTTTTTTTCAGACCTTTGGTGACCAAATGCAGTTATTTTTACTAAAAAATATAGAGAGACCAAAATACAGTCATTTTGACCCAAAACATTTTTTCAGGCCATTGGAGACAAAATGCAGATTTCTTGTCTAAAACCAGCTTTTTAAGACTGTAAAAGACAAAAATACAGTCATTTAGACAAAAAAACAATTTTCAGACCTTTGGTGACCAAATGCAGCTATTTTGACTATAAAAGGATTTTTTCATACTTGGAGACCAAAACAGAGTCATTTTGACCAAAAAATAAAATTTCAGGCCATTGGAGAGCAAATGCAGTTATCGTGTCTAAGACTGTAAAAGACAAAAATATAGTCATTTTGACTAAAAAATGTTTTCAGACCTTTGGTGACCAAATGCAGTTCTTTTGACTAAAAAAGGCTTTTTAGACACTTGAAGACCAAAATACAGTCATTGTGACCCACATAGTTTTGTAGACCATTGGAGACCACATGCAGTTATCTTGTCTAAAACCGGCTTTTTAAGACTAAAAGACAAAAATACAGTCATTTTGACCTAAAAATTTTTTTCAGACCTTTGGTGACCAAATGCAGTTCTTTTGACTAAAAAAGGCTTTTTAGACACTTGAAGACCAAAATACAGTCATTGTGACCCACATAGTTTTGTAGGCCATTGGAGACCACATGCAGTTATCTTGTCTAAAACCGGCTTTTTAAGACTAAAAGACAAAAATACAGTCATTTTGACTTAAAAAAAATTTTCAGACCTTTGGTGACCAAATGCAGTTCTTTTGACTAAAAAAAGGCTTTTTAGACACTTGAAGACCAAAATACAGTCATTGTGACCCACAGTTTTTCAGGCCATTGAAGACAAAATGCAGTTATCTTGTCTAAACCGACTTTTTTAAGAATCTAAAAGACAAAAATAGTCATTTTGACTAAATTTTTTTTCAGACCTTTGGTGACCAAATGCAGTTATTTTGACTAAAAAAGGCTTTTTAGACAATTGGAGACCAAAATACTGAAAAAATATTTTCAGGCCATTAGAGACCAAATGCACTTATCTTGTCTAAAACCGGCCTTTTAAGACTAAAAGACAAAAATACAGTCATTTTGACTTAAAAAATTTTTTCAGACCTTTGGTGACCAAATGCAGTTATTTTGACTAAAAAATAGAGAGAGACCAAAATACAGTCATTTTGATCCAAAACATTTTTTGAGGCCATTGGAGACAAAATGCAGATTTCTTGTCTAAAACCGGCTTTTTAAGACTGTAAAAGACAAAAATACAGTCATTTAGACAAAAAAACAATTTTCAGACCTTTGGTGACCAAATGCAGCTATTTTGACTAAAAAAGACTTTTTTTGATACTTGGAGACCAAAACAGAGTCATTTTGACCAAAAAATAAAATTTCAGGCCATTGGAGAGCAAATTCAGTTATCGTGTCTAATACAAGCGTTTTAAGACTTTAAAAGACAAAAATACAGTCATTTTGACTAAAAGTTTTTTCACACCTTTGGTGATCAAATAAAGTTATTTTGACTAAAAAAAGGCCTTTTAGACACTTGGAGACCAAAATAGAGTCATTTTGACCAAAAACATTTTTTCAGGCCATTAGTTACCAAATGCAGTTGTCGTCTAAAACCGGCTTTTTAAGACTGTAAAAGACAAAAATACAGTTATTTTGACTAAATTTTTTTCCAGACCTTTGGTGACCAAATGCAGTTATTTTGACTAAAAAAGGCTTTTTAGACAATTGGAGACCAAAATACAGTCATTTTGACCAAAAAATTTTTTTCAGGCCATTGGAGACCAAATGCAGTTATCTTGTCTAAAACCGGCTTTTTAAGACTAAAAGACAAAAATACAGTCATTTTGACTTAAAAAATTTTTTTCAGACCTTTGGTGACCAAATGCAGTTATTTTGACTAAAAAATATAGAGAGACCAAAATACAGTCATTTTGACCCAAAACATTTTTTCAGGCCATTGGATACAAAATGCAGATTTCTTGTCTAAAACCGGCTTTTTAAGACTGTAAAAGACAAAAATACAGTCATTTAGACAAAAAAAAACAATTTTCAGACCTTTGGTGACCAAATGCAGCTATTTTGACTAAAAAATGCTTTTTTGATACTTGGAGACCAAAACAGTCATTTTGACCAAAAAATAAAATTTCAGGCCATTGGAGAGCAAATGCAGTTATCGTGTCTAATACAAGCGTTTTAAGACTTTAAAAGACAAAAATACAGTCATTTTGAATAAAAGTTTTTTCAAACCTTTGGTGATCAAATAAAGTTATTTTGACTAAAAAAAGGCTTTTTAGACACTTGGAGACCAAAATAGAGTCATTTTGACCAAAAACATTTTTTCAGGCCATTGGTTACCAAATGCAGTTATTGTCTAAAACCGGCTTTTTAAGACTGTAAAAGAAAAAAATAGTTATTTTGACTAAATTTTTTCCCAGACCTTTGGTGACCAAATGCAGTTATTTTGACTAAAAAAGGCTTTTTAGACAATTGGAGACCAAAATACAGTCATTTTGACCCCAAAAAATTTTTCAGGCCATTGGAGACCAAATGCAGTTATCTTGTCTAAAACCGGCTTTTTAAGACTAAAAGACAAAAATACAGTCATTTTGACTTAAAAAAAATTTCAGACCTTTGGTGACCAAATGCAGTTATTTTGACTAAAAAAGGCTTTTTAGACACTTGAAGAACAAAATACAGTCATTTTGACCCAAATAGTTTTTTCAGGCCATTGAAGACAAAATGCAGTTATTTTGTCTAAACCGGCTTTATAAGAATCTAAAAGACAAAAATATTCATTTTGACTAAATTTTTTTTCAGACCTTTGGTGACCAAATGCAGTTATTTTCACTAAAAAGGCTTTTTAAACAATTGGAGACCAAAATACAGTCATTTTGACCCCAAATATTTTTTCAGGCCATTGGAGACCAAATGCAGTTATCTTGTCTAAAACCGGCTTTTTAAGACTCTAAAAGCCAAAAATACAGTCATTTTGACTAAAAAAGGCTTTTTAGACACTTGGAGACCAAAATACAGTCATTTTACCCAAAAAGTTTTTTCAGGCCATTGGAGACAAACTGCAGTTATCTTGCCTAAAACCGTCTTTATAAGACTCTAAAAAACAAAATTCAGTCATTTTGACTAAAAAATGTTTTCAGACCTTTGGTGAACAAAATGCAGTTCTTTTGACTAAAAAAGGATTTTTAGACACTTGAAGACCAAAATACAGTCATTGTGACCCACATAGTTTTGTAGGCCATTGGAGACCAAATGCAGTTATCTTGTCTAAAACCGGCTTTTTAAGACTAAAAGACAAAAATACAGTCATTTTGACTAAAAAATGTTTTCAGACCTTTGGTGATCAAATGCAGTTCTTTTGACTAAAAAAGGCTTTTTAGACACTTGAAGACCAAAATACAGTCATTGTGACCCACATAGTTTTGTAGGCCATTGGAGACCACATGCAGTTATCTTGTCTAAAAACGGCTTTTTAAGACTAAAAGACAAAAATTCAGTCATTTTGACTTAAAAAAATGTCAGACCTTTGGTGACCAAATGCAGTTCTTTTGACTAAAAAAAAGGCTTTTTAGACACTTGAAGACCAAAATACAGTCATTGTGACCCACAGTTTTTAAGGCCATTGAAGACAAAATGCAGTTATCTTGTCTAAACCGACTTTTTTAAGAATCTAAAAGACAAAAATAGTCATTTTGACTAAATTTTTTTCAGACCTTTGGTGACCAAATACAGTTATTTTGACTAAAAAAGGCTTTTTATACACCTGGAGAACAAAATACAGTCATTTGGACCCCAAAAAAAATTCAGGCCATTGGAGACCAAATGCAACTGCATTGTCTAAAACCGTCTTTTTAAGACTCTTAAAGACAAAAATACAGTCATTTTGACTTAAAAATTTTTTCCAGACCTTTGGTGACCAAATACAGTTTTTTTGACTAAAAAGGCTTTTTAGACACTTGGAGACCAAAATACAGTCATTTTGACCAAAAAATTTTTTTCAGGCCATTGGAGACCAAATGCAGTTATCTTGTCTAAAACTGGCTTTTTAAGACTAAAAGACAAAAATACAGTCATTTTGACTTAAAAAATTTTTTTCAGACCTTTGGTGACCAAATGCAGTTATTTTGACTAAAAAATATAGAGACCAAAATACAGTCATTTTGACCAAAAACATTTTTTCAGGCCATTGGAGACAAAATGCAGATTTCTTGTCTAAAACCGGCTTTTTAAGACTGTCATTTAGACAAAAAAAATTTTCAGACCTTTGGTGACCAAATGCAGCTATTTTGACTATAAAAGGCTTTTTTCATACTTGGAGACCAAAACAGAGTCGTTTTGACCAAAAAATAAAATTTCAGGCCATTGGAGAGCAAATGTAGTTATCATATCTAATACAAGCGTTTTAAGACTTTAAAAGACAAAAATACAGTCATTTTGACTAAAAGTTTTTTCATACCTTTGGTGATCAAATAAAGTTATTTTGACTAAAAAAGGCTTTTTAGACACTTGGAGACCAAAATAGAGTCATTTTGACCAAAAACATTTTTTCAGGCCATTGGTTACCAAATGCAGTTATCGTCTAAAACCGGCTTTTTAAGACTGTAAAAGACAAAAATAGTTATTTTGACTAAATTTTTTTCCAGACCTTTGGTGACCAAATGCAGTTATTTTGACTAAAAAGGCTTTTTAGACAATTGGAGACCAAAATACAGTCATTTTGACTCCCAAAAATTTTTCAGGCCATTGGAGACCAAATGCAGTTATCTTGTCTAAAACCGGCTTTTTAAGACTAAAAGACAAAAATACAGTCATTTTGACTTAAAAAAAATTTCAGACCTTTGGTGACCAAATGCAGTTATTTTGACTAAAAAAGGCTTTTTAGACACTTGAAGAACAAAATACAGTCATTTTGACCCAAATAGTTTTTTCAGGCCATTGAAGACAAAATGCAGTTATTTTGTCTAAACCGGCTTTATAAGAATCTAAAAGACAAAAATATTCATTTTGACTAAATTTTTTTCAGACCTTTGGTGACCAAATGCAGTTATTTTGACCAAAAAGGCTTTTTAAACAAGTGGAGACCAAAATACAGTCATTTTGACACCAATTTTTTTTTCAGGCCATTGGAGACCAAATGCAGTTATCTTGTCTAAAACCGGCTTTTTAAGACTCTAAAAGCCAAAAATACAGTCATTTTGACTAAAAAATGATTTCCGACCTTTGGTGACCAAATGCAGTTCTTTTGACTAAAAAAGGCTTTTTAGACACTTGGAGACCAAAATACAGTCATTTTACCCAAAAAGTTTTTTCAGGCCATTGGAGACAAACTGCAGTTATCTTGTCTAAACCGACTTTTTTAAGAATCTAAAAGACAAAAATATTCATTTTGACTAAATTTTTTTTCAGACCTTTGGTGACCAAATGCAGTTATTTTGACTAAAAAGGCTTTTTAGACAATTGGAGACCAAAATACTGAAAAAATATTTTCAGGCCATTAGAGACCAAATGCAGTTATCTTGTCTAAAACCGGCTTTTTAAGACTAAAAGACAAAAATACAGTCATTTTGACTTAAAATTTTTTTTCAGACCTTTGGTGACCAAATGCAGTTATTTTTACTAAAAAATATAGAGAGACCAAAATACAGTCATTTTGACCCAAAACATTTTTTCAGGCCATTGGAGACAAAATGCAGATTTCTTGTCTAAAACCAGCTTTTTAAGACTGTAAAAGACAAAAATACAGTCATTTAGACAAAAAAACAATTTTCAGACCTTTGGTGACCAAATGCAGCTATTTTGACTATAAAAGGATTTTTTCATACTTGGAGACCAAAACAGAGTCATTTTGACCAAAAAATAAAATTTCAGGCCATTGGAGAGCAAATGCAGTTATCGTGTCTAAGACTGTAAAAGACAAAAATGTAGTCATTTTGACTAAAAAATGTTTTCAGACCTTTGGTGACCAAATGCAGTTCTTTTGACTAAAAAAGGCTTTTTAGACACTTGAAGACCAAAATACAGTCATTGTGACCCACATAGTTTTGTAGACCATTGGAGACCACATGCAGTTATCTTGTCTAAAACCGGCTTTTTAAGACTAAAAGACAAAAATACAGTCATTTTGACTTAAAATTTTTTTTCAGACCTTTGGTGACCAAATGCAGTTCTTTTGACTAAAAAAGGCTTTTTAGACACTTGAAGACCAAAATACAGTCATTGTGACCCACATAGTTTTGTAGGCCATTGGAGACCACATGCAGTTATCTTGTCTAAAACCGGCTTTTTAAGACTAAAAGACAAAAATACAGTCATTTTGACTTAAAAAAAAATTTTCAGACCTTTGGTGACCAAATGCAGTTCTTTTGACTAAAAAAAGGCTTTTTAGACACTTGAAGACCAAAATACAGTCATTGTGACCCACAGTTTTTCAGGCCATTGAAGACAAAATGCAGTTATCTTGTCTAAACCGACTTTTTTAAGAATCTAAAAGACAAAAATAGTCATTTTGACTAAATTTTTTTTCAGACCTTTGGTGACCAAATGCAGTTATTTTGACTAAAAAAGGCTTTTTAGACAATTGGAGACCAAAATACTGAAAAAATATTTTCAGGCCATTAGAGACCAAATGCACTTATCTTGTCTAAAACCGGCCTTTTAAGACTAAAAGACAAAAATACAGTCATTTTGACTTAAAAATTTTTTTCAGACCTTTGGTGACCAAATGCAGTTATTTTGACTAAAAAATAGAGAGAGACCAAAATACAGTCATTTTGATCCAAAACATTTTTTGAGGCCATTGGAGACAAAATGCAGATTTCTTGTCTAAAACCGGCTTTTTAAGACTGTAAAAGACAAAAATACAGTCATTTAGACAAAAAAAACAATTTTCAGACCTTTGGTGACCAAATGCAGCTATTTTGACTATAAAAGGCTTTTTTCATACTTGGAGACCAAAACAGAGTCATTTTGACCAAAAAATAAAATTTCAGGCCATTGGAGAGCAAATGCAGTTATCGTGTCTAATACAAGCGTTTTAAGACTTTAAAAGACAAAAATACAGTCATTTTGACTAAAAGTTTTTTCACACCTTTGGTGATCAAATAAAGTTATTTTGACTAAAAAAAGGCTTTTTAGACACTTGAAGACCAAAATACAGTCATTGTGACCCACATAGTTTTGTAGACCATTGGAGACCACATGCAGTTATCTTGTCTAAAACCGGCTTTTTAAAACTAAAAGACAAAAATACAGTCATTTTGACTTAAAAAAAATTTTTCAGACCTTTGGTGACCAAATGCAGTTCTGTTGACTAAAAAAAGGCTTTTTAGACACTTGAAGACCAAAATACAGTCATTGTGACCCACAGTTTTTCAGGCCATTGAAGACCAAATGCAGTTATCTTGTCTAAAACCGGCTTTTTAAGACTAAAAGACAAAAATACAGTAATTTTGATTTCAAAAATTTTTTTCAGACCTTTGGTGACCAAATGCAGTAGTTTTGATTAAAAAATATAGAGAGACCAAAATACAGTCATTTTGACCCAAAACATTTTTTGAGGCCATTGGAGACAAAATGCAGATTTCTTGTCTAAAACCGGCTTTTTAAGACTGTAAAAGACAAAAATACAGTCATTTAGAGAAAAAAACAATTTTCAGACCTTTGGTGACCAAATGCAGCTATTTTGACTAAAAACGGCTTTTTTGATACTTGGAGACTAAAACAGAGTCATTTTGACCAAAAAATAAAATTTCAGGCCATTGGAGAGCAAATGCAGTTATCGTGTCTAATACAAGCGTTTTAAGACTTTAAAAGACAAAAATACAGTCATTTTGACTAAAAGTTTTTTCACACCTTTGGTGATCAAATAAAGTTATTTTGACTAAAAAAAGGCTTTTTAGACACTTGGAGACCAAAATAGAGTCATTTTGACCAAAAACATTTTTTCAGGCCATTGGTTACCAAATGCAGTTATCGTCTAAAACCGGCTTTTTAAGACTGTAAAAGAAAAAAATAGTTATTTTGACTAAATTTTTTTCCAGACCTTTGGTGACCAAATGCAGTTATTTTGAATAAAAAAGGCTTTTTAGACAATTGGAGACCAAAATACAGTCATTTTGACCCCAAAAAATGTTTCAGGCCATTGGAGACCAAATGCAGTTATCTTGTCTAAAACCGGCTTTTTAAGACTAAAAGACAAAAATACAGTCATTTTGACTTAAAAAAAATTTCAGACCTTTGGTGACCAAATGCAGTTATTTTGACTAAAAAAGGCTTTTTAGATACTTGAAGAACAAAATACAGTCATTTTGACCCAAATAGTTTTTTCAGGCCATTGAAGACAAAATGCAGTTATTTTGTCTAAACCGGCTTTATAAGAATCTAAAAGACAAAAATATTCATTTTGACTAAATTTTTTTTCAGACCTTTGGTGACCAAATGCAGTTATTTTCACTAAAAAGGCTTTTTAAACAATTGGAGACCAAAATACAGTCATTTTGACCCCAAATATTTTTTCAGGCCATTGGAGACCAAATGCAGTTATCTTGTCTAAAACCGGCTTTTTAAGACTAAAAGACAAAAATACATTAATTTTGACTTAAAATATTTTTTTTCAGATCTTTGGTGATCAAATGCAGTTATTTTGACTAAAAAATATAGAGAGACTAAAATACAGTCATTTTGACCCAAAACATTTTTTCAGGCCATTGGAGACAAAATGCAGATTTCTTGTCTAAAACCGGCTTTTTAAGACTGTAAAAGACAAAAATACAGTCATTTAGACAAAAAAACAATTTTCAGACCTTTGGTGACCAAATGCAGCTATTTTGACTATAAAAGGCTTTTTTCATACTTGGAGACCAAAACAGAGTCATTTTGACCAAAAAATAAAATTTCAGGCCATTGGAGAGCAAATGCAGTTATCGTGTCTAATACAAGCGTTTTAACACTTTAAAAGACAAAAATACAGTCATTTTGACTAAAAGTTTTTACACACCTTTGGTGACCAATAAAGTTATTTTGACTAAAAAAGGCTTTTTAGACACTTGGAGACCAAAATAGAGTCATTTTGACCAAAAACATTTTTTCAGGCCATTGGTTACCAAATACAGTTATCGTCTAAAACCGGCTTTTTAAGACTGTAAAAGACAAAAATAGTTATTTTGACTAAATTTTTTTCCAGACCTTTGGTGACCAAATGCAGTTATTTTGACTAAAAAAGGCTTTTTAGACAATTGGAGACCAAAATACAGTCATTTTGACCCCAAAAAAATTTTCAGGCCATTGGAGACCAAATGCAGTTATCTTGTCTAAAACCGGCTTTTTAAGACTAAAAGACAAAAATACAGTCATTTTGACTTAAAATAAATTTCAGACCTTTGGTGACCAAATGCAGTTATTTTGACTAAAAAAGGCTTTTTAGACACTTGAAGAACAAAATACAGTCATTTTGACCCAAATAGTTTTTTCAGGCCATTGAAGACAAAATGCAGTTATTTTGTCTAAACCGGCTTTATAAGAATCTAAAAGACAAAAATATTCATTTTGACTAAATTATTTTTAGACCTTTGGTGACCAAATGCAGTTATTTTGACTAAAAAGGCTTTTTAAACAATTGGAGACCAAAATACAGTCATTTTGACCCCAAATATTTTTTCAGGCCATTGGAGACCAAATGCAGTTATTTTGTCTAAAACCGGCTTTTTAAGACTCTAAAAGCCAAAAATACAGTCATTTTGACTAAAAAATGATTTCCGACCTTTGGTGACCAAATGCAGTTCTTTTGACTAAAAAAGGCTTTTTAGACACTTGGAGACCAAAATACAGTCATTTTACCCAAAAAGTTTTTTCAGGCCATTGGAGACAAACTGCAGTTATCTTGCCTAAAACCGTCTTTATAAGACTCTAAAAAACAAAATTCAGTCATTTTGACTAAAAAATGTTTTCAGACCTTTGGTGAACAAAATGCAGTTCTTTTGACTAAAAAAGGATTTTTAGACACTTGAAGACCAAAATACAGTCATTGTGACCCACATAGTTTTGTAGGCCATTGGAGACCAAATGCAGTTATCTTGTCTAAAACCGGCTTTTTAAGACTAAAAGACAAAAATACAGTAATTTTGACTTAAAAAAAATTTCAGACCTTTGGTGACCAAATGCAGTTATTTTGACTAAAAAAGGCTTTTTAGACACTTGAAGACCAAAATACAATCATTTTGACCCAAAAAATTTGTTCAGGCCATTGGAGACAAGCTACAGTTATCTTGTCTAAAACCGTCTTTATAAGACCCTAAAAAACAAAAATACAGTCATTTTGACTAAAAAAATTTTTCAGACCTTTGGTGAACAAATGCAGTTCTTTTGACTAAAAAAGGATTTTTAGACACTTGGAGACCAAAATACAATCATTTTGACCCAAAAAAATTGTTCAGGCCATTGGAGACAAAATGCAGATTTCTTGTCTAAAACTGGCTTTTTAAGACTGTAAAAGACAAAATACAGTCATTTAGAAAAAAAAAACAATTTTCAGACCTTTGGTGACCAAATGCAGCTATTTTGACTAAAAAAGGCTTTTTTTGATACTTGGAGACCAAAACAGAGTCATTTTGACCAAAAAATAAAATTTCAGGCCATTGGAGAGCAAATGCAGTTATCGTGTCTAATACAAGCGTTTTAAGACTCTAAAAGACAAAAATACAGTCATTTTGACTAAAAGTTTTTTCACACCTTTGGTGATCAAATAAAGTTATTTTGACTAAAAAAAGGCTTTTTAGACACTTGGAGACCAAAATAGAGTCATTTTGACCAAAAACATTTTTTCAGGCCATTGGTTACCAAATGCAGTTATCGTCTAAAACCGGCTTTTTAAGACTGTAAAAGACAAAAATACAGTTATTTTGACTAAATTTTTTCCAGACCTTTGGTGACCAAATGCAGTTATTTTGACTAAAAAAGGCTTTTTAGACAATTGGAGACCAAAATACAGTCATTTTGACCCAAAACATTTTTTCAGGCCATTGGAGACCAAATGCAGTTATCTTGTCTAAAACCGTCTTTTTAAGACTTAAAGACAAAAATACAGTCATTTGGACTTAAAAAATTTTTTTTCAGACCTTTGGTGACCAAATGCAGTTATTTTGACTAAAAAGGCTTTTTAGACACTTGAAGACCAAAATACAATCATTTTGACCCAAATAGTTTTTTCAGGGCATTGGAGACAAAATGCAGTTATCTTGTCTAAACCGGCTTTTTAAGAATCTAAAAGACAAAAATAGTCATTTTGACTACATTTTTTTTCAGACCTTTGGTGACCAAATGCAGTTATTTTGACTGAAAAAAGGCTTTTTAGACACTTAGAGACAAAAATACAGTCATTTTGACCAAAGAAAATATTTTCAGGCCATTGGAGACCAAATGCAGTTATCTTGTCTAAAACCAGCTTTTTAAGACTAAAAGACAAAAATACAGTCATTTTGACTTAAATTTTTTTTCAGACCTTTGGTGACCAAATGCAGTTATTTTGACTGAAAATGGTTTTTATACACCTGGAGACCAAAATACAGTAATTTTGACCCAAAAAAATGTCAGGCCATTGGAGACAAAATGCAGTTATCTTGTCTAAAACCGGCTTTTTAAGACTCTAAAAGACAAAAATACAGTCATTTTGACTAAAAAATGTTTTCAGACCTTTGGTGACCAAATGCAGTTCTTTTGACTAAAAAAGGCTTTATATACACTTGGAGACCAAAATACAGTCATTTTGACCCAAAAAAAATTTCAGGCCATTGTAGACAAAATGCAGTTATCTTGTCTAAAACCGGCTTTTTAGGACTCTAAAAGTCAAAAATACAGTCATTTTGACTAAATTTTTTTTTCCAGACCTTTGGTGACCAAATGCAGTTATTTTGACCAAAAAAGGCTTTTTAGACACTTGGAGACCAAAATACAGTCATTTTGACCCAAAAATTTTTTTTCAGACCTTTGGTGACCAAATGCAGTTATTTCGACTAAAAAAGGCTTTTCATACACCTGGAGACCAAAATACAGTCATTTTGACCCCAAAAAAATTTCCGGCCATTGGAGACCAAATGCAGTTATCTTGTCTAAAACCGGCTTTTTAAGACTAAAAGACAAATATACAGTCATTTTGACTTAAAAAAATTTTTCAGACCTTTATTGACCAAATGCAGTTATTTCGACTAAAAAGGCTTTTCATACACCTGGAGACCAAAATACAGTCATTTTGACCCCAAAAAATTTCCGGCCATTGGAGACAAAATGCATTTATCTTGTCTAAAACCGGCCTTTTAAGACTCTAAAAGCCAAAAATACAGTCATTTTGACTAAAAAATGTTTTCAGACCTTTGGTGACCAAAAGCAGTTCTTTTGACTAAAAAAGGATTTTTAGACACTTGGAGACCAAAATACAATGATTTTGACCCAAATAATTTGTTCAGGCCATTGGAGACAAAATGCAGTTTTCTTGTCTAAAACCGGCTTTTTAAGACTGTAAAAGACAAAAATACAGTCATTTAGACAAAAAAAAACAATTTTCAGACCTTTGGTGACCAAATGCAGTTATTTTGACTAAAAAAGGCTTTTTAGACACTTGAAGACCAAAATACAGTAATTTTGACCCAAATAGTTTTTTTCCGGCCATTGAAGACAAAATGCAGTTATCTTGTCTAAACCGGCTTTTTAAGAATCTAAAAGACAAAAATAGTCATTTTGACTAAACAAAAAATTTTAGGCCTTTGGTGACCAAATTGCAGTTATTTTTACTAAAAAAGAATTTTTAGACACTTTGAGACCAAAATACAGTCATTATGACCGACAAAAAAAAGTTCATGCCATTGGAGACCAAACGCAGTTATCTTGTCTAAAACTGGCTTTTTAAGAATAAAAGACAAAAATACAGTCATTTGGACTTAAAAAATTTTTTCAGACCTTTGGTGACCAAATGCAGTTATTTTGACTTATAAAGGCTTTGTATACACCTGGAGACCAAAATAAAGGCATTTTGACCCCAAAACTTTTCTCAGGCCATTGGAGACAAAATGCAGTTATCTTGTCTAAAAACGGCTTTTTATGACTCTAAAAGCCAAAAATACAGTCATTTTGACTAAAAAAATGTTTTCAGACTTTGGTGACCAAAGGCAGTTCTTTTGACCAAAAAAGGCTTTTTAGACACTTGAAGACCAAAATACAGTCATTGTGACCCAAATAGTTTTTTCAGGCCATTGAAGACAAAATGCAGTTATCTTGTCTAAACCGGCTTTTTAAGAATCTAAAAGACAAAAATAGTCACTTTGACTAAAAAAAATTCAGACCTTTGGTGGCCAAATGCAGTTATTTTGACTAAAAAAGGCTTTTTAGATACTTGGAGACCAAAACAGAGTTATTTTGACCAAAAAATAACATTTCAGGCCATTGGAGACCAAATGCAGTTATCTTGTCTAATACAAGCGTTTTAAGGCTCTAAAAGACAAAAATACAGTCATTTTGACTAATAAAGGCTTTTTAGACACTTGGAGACCAAAATAGAGTCATTTTGACCAAAAATATTTTTTCAGGCTATTGGTTACCAAATGCAGTTATCGTCTAAAATCGGCTTTTTAAGACTGTAAAAGACAAAAATACAGTCATTTTGACTAAATTTTTTTCCAGACCTTTGGCGACCAAATGCAGTTATTTTGACTAAAAAAGGCTTTTTAGACAATTGGAGACCAAAATACAGTCATTTTGACCCCAAAAAATTTCTGGCCATTGGAGACAAAATGCAGTTTTCTTGTCTAAAACCGGCTTTTTAAGACTGTAAAAGAAAAAAATACAGTCATTTAGACAAAAAAAACAATTTTCAGACCTTTGGTGACCAAATGCAGTTATTTTGACTAAAAAAGGCTTTTTAGACACTTGAAGACCAAAATACAGTCATTTTGACCCAAATAGTTTTTTCCCGGCCATTGAAGACAAAATGCAGTTATCTTGTCTAAACCGGCTTTTTAAGAATCTAAAAGACAAAAATAGTCATTTTGACTAAATTTTTTTCAGACCTTTGGTGACCAAATGCAGTTATTTTGACTAAAAAAGGCTTTTTAGACACTTGAAGACCAAAATACAGTCATTTTGACCCAAAAAAATGTTCAGCCCATTGTAGACAAAATGCAGTTATCTTGTCTAAAACCGGCTTTTTAAGACTCTAAAAGCCAAAAATACAGTCATTTTGACTAAAAAATGTTTTCAGACCTTTGGTGACCAAATGCAGTTCTTTTGACTAAAAAAGGCTTTTTAGACACTTGAAGACCAAAATACAATCATTTTGACCCAAAAAATTTGTTCAGGCCATTGGAGACAAACTGCAGATTTCTTGTCTAAAACCGGCTTTTTAAGACTGTAAAAGACAAAAATACAGTCATTTAGACAAAAAATAATTTTCAGACCTTTGGTGACCAAATGCAGCTATTTTGACTAAAAAAGGCTTTTTTTGATACTTGGAGACCAAAACAGAGTCATTTTGACCAAAAAATAAAATTTCGGGCCATTGGAGAGCAAATGCAGTTATCATGTCTAATACAAGCGTTTTAAGACTTTAAAAGACAAAAATACAGTCATTTTGACTAAAAGTTTTTTCACACCTTTGGTGATCAAATTAAGTTATTTTGACTAAAAAAAGGCTTTTTAGACACTTGGAGACCAAAATAGAGTCATTTTGACCAAAAACATTTTTTCAGGCCATTGGTTACCAAATGCAGTTATCGTCTAAAACTGGCTTTTTAAGACTGTAAAAGACAAAAATACAGTTATTTTGACTAAATTTTTTCCAGACCTTTGGTGACCAAATGCAGTTATTTTGACTAAAAAAGGCTTTTTAGACAATTGGAGACCAAAATACAGTCATTTTGACCCAAAAATTTTTTTCAGGCCATTGAAGACAAAATGCAGTTATCTTGTCTAAACCGTCTTTTTAAGAATCTAAAAGACAAAAATAGTCATTTTGACTACATTTTTTTTCAGACCTTTTGTGACCAAATGCCGTTATTTTGACTAAAAAAAGGCTTTTTAGACACTTAGAGACCAAAATACAGTCATTTTGACCGAAGAAAATATTTTCAATCCATTGGAGACCAAATGCAGTTATTTTGACTGAAAAATGCTTTTTATACACTTGGAGACCAAAATACAGTCATTTTGACCCCAAAAAATTTTCAGGCCGTTGTAGACAAAATGCAGTTATCTTGTCTAAAACCGGCTTTTTAGGACTCTAAAAGTCAAAAATACAGTCATTTTGACTAAATTTTTTTTCCAGACCTTTGGTGACCAAATGCAGTTATTTTGACCAAAAAAGGCTTTTTAGACACTTGGAGACCAAAATACAGTCATTTTGACCCCAAAAAATTTCCGGCCATTGGAGACAAAAGGCATTTATCTTGTCTAAAACCGGCCTTTTAAGACTCTAAAAGCCAAAAATACAGTCATTTTGACTAAAAAATGTTTTCAGACCTTTGGTGACCAAATGCAGTTCTTTTGACTAAAAAAGGATTTTTAGACACTTGGAGACCAAAATACAATGATTTTGACCCAAATAATTTGTTCAGGCCATTGGAGACAAAATGCAGTTTTCTTGTCTAAAACCGGCTTTTTAAGACTGTAAAAGACAAAAATACAGTCATTTAGACAAAAAAAACAATTTTCAGACCTTTGGTGACCAAATGCAGCTATTTTGAGTTATTTTAAAAAATAAAATATTTTTTTATTTTAGTTATTTTGACTAAAAAAGGCTTTTTAGACACTTGAAGACCAAAATACAGTAATTTTGACCCAAATAGTTTTTTTCAGGCCATTGAAGACAAAATGCAGTTATCTTGTCTAAACCGGCTTTTTAAGAATCTAAAAGACAAAAATATTCATTTTGACTAAACAAAAATTTTTAGGCCTTTGGTGACCAAATGCAGTTATTTTTACTAAAAAGGAATTTTTAGACACTTTGAGACCAAAATACAGTCATTATGACCGACAAAAAAAATTTCAGGCCATTGGAGACCAAACGCAGTTATCTTGTCTAAAACCGGCTTTTTAAGAATAAAAGACAAAAATACAGTCATTTGGACTTAAAAATTTTTTTCAGACCTTTGGTGACCAAATGCAGTTATTTTGACTAAAAAAGGCTTTGTATACACCTGGAGACCAAAATAAAGGCATTTTGACCCCAAAACTTTTTCAGGCCATTGGAGACAAAATGCAGTTATCTTGTCTAAAAACGGCTTTTTATGACTCTAAAAGCCAAAAATACAGTCATTATGACTAAAAAATGTTTTCAGACCTTTGGTGACAAAAGGCAGTTCTTTTGACTAAAAAAGGCTTTTTAGACACTTGAAGAGCAAAATACAGTCATTGTGACCCAAATAGTTTTTTCAGGCCATTGAAGACAAAATGCAGTTATCTTGTCTAAACCGGCTTTTTAAGAATCTAAAAGACAAAAATAGTCATTTTGACTACATTTTTTTCAGACCTTTGGTGACCAAATGCAGTTATTTTGACTAAAAAAAAGCTTTTTAGACACTTAGGGCCTGATTCATAGTACGGCGAATTGGCGTTTCGGCGGGATTTTGCGAACCGGCGATTGTTTAAGTCTGAAATTTGTATTCAAAGAACGGCGGGCGGAAAATAGCGCCTAGTGTGAGATTCATTAAGATGCAATATGGTCAGAGCGCGACTTAAAACCACGCCAGCTAAAAGCTCGACTAAAGTTTAGCCAAATTTTCCCCAAATCACTGTGGAAGGTGTGGAAGTCAATTTGGAGATGACTTGCGTTTAAAAAATGTCAAAAACTGACTTAGAAAGAGAGATATCTGCGAAAGTGTAGAAAGGTTAAACAGCTCCTCCAGCCCCGAGCTGCGAACGCGCGAATGTGCGCATGCGCAACGCCAAATAGGCTCAAAAAATTTCGCCAGCGCGATTTTGGGCCAATTTTTTTTGAATACCGCTTGGAAATCCGCTGTCTCGCCCATAGAAAATGGCAAAAACCGGCGGAATTGGAAAAACATGCACACTTCCAACAAGGGATCCCTTAGTAAACACCATCACATTCCATACACCTTTCCTGCTAACTCAGAAATCATAACAGTCAAATCTACAGTGTTTATATAGAACCTCCACATTATCTGAAAAAACCCACAAAATATTACATTGGGGAACGGGTCGTCAGATAGAACAAAAATAGATGGAAAACATATTTCAAAGAAAGATTATTAGCATTTCACACATATCAAGGAAATGTCACAATTTTGACAATATTTTATGTGTTTCAAAAGAATTTTTTTCGAAATATATAGCAAATACTACATTTTCTTCCATATGGGTATGGCCAAGTGTTACCATTTTACTACACATTTAACTGAAGGTATATATATATATATATATATCCCTCATACTTGGCTAATTAGCAAAGTATGCCCAACAAACAAATAGAGCTTTAGCTCACAATATTGCTACATATTGACTGGCATCTTTTGTATTTTGTTCATGTCTTTAGATTAAAAGTTTGCTGATACACATGCCTTTTTCAAACATGAACAAAATTAATGATGTCAACATTTGGAGGATTGGAGATATCAAAGTGTTGCCCATACAGAGGGCTCCTTCCGGATTCGAACTTACAAACCTACAGCAGGAAGGCAGACTCCCTAATCATTGTGCTATTTCTCAGTGAGCGTTGGGTGTTTTCCTCATGCCGGCAAAATGCTCACATGGGAACAGGGGCCATTGAACTGAATAGGATTGGATTTTTTGCCTGTTTTGGGAGTTGATCCTTGAGCTGTACAAATCCCCCTCAAACGCCCCCAAATGGGCTACGTTCACATGTACGTGTTTGTGGTCTGTTTTTGGGGCTTTTTTAGGTGATTTCATATAACAATGCCTTCACAAAAAATGCATGTCAAAACGCCTGTGGAAACGCCAGCAAAAACGCCCATAAGAACTCCTGATATAATTGCCACACCAAATTTAGGGATGTTCGTGTGTGATGAGTCAGATTGTTGGCTTACATATCTGGGCAATCGTCACAATCTCACTTCCCAAATACCAAAAGGTGTGTTTCAATTGTTTCCCTAAATATATATTTCTCTCTCTCTCGCTCTCTCATGTAATTGTATATATATGTATGTATTCCTGTATCTAAACATTCTAAATAATGACTAGCAAACTTGAAGAGAGAATTTTATCAATTCACATATATACACACCTACATACATACATACATGGATTTGGGCTGTTTAGGTCTCTCTCCTCCTCCTCATTTCTATTTCCCTTGTTTTGGCAACTGAGCATGCTCCAAAACACACAGGACACACACAGTTAATTTTTTGACTGGGCGTTACCATTCTGGGTGTGTGTTTGCTTTGATTATATATAGCTCACTCAGACATCAGGAAAGATTTGACCTACGAAGAGGTCCAATATATTTGTGTGTCACATGCTTTATGGTTAACATTTGTGGGCCTTTGTTATTTATGGAGGTGAGGTTTGGCTGTGTTGTGTGTTGACTCTCTGTAAGTATTTATTGCAGTTAACATAATAGTGTATTGTTCTGTCAATCTGTTGATTATGGGCTCTTTGTCGATGTATATGGTCTAAATGTTGTACAAAGGTTGTTTTTGTTTGAAAAATACAAATCAGTGGCTTCAATGGGATACTGTGGAGACTGTGCCAAAAATATGTCATGTGAAATGTTTGAGCTGTGTATTAGTGTAATAAACAGCATGTTTCCAATCTTTTTTTCAAATGTCTTTATGTGTCTAAATAAAGTTTTCTGGTGTCCACAAATGTATGTATTTGTATTTCTTTTTGTAAGTTAAATATGCTTAATGGTTGTGTATGTTGACTATTGTTCGCGAATTTGCTAATATACAAACCCGCGTTCTCACATTTATACATTATACATTGAAACCGGAAACGAAACTTTTGGTGCGTGCACACGTTTCCGGAAATTGTCCAGGCCCTCTCGCAAGTGTGTGCATCATGGCTCCTGCGCTCTATACTGCCGAAATAGTGGCATTTGTGTGTAAGGTAAGGAGGGGGTGTGAATGTGCGGGATGGGGGATGGTGGCTGGGGGGATGGGTGGGTCGCTCGCTTATCTAGCGGGTGTGCAATAAACTTTTGGTCTGCTGATCTGCGCATGCACTTTCTGCCTATTAGATGTGATCTAGAAGCTTCCTGTTATAGAAACTTCCTAGATGTGAACCTGTTCCCTACACATGTATATATGTATATATGTATATATGTATATATGTGTATATGTGTATATGTGTATATATGTATATATGTGTATATATGTATATATGTATATGTATATATATGTATATATGTATATACACACACACACACACACACACACAAAATATATATTATAGAAAATATATATATTAGAGACAATATATATATTAGAGACAATGTATATATATATATATATATATATATATATATATATATATACTATGTATATATTATATACAATATATACATTATATACAATATATATACATTATAGAATATGTTATATATATTAGTGTATATAATAGGGAACAGGTTCACATCTCTGAACTTTCTATATAGATATAGATAGGCATACCCTGCTTTAAGTACACTCACTTTATATACACTCGTGAGTAAGGACACAGCTTGTTCAGCTTGGCATGACACTGCTCACAAACCATAAGTGACAGGGATAACAAACTTAGGGAGCAACGAGAGGGTACCCAGGACTGCAACATATCCATTTTGTGGCTGGCCAGCTTGCCTAGGTAATCTATCATGTCATAGTCCTGGATCCCCTTAACATGCTCCCACATGGTTTGGGAACAAGGCCATGTCAATGTGGCCAAAATTTACAATGGAGCTGGTGTATTTTCATGCATTGAGAAAAGAAAAAAGGGATTGCTTCACTTTAAGTACATTTTCAGTTTACATACATGCCCTGGTCCCATTGTGTACTTAAAGTGGGCTATGCCTGTATATAGATAGATTTGATTAGTTTCAACTTTTACACAAAATGAAACACAATTATCTGTGACAGATTGCTCTAACGCTTTGGAATCTGTCTAGATAAAGACAAATGTATTGACCCTTTTCATATATGCAAGATTAGAAACATTATATTCCCTAAATACATAATGCCAAAAATTATTGCCTTACATACATCCATACATACTGCAAGCTCTGCACCGTTTGTCTTGTCTGACACTCTTACCATCATAAGCTGGATCTGCACACAGCAGCTAATTGGTTCACCTGAGATGGAATCAGTGATCACAAAAATCTGGAATGGTCATGTCTTCAAAGGATTGCCTTGAACAAATCACCTCTAAAAGAAACACATGAGTGTATAATCACTTGTCTTAATGGATCACATTCCCAACACACCCATCTCACACTGCCATATGATAATGAATGGTGGTGTCCATTGCAAGTTAAATACACCCCCAGATCCCATTGCTTTGTTAATTGACAGATCTAACTGGAATCTGATGGCACTGCTGTGAACCACTATGCCATCAAATTCTGCTGGGGACCTTTAAAAAGGATTATGTGTGATTGTGTGGATAATTATGCCACCTTAAATTCGCATCTCCCACATACCATGTGCAACTCTTGCAGGAATTGCGAATCAAGGATAATTCAGCACAGCATAATGAACAGACACATTGAGGAGTGTAGGAGCACACCGTCAGATTCCCCGATCACACTATGGGGTTTTAACTCCTCCATAATTTTGCCACTTTGGAAACCAAGTGCTTACTTTATGTATACTTTTTAGACGGAACTCCAATTTCTAATAGGGTGATATCATTGCATGAGATTTCCCCTCACTCCCTGTCTTAGTGTCACCAAGACAGGAAGTGAGGGGAATATCATGGTGGGGAAATAGCTTGCAATTGTTGCCTTATAATGTCCATAGTATATATAAAAGGAAAGAATTGCTGGCTATATCCCCACGGGAGATTCCCTCACTTCCTGTCCTGGTGACACCAAGACAGGAAGTGAGGGGAAATCTCCTGCAATGATATAACACTGTTACATGTTCTAGTTATGTAGCAAACTTAAGAATATACAAAGCAAACATTTTTTTTCCCATTTTGGCAAAATCATGGATTAATTAAAAAACTATCTTTGTTTGTCCCGTGGCTTGCAGGAAAAACATTTTGCCTTGATTCCACCATCAACACAGACAGGGGAAACCCTCCTGCGGAGCCATTGTGTTCTCCCGGTGCTGCCCCTGCCAGGAAAACACAGTGATTATTGCTAGTGGCTACAAGAGATGCTAGCGATAAGTGTGTGTAAAATCTGACAGACTGGTTGTACGTTGTCCTCAAGGTGATCGATCAATCAACTTGGGTACCTTCAGCCTGGCCATACATAGTTTAAATCTGCATCTCAAATGAAGCAATCCCATTTACATATAACACTCCATAAAGGAGAATGGAGGGGCTTATCAGGTCTGCGTCAAAAATTAACAGCCACACCCAATCATGTTAAAAGGGACCTGAAAAGCAATCTGCATGGCTTGCTTTTCCAAGCATTGGCTAGTTGAGTGAGCCTGGACTAATAACAGTCACTGTAATGCTACCCATACTGCTGTCCTTTTAACATGGTGACAAAAGTTGATACCTATGCTACATGTGTGTAAAGTTACTTTCACCCTGCTAAATGGACAGCAATAAGGTTGTAAATACAGTGACTGCCTGTCCCCCCTGATGGCGGCCCTGGGTGTGTCATGAAAGGCCAATTGAGAAAATGGCTATATCATGTAGAGGAAATCACCAGTGTGGGGCAACCTATGTCATGGAGGTAGATTTGGACATCGATGTATATGTATCACCAGAAATGGAATTCTTTGTTCTACAATATCTCAAAGACGACCTAGCATGTTATTTGAAGACTGTACTATTTTGGACATACTTGGACTCAAACATACACTGCTCTTTCCACAGCTCCTCCTCCTCTGGGGGTATGATAACATAAATATGCATCTTCACCAAAAGCACAAGATGATGTGTCGTGTCCGGATGAGGCTGCAGCGGAGATTCCAGTTCCAGGCTGAGATGGTGGATCTGCAGCGGGCCTGGAGTGATGCCAAAAGGCGCTCACCCAGGCTCCTGCTAAAGGCTGTGGAGCAAATCTCCAGTAAGTAAAAATATACATTACATGTGACCAGATAGGTTACAATTTTTTGGGTAGGTGGACATGTGTTTAGCTATGCAACAACACTAATACCAACACCCCCCCCCCTCCCTCTCGCTCCTACCTTTCCTACCTCCATCAAGTGTCTCTTCACAACCTTTAATACTACTATGTACATTCGTATTTTTTATGTTTCTTTTTTTCTTCTGCTTCTAGCCAAAGCGGACGGCCGGCACCCTCTTGTGCTTTTGGTGAAGAAGGGGAGGAGGAGGACGGCCACACTCCAATATGCCTTACGAGACAGCGAGCCATTTGAGCAGCTGAAAATTGTGGATCGTAAGTAGAAAATAAAAATGGTAGAAATTTCAAATCTCTAATCACATTTTACAGAGCCCCCTTTACATCGGAGTCTCCAGACTTACTACACTGTAAGAGGGAAGTGTGAAGACTCTGATGTAAGGAGAGTTCTGGGAACCATTATTTGAGGGGGGAAGCTGGGGACTCTGGTGTAAAAGGGAACTCTGTGGTCCCCAAAGCTCCCCCATACATCTGAGCTTACAGAGACCCTCTTACACTTCCCTTCCTCAGTCCACCACAGTCAAGGGCACAACAAGTCCCACTGCAGAAGGCTACCTGCTTGGACTTGTAATGCTCTCTGTAGGGGAATGAGGAACTACTGGCTGCTATGCTAAGACTTGTAGTGACCTCTGTTAGGGACTAAGGATTCCTCAGTCCTCAACATTCTAGGGCACTATAAGTCTCAGCATAGTGGGCTGTCATACCTCAGTCCCTCACAGCTCGGGTCAAAAACAACACAGTTAAACATCTAAAGGACAACTCCAAACAAAACTACCAATAATGGACAGAGTCCATATGCTCTATAATGTCAAAGACCCGCTACCACTCACCTTCCACCTCCGGTGCTGTCATTGTGTAGGGCAAAGGGCTCCATCTACACCATGTTTGGCTTTCAGGTCAGATAGGCAGGACTTGCTCAGCTCCACTCTCTTCCCTGGCAATTGACTCTGGCGTCATTGTGGATCTTTCCTCCTCTAGAAAACACCCAGGGGCCCTCTCCTTGTCCCCCAGCCACCCAGGGCCTTCTTCTCCTCCTCCTCCACCAACCATTTTCTGACTCTTCCAACTTCCCTGGGGCTACTCAACCCCTTTGCATAGTGGACACCACAAATCTATGACCAGCCTGCAAAATATCAAGTCTGGGCCTGGTTACCTGTATGTTCCGGGTCCAGGGCGGAGCTCTCCTCCCAGAGCAACAACTGATGATAGCAGAGTGAGTTGACCGGCCAGTCACTTCCTACTGGTGCAGGTACACACCTACCGATTCCTCCACATCTTAGGATAACATGATCAGACGGCCAATCCCCAGTCAGAGAAGGAGGAGTAAGTGTCAGCGGACAACAGACACCTGGCAGACGCAGTGAAGGGACTGCAGCAAATTTTAGATCCGAGGATTGAAAGCAATCTTTTACTTGGGAGATTTCCCTGACTGCGCCCTTCGAAATGTTGGTGCTCCGCCACTGGCCGCAAGGCCCCTGTAGGTGCGAGGCCTTAGGCGCCCGCTTAATTTGCATGGTGCCCTCCTGTTTTAAAACATGGTCAATGCATCTCATTGGTGTAAGTGAACTTCTATGTTCTGAATTGTAGGGGCATTGAGTATGGTGCTAGCATGATGAGAGGTTACTGCCTATTTGTGTCCATAAATAATATATAATGTTTTTCTTTTATTTTAGAAACCAGTGATGAGGATGTGGAGGCTCAGCCTTCTCAGGCCCACTGTAAGTAATGTGGATGTGCTGGTGTGTTGTGTATTAGGTCTAACTTGGAGGAATGATTGTTTGTTTTGTTTTCTTTTGTGGTTGATGTCGCTTCAGCAACAGAGGAGCCTCAGGCAGGGCCAAGTAGCCAGGATCTGGGGCAGGAGGACATTGGTGCCCAAGAAGAGGCCCATTTGACACCCAGTGATGAGGACCTGGGCTTTCCTCAAATGGGAAGTAAGTATTCTACATGTGTTTGTGTGTTCAATGTGTCCTGGGAAATATAAGGGCTGTAATATATATATTTTGCCATTGGGGTTATGTAGCAGCTGACATTGAGGATGTTTGTTGTGGAGGACTGGGGAAGAGGGGCCGCTGCTTACCCAGTCCAATGTAACTACTACCTTCAATGTTTCCCAACTACTTTCTGTGTGCCTTTATCAAATAGCTTTGGTTCAAGGATTGTATTTGTGTCTTTGTGTTTCTAGGAGATACGACGCCATCCCCCCATGAAGGGACACCATCCCCCCATGTAGGGTCTCCCCCATCCTCCCCCACTCCAGGCTCCCCTGAACTAGTCTGTAAGTACCTAAAATTAGATTCTCACATGAATTGTGTGTGCTAGGATGATGTGTATCTAGGATAATCTAAGTTGGAGTCAAAGCAAGTGTAGTTTTGCTATATGTGACAGGAAGGTTGGTCATGAAACACTCTTGCTTAACCTTCATGTTTGAAAGGTGGTTTTGGGGAGCATTATAGGACATGTTATCTTTTGTAAGTTATCTCAAGCCACCCTATTCTAAATTGGTGTTAGTTTCTCTACATTGGAAATGGTGTGCTTTGTACTTGTAAATTTTTTGGGGACATTGTAATTTAATCATGTCCTGATTTAGTCAACACTGAAAATGTGTGTTTATCAATCTTTCATAAATACTCTTCCTCGGTAATGTACCACATTCCAGCTCACAATTTGTGTTCTTTTTGTGCAGTTTCTCCAGAGCCAGCAACGCCATCCACTTCGGGGGCCCAAAAAAAACCTGATGATGGTAAGTTGTGTGCTTTTCCAGTAATGTGTCTACTTAGTAAGTGGAGAAATGCTAACTGTGTATGTCCCCGCTCAGGCTTCAAGTTGTTCTAAAGGCAGCAGGTTCTTTATGTGAATGCATTCTATGCATTAGTATTCCAAGTGATAGGTGTGCATATTCCCCCTAAGACTTACTGGGACCATTTTCTTACTGTCCAAAATTTTGCACAAATACTTGTCTGGAACAGACTCCCCCTCCTCCTTAACTGAGGTGACAGCATGCCAATATTGCCTCCTGATGCTGTCACTCCTAATCATTGAGACCATCGGAAGGGAGGGGGGAAAGGCTGGCTCACAGCCTAGTGCCTGAACAGGCACAGGGTGCTTGGCTTCATCTCATGTGCCTCCATAGCAAGCTGCCTGCTGTGGGGTCAACCAACAGGAGGGAGGTGCCTAGAGGTGTGTACAGGGGCCATGTAAAAAGGAGGATTGTGATTTCTCTCGTCCCCAAAAACCTAGAGAGTGTAAGTCTAACCTGATTAGTTTTCCGCAGCCCTCCAAAAATGATATGTTTCCAACACTTAAAACAGGCAGGGCTGAGGCACAAAAAACATCCGAAAAACACAATCAGCACAAAAGCAGGGAGTACGTATCCTTAACGCTACAAGCTTCACCCAGAAGAATGACGCTTGCACTGTACAAATCTTCATCACCACCATATCAAAGTCTAAATAAAACTTTCAGGGAAATGTAGAGAGGAGTAATGAGTGGGTGTTAGAGCGTTTTCATGACTGCGTAACCTACAGTTAGAGTGATTCGATTTTTAGATTAATTTTTTCTTTTCTCTTAACACAGCTGGGATGGCGGAAAAACTAAAAGGGGAGCAGACACATCTCCTCCGGCCACAACTGGCCCTCCGAATTCCAAAGGGTAAGTCTCTACTATGTGTCAGGTTCAATCTATAGACAGTAAGAGGGAGAGAGAACGCTACACAAACTCCAATGGTGATAGAGATAAATGTGTGCACATGTATCGTGTTGACCAATTGAACCCAAAACACCTTACATTCTTCTAAATGATTGCTTGTGTTGACATGAAGAAAAGCCTTTTACTTAGCTTTGGTGGAACTGCTACTAACATTCCAAGCCATCTTATGTAACCTTTTGAACAATTTGCTGTGAAAGTTTGAGTTTAAGGTTTACACCAGCAATTTAGCATATTTGCTTCAGAGTGTTGATAAAAGCCAACCAATAGACTCCTAAGCATATTTGTTGAGGCACATTAATTACAATCGTTGTTTGGATCATTTTGCATAAAACTAATTGTCATGTCTTTTTCTACCCAGGACACACCCACCTCACCTATGAGGTCCTTTTGGAATATGTTACGTGGTGCATAGACCGAATTTTAGTTTTGGAAGACACTTATGGGGCGGATCCAGACCCTCAGGAGCCATTTGTGAGGAATGTGTCACCCTTAAAAAGATTGTAGTTTTTATTTTTTAATTTGTTTTGTTAATTTTCCAATGTTTTTTAAATGTCACATTTCTACATTCTAAAAAAAAATATACCAAAAAAAGAAAAAAATTAAAAACCCTTTTTTTGGGCCCAAAAACATTAGAAAAATAATTAAAAACCCTTTTTTGGGACCAAAAAAATTTAAAAAATAATAAAAAACCCTTTTTTGGGACCACAAAAATTAGAAAAAAAAACAAAACCCTTTTTTGGGACCAAAAAAATAAAAAAATAATAAAAAACCCTTTTTTGGGACCAAAAAAATTAGAAAAAAAACCCCCCTTTTTTGGGACCAAAAAAATTTGAAAAAAAATTAAAAACCCTTGTTTTTGGGACCAAAAAAAATCAAAAATGTTTACAAAAAAGCCTTGTTGTTTTTGGGACCAAACAAAACCAAAAATGTTTACAAAAAAGCCTTGTTGTTTTTGGTAACAAACAAAACCAAAAATGTTTACAAAAAAGCCTTGTTGTTTTTGGTAACAAACAAAACCAAAAATGTTTACAAAAAAGCCTTGTTGTTTTTGGTAACAAACAAAACCAAAAATGTTTACAAAAAAGCCTTGTTGTTTTTGGTAACAAAAAAAACCAAAAATGTTTACAAAAAAGCCTTGTTGTTTTTGGTAACAAACAAAACCAAAAATGTTTACAAAAAAGCCTTGTTGTTTTTGGTAACAAACAAAACCAAAAATGTTTACAAAAAAAGCCTTGTTGTTTTTGGTAACAAAAAAACCAAAAATGTTTACAAAAAAGCCTTGTTGTTTTTGGTAACAAACAAAACCAAAAATGTTTACAAAAAAGCCTTGTTTTTGTGAAACTACAAAAAAATTGTAAAACCAAAAAAAATGTTTATATAAATAAAATAAAAGTATGTTGCTCGTTGCAACACAAATGTTACATTGGCAATTTAGTTAATTCTATTATATATTTTAATATATTTTTTGTACGCTACAGTTGGCAGACACCCACATGTGTTATTAAAACGTTTATTTTATTACCAAAGTTTTCTTTTTGGTGTACACATCGAATGTCTTTTGTGTTGTATTTGTTTAGTCGAGTGGTGTGGTCTGTAATTGTTAGTATGTTGGCTTTGGTTTATGTTAGCCTTGAGACTTGTTTTGAAGCTACATTTGAAGGGAGACCTTTTCTTGGGGCATTATGTGAACATTGAGTTTTCAAAATTTACATGAAATCATATGTTTGGAGATAGAGAAGCACGTGTGTATAAATGCCTACATTAACCAGGGCCATTACTTGGCCACCAACACTCCTAAAAAACCAAAGATCAAACACAAACTAATCATTTTGCATAAAATTTAATTTCATCCCCAAAAAAAACACTATAATAAATCATATTGTGCCACCCTCAAATTAAACAAATAAATGGGCCAACAAATTGGCCAATGTAACAATCATTAACAAAACTAACCAAAATAAAATAATAAAAAAAAATTAAGTTGGTGGTGGTGGTGGTGACTGAAGCAGTGTGGTGAGCACTGTTAAGGTTCCTGCCATCAAATGGTGGGACAATAGTCCCATCTGGTCTGGGGTTAGCCATAGAGTTCTGGTCAAGTGGCCCATTAGGATCAGATCTTGTGTCTTAAGCTGCTGATGATGCAGGGTGTTGAACCCTGGAAATGTCCCAGACTGAAGATCTTGTGCCAATAGTCTAATCTGCTCTGTGCTCAGCCTAAGAATTTGGGGAACGTGTGCCATTACCATGAGATGGGATAGTTGCTGCCCCGAGGCTATTTGATGCTGCTGGTGGTGCAAGGGTTGTGAAGATGTGTGGGGAGTGGTGGTTGATTGGTTGTTGTGGTCCACGGTGCGGGGGGAAACGACATGTCGCATTGGTGAGAAAAAAGGAGGACGGCCTGGGGAGGAGTGAAGTGATAAAGGTGTGTAGGGAATGTAGTCAGGTGGAAGGGGTATTGTGGAACCAGTGCGCATTGAGGTTGTGCAGGAGGATTGCTCATTGAGGGGTGTGGGAGTCCGAACGGAGTGTGAAGTGCTAGGAGTGGCTACAGGAGGAATTGTCCCATCCCCAGCTGCCTGACAAGTGGACAACACTGGCATTACCCTCCCACTACCACAACCTGCAGTGGCAGGTGAGTGAGATGTTTGGGAGGGCTCTGCCAATGGGGCATCTTCAGATCCAAACAGGCATTGGCGTGTGGCCAGCACCTGAGTGTCAACACTTTGCCGATCCCGTTGATGCTGGTCTGCTAAACTTACCAAGCTGTTACGCATATCCTGTTGAACCTGTACCATTGTTGCTACAGATTCCTGTATGAGCCCGAGCAGACGTACTACCTCAATAGATTGCTGAGTACGCCTCCTTAACTCATTTTGGATCCGATACTCATCAAGCAGCCTCTCAGCTACATCCAGCATAGATGGACGAGTTTGGGTAGGTGACAATCCCTCTGCATCCAAGGCTACCTGAAAGCAGAAGAAATAGACCAAATCATTATCAAACATCATGACTAAATATTTCAGATTAGTTTGGCAAATTAACACCCCAAGCAGAACATTGAAAAGTTTGATGTGCTTCTAATAAGTACTTGTTCATTGTAAGATTATACAAGCTAGCAACACTTCTGATAATGGGTACATATTATATTGGTATGACTAATATGACAAAGGCAAAAAAGATTCAACATGAAGGTGTTCCCAATTAACCCTGGTGTGGTAGGTTGTTTATGCTTTTGGTAAATCGGTTACTACACCAATGACTTTATACATCTCCGTATGTTGTCTAAAATCTTGCCATCAATCGGCTACAGGACAACCCAACCAAACGATACCCATGAATTTGGACCTGGAAAATCAAAGACTGGCCGGACTTTAAAGATCCTGGATGTTTTTGGAACATTAGTGCCACGCCAAATTATAACATAATTCCCTGATGTTCAAGATAGAACTCTTGTTGTGCTGGTGCATCGTCAGAATGTCATAGCACTAATTTAACACACACAATGTAAGCCACATCTAGCCCAAAATCATTACTACCATTGAAATGTTACATGTGCACCTTGTTCCCTTATATCACATACCACAGCACTGGATGCAGAATCGTCGCCAGCTCCTGATCCAACTCCAGCTGCTACGTCAAGAGGGGCCTGATGTTCTTTAAAAAAAAAAACATGTTTAGTACATAACCTTAGGCAGTAATGATTATGGCCAGATTGCCCTCCTAGCTTCAGGAATGAAGCATTGAGGCCAAACATTCAAAAGTGCTTTCCTGGGCTCATAGGACACTTGCTAAACCCTCCCAAAGGTTAAGAAGGCTTGGTCTGCCTACTAATGACGGCACCCATTAATGCTGTCAACTGTGTTTTGCAGGGTAAACATCTAAAAGGCAACACTCTTTCATAAGAAAAAACATGTGTGTTAATGGGGTTAATAAGATAGCAAAAAACATTATTTGGCTAGACATACCAACACCTTCCTCCAGGCCTTGCTGCACTGGGTGTGTTCCCTGCTGCGGATCTTCTGTAAAGGACATAGCAATATGAGCTATCTTGGCAAAAAAAATAAAAAATCTACATTGTTTGGCACAGTATGATATTGGACCTACCAGGAGGAGGGTCAACACTGATGTCAACACCTGTGAGTCCGTCTGGTTCGCCAAGCTGCATGGGCTGTGGAGGGGCTGAGATCCGTGCTACAGATGAACAAATTGCAGGTTGGGGAAAACCAAAAAAGGACAATTGTAAGGGCAAGTATCAAATTCTATTCATGTCACACATAGGATAGTAGTTAATCTTTTCAAAACAACTCACACAATTGACATCCAAGATAATATCCTACCTCGGTGCAAAGCATCCGAATCTAAGTCCTCTCTGGGAAAGATGGTATCGGGTCCTATGATCTTCAAGAAAGGTAATTGATAATCCCAGAGAGAACTTCGTGCACGTTCATCCAGCCGACCTTGTCGGTCATAAAGACCCTCCGCAGCCCATGCAATTAGCTTCTTCCGAACGGACCCACAGATGTCGTTGACCTTCTTCCGCACACTGTCACGGTGGCGAGGTGCTTCACCCAGTGCATTTACAGCATCCCGGATTTCATCCCACAATCTGTTCTTCTCTGTTACTGAGTAAGACGCGGCCCTGGTCCCATGTATCGCCTGATATCTGGCCATATAGGCGTGGACCAGGGCACAGCACTGATTGTGGGTGAAACGGGGAAGCCGGGGTAATGTGGACAAGCTGACTCTGGTGGACAGACCCTCTCCAGGACTACTGTCAGAAGAGCCAGCTTGTCCACTTGGTGTGTTACCACCTCCCCCGGCTTCCTCCTCCGGGATGGGGATGGTGGACTCCCTCATGGATACAGCTGGAGCCTCCCTCACACCAGAGCCAGACGATCTGCCCACCCTGCCCCCCCTGCCCCCCCTGCCCCCCTGGCCACCCTGGCCACCCTGCCCCTTCTCATCCTTCCAGTGGGTGGGGCCATGGGAGCACGAGGTGGGCAGAGAATCTGGCTGTCCAGCAGCAGCAAAGAGCCCCAAACTCCTAAATATGAAATGACAAAAGAGAAAACAGAAAAAACATGATTTGCAGATTGCTCTTCATATACAGTATAATTAGTGAACAGTTACAGAACACACTTACCTAATGGCACAAACAGACTTGGTGGTGGTGGTGGTGGTGGTGGTAGTAGTGGGCAAAGAGCAGAAGAGGCTGCAAAGAAATGGAAAAAAAAACACATAAGAAAACGCATATGGGTACAAATCACACATGGCCCTCCAAACACTTACCTAATGGCACAAAGACGGTGGTGGTGGTGGTGGTGGTGGTGGTGGTGGCAAAGAGCAGAAGAGGCTGCAAAGAAATGGAAAAAAAAAACACATAAGAAAACGCATATGGGTACAAATCACACGAGGCCCTCCAAACACTTACCTAATGGCACAAAGACGGTGGTGGTGGTGGTGGTGGCAAAGAGCAGAAGAGGCTGCAAAGAAATGGAAAAAAAACGCATAAGAAAACGCATATGGGTACAAATCACACGAGGCCCTCCAAACACTTACCTAATGGCACAAAGACGGTGGTGGTGGTGGTGGTGGCAAAGAGCAGAAGAGGCTGCAAAGAAATGGAAAAAAAAACGCATAAGAAAACGCATATGGGTACAAATCACACGAGGCCCTCCAAACATGTACCTAATGGCACAAAGACGGTGGTGGTGGTGGCAAAGAGCAGAAGAGGCTGCAAAGAAATGGAAAAAAAACGCATAAGAAAACGCATATGGGTACAAATCACACGAGGCCCTCCAAAAACTTACCTAATGGCACAAACAGACTTGGTGGAGGGGGGGTGGTGTAATCCTTTATAGGCAAAAGGAGGCTGCAAACATTAAACATACATGAGAAATCGCATGACCTACATACGTGCACATAATAAATTACAGTTATCAGGAAAGCAAAAATGGTGTCTTTGGAAGCTGGGAAGGTAAGGGGGCAGGTTTAGATGCCAAATCTAGACTGCACACCTTTAACAAACATGAGAAAACACATGTCCAAACCACATGCACATGGGGCCAACTGCCAATGATTAAAAGACACTTGAGGGGTTCCCAAGCTATTGTGGGTTGGAGGGGATTCACCATAGACAACTTAAGCACACCCAAGATAAGTACAAATTCTCTCCTTCCTTTTTTTTGGGAGAGAGAGATACAATTGTCTTACCTCCAGATAATGTAGGTTGTGGGTCACAGGGTCTTGCTAGCACATAAGAAACATCGATCTATAACATCCAGCAGCCATATTGGCCATGTGCTCCTTTTATAGCTGGCTCACAGGTGTGATAATTAGCGGCCGTTTCTATATATATCTGCGCATTCGCGAATTTGCGCGTTCAAAATGGAGGACGATATCCCAGACGCATTAGATGGTGCAATGCTGGCATTTATCGGTGCCTTGTTTGAGGAGGCCCTAGCACAGGAGGCAGCAGAAGGTGGGGAAGCTGCAGCAGAAGGTGGGGAAGCTGCAGCAGCAGCAGCAGCACCTCCAGCAGCAGCACCTCCAGTCCGTGTGCCCTTACCTCGCCAGCCACGCATTTTTGCTCCAAGGATCTATTTGGACAAGCTGCGGGATTCTGATGTAAGGAGGAAATTCCGGCTCGAGCGAGGAACTATTCTCCACCTCTACCAGCTCAAAGCAGACAAAATTGACCCGGACACACAGCGCGGCCATGCGGTGCCCGGCATGGCCAGATTGCTGGCCACTTTGTATATTTTAGGGCATGGCAGCTTCCAAGCCACTTCGGGAAGTATCATGGGCATTAGCCAGCCCACAGTTTCAAGGGTGTTCATGTTGGTCATTAATGCCATAGTCGATATAGTGCCCAATTTTATCCACTGGCCACAGAATGAAAATGAGTGGAATGAAGTCAAGTTGGGTTTCTACCTGCGGGCACACATGCCGCAAATCCTAGGGGCAATCGATGGCACCCACATAGCCATTAGGCCACCAAGGAGCCACGAAAGTGAGTACCGGAACCGCAAGCAGTACCACTCCGTGAACGTCCAATTAGTGTGTGATGCCAAACAGCGCATCATGAGTGTCAACACTGGTCACCCAGGGTCGTGCCATGATTCCAGTATGTTAAGAACCAGTACTCTGTACAAGGTGTTTGAAAGTGGACAAATGCCCCAAGGGTGGCTTATTGGTAAAGTATTTTGTCTTAACAACATAAACTGTAAGATTACATAGACATAGGAATAAGCTACATCGGTGTACACCCTGATTTAAGCAAAGCCTACCTAAAATGGATGTGTTAGGAGTTGTCAGGCTGTTCACACACAACCAGATCAGCAGCTTAGCAGCTCACAAAAGAAAGATTTGCAAAGTTGTCTTTGAGTCCAATGAAGGTGGTTAACCAATGTGTAAATGGTGTCCTCTAGCCACCCAAAGAAAACCTACAAATGATTCCAATGGTATTGCCATATCCCCAAAGTACTTTGCATAAGTGAGTCAATATTGGTTTCCTCACTCTAGTTGCAGATATATTCCAGAAGTAATACCTAGGCTAATGTAATAGGAACAAAATAGGGGCCAAGTTGGAACTTGCAAGAGAAACCCACCACTTTGTGTGTCCTTTTTCCCATTTGTATTAGTGATTTAGGCAGTTAGACAGAGTTGAGATGTTTCATATGAGTTTTTGCAAACAGACGAGCAGGTTGTTTAGTAAAATGCCTAATTGTCTCCCATTTTGAGGAGTCATCTAAAGTCACATGATATGAAGAACTAATGTATATTTTTCTTATTTTTCAGGGGATGCTGGTTACCCGCAGCTGACGTGGCTGATGGCTCCAATCAGGTACCCCCAGGGCCCAGCAGAGAGGAATTACAACAGGGCCTTGCGGAGAAGCCGGAGTATCATTGAGTTGACCATAGGTCTTCTCAAATCCCGGTTTCTCTGCTTGGCCCGGCCTGGGGGTGAACTCCTGTACTCTCCTACAAAGGCTTCCAAGATCATCCTGGCGTGCTGCGTGTTGCACAACATGTGCGTTGCCCGGGATGAATCTTGGGAGCTGACGGAGGAGAGGGAGCCAGAGGTCCGTCAGCCGGCGGCCCCAAGGCGGCGGAGCACCGCTGCAGGTTTTGCCACCCGGAATACCCTGGTTGCTAGCCACTTTACATGTAAGTACTGTAACCGGTCAAGATAGGGCATGTGTATTAATTAGCTAGTTAGCAGAGGTGTCACTCACAGGGAGACAGAGGGTCATTATCATCTGCCAATGATACTTGCCATTGTAGATAAAGTGTAGTCAACATTGGTAAAATTGTGTTACTTGAGCAAAAACATGCACCTCTAACCATAAACATGTTGGTATTGTGAATAGTGTAAAGGGCTGAGAAGAGCTGTCAGGTGTTTATTTGTGTCTATGCCACCTGTGTAGTTATTGATAACATGAACGGCTGCTTGGTATCTTATGGTGTTGTAATTTTCCAGAACGTCAACATCTTGGAATCATGGCATGTACCATGAGAAGCCTGTGGTGATGGGCTGTCTGGCGTCACAGGTGTGTATTCAAATGTTTACATTAATGATTTCTGGTTTGTGTAAGTTGGCATAAAATGTGTTATTTCACTCGTGATGTCGAAATTAAATGAAGTTCAGAATGAAGCAAACAGGCATTAAGATGTGATTTTCATAATGAAATGTCTTATCCTTTGTTTTATTTTTCCAGGAGTGGTACTGCTTGCGGGTGTAGGTGGTAGAAACCCACCTTGATGGACTCCACTCATCTTCTTTTGTGGTCAGTGGATATTTGGTAAGGCACATGGGCAATGACCAACATGAACACCCTGGAACTTCGAAAGTGGCTTGGAAGCTGACCAGCAACCTTGCCATGCCTGTCCCCTATGAGCTGGTAGAGGTGCAGAATGGATTCTGAACTCTGCCTGAAGTTGTGGAAGACATCAGAATCCCGTAGCCATGGAGCAAAGATCGTGGTCTGGCGCTGTAAAGGCACACGGACTGGAGAGTGACAATATTATTTTGCTGCATCCCTCCTTATGCTGTCATTCTCAAATAAATAAAGACTTTAGAATTGAACATGTGTTTTTTTGTTTTGTGTGGGTGCCTACAGACAAAAGGGCCATCCACACTGTAAGATTTAGAGAAGACTTTATCCTTCAGATTGACATTTTCTATGTAGTGCAAGGGCCTGCCTGATTGCATCCAAATTGAAAGTGTTGAGGTTTGAGCTTATATTATATGGTTTGGTTAAGTCTACAGGAAAAAGTCTAGACAAATTGTTAGTGTATGGCCCATTAAGCTGCCAAGGCCGGAGTTTTGCACTTTGCATGCTGCTTGTACTGGTGATGTGAGGGGTTGTAATGTAGAGTAGGGATGTGACAGTGTTGTGTTGAGGTGTGAGGCAAATGTAGTGTTGGACTATGAGGGTCTGTGTTGTTGAAATATGGAGAGAGTCCAATATCAGACACCTATGTTTATTGGTCAAGAAATTGTAAGAACCATGGTAAATATGTAAAGAATTGCATCTCGATAAAACTAGGACCACACTCAAAAAATCAAAATTGTGTTGTTTCCATTGATGTGCTTGAAATTTGGGGAGGACACCCCCCCCCCCAAATTCAAGATAGTTTAAAAAAACTGTTAAAAAAATGAGAGTGAAAAGAGATCCCAAGTGTAGTGATGTGATTTGAACCCATGACGTTGTTAACTGCAGTGAAGTTGCAAAGCACTTAGCTATTGTGCAGAATAAAGCTGTACGGTGGAAAAAAAGGAGTGTGTTAAGGCTAAAAAGCACATATAGCTAAAGAACTAAACATTGTATGGAATGTGGGAAGAAGACCATGGTAAAATTGTGAGGTTTCATCTTGCCCTGAAGTAGGGTAGGGGTTTGGTCACTTGCCTTTGGTACTTTCAATCATAGGATCGATTTGACACACAGACAAGATCAAAAACTCACTTAAAATGGCGTAAGCTTGCAAGCGCTTCTGAGTGTAACATTATTTAGCAATATATATGATGTAATCCGTTACATTTTAGCAATATAAACAAAAAAAGAAAATAAAAAAGGTAGGTGGAGATGGTAAGCCTCGAACCTACAGCAGAGGGAAATGAATTACGTGTGATGTGTGCACTAATCCACTAGCCCACATCGCTATGTGAAACTGCTATAAGCACGAAGACATAAGTTTGCGAATTGGCGAAGCCGCGATCGTAAGTGAATCCCGCTGACGGCGGAATTCATTATTGCTGTTTCACTAGCCAATTCGCCGCAGCGCCAGTTAATTGATTTGAACGCGGCGAAACTGAAACACGTCATAGATGTTTGAAGCTGCAGTTTCTTTAAATCCGGCCCCCCGAGACCAAAATACAGTCATTTTGACCGAAGAAAATATTTTCAGGCCATTGGAGACCAAATGCAGTTATCTTGTCTAAAACCGGCTTTTTAAGACTAAAAGACAAAAATACAGTCATTTTGACTTAAAAAAATTTTTTCAGACCTTTGGTGACCAAATGCAGTTATTTTTTTTTCCATTAAAATTTTTATTAATTTTCAAAGGAAAACAAACATAACATATGTCATTGCAGAAGTCGATACATCATATACATTGAATACAGCAAGTACAGCAAAGTGTAGTAGTAGCCAAGACAATGCCAGCAAGTAGGGTCACAGGCATGTCCTCTCTGACTTCTATGTGTTAGCTAGCTGGTGAGCACCGTGAGCACCGTACCCCCCCCCCCTCCAGAGTGTAGATACTGTAAACAGAGTCGCTAGGAGCCTCAGAGGCGAGGTAGGGAGATAGGGTGTGGGAATAGAGAAAGTATATGGGGAGAATTGGGTAGACATAGAGAGAGATAGGGGGAGCTGATTTAAGGGGGGGAGGGGAGGAGGGAGGGGGAGGGAGGGAAGGAGGGGGGAGATATGATAGAGAGAGAGAGAGGGAGGGAGGGGAAGGAAGGAGGGAGGGGGGGGGTAGAAGGAAGGGGGGAGAGATGTGAAGTTGATTGAGGGAGGGGGGGAGGGAGAGGAAGGAGGGAGAAGGGGGGGAAGGGAGGGAGGAAAGGTGAGGGGTAAGACAGAGAGAGGGAAGAGGAGGAGAGTAGGGAGAGAGTATAAGCAGCATGGTCAACAAAGTGATAAGGGGGATGTAGGAAAAAAAAGAAAAAAAGAAGAGGTAATACTAGGAAGGGAGAGGGAGAGAGAGTTAGGAAGAGGGATTAGTAAGCCTGAAATGGTGACAGCGGGAGCAAGTAGGGGAGAGGTTGCCGGTGCCCAAGTGTGGCCCACCCGGTAATCCCACTTACGGTTAGGTGACATATGTACAATAACAACAAGGGAATGAGGTAACAACGGGGAAATAAAGCAACAATTTGTCAGCAGCGCATTATTCAGTCTTCAATATGCATAGTATTTATATGTAACATTACTAATCCGGAAACCACTTGGACCACCTGAACCATGCTTTATCAAATCTAGCACCTCGACCTGACTTGTAGGCAAGCAGCTTTTCATAATTGTAATTGGTTTTGACCAACGCTATAACTTCCGAGGTAGTGGGCGTTAAATCGGATTTCCACTGTCTAGTTATGAGGCTCCTTGCGGCCAGTAGAATGTGCGTTACCACTGTACCACTGTCCATGGGGAGTGCCTCAATCCCTATGTTCAATATCGCCAGTGCCGGAGAAGGGCGGGTCAGCACCCCCGTAATTCTAGATATCATGGAGAACAAGCTGTTCCAGAAACCTTTCAGGTGTCTGCATGACCAAAATACATGAGTCAGGTGGGCAGCTTCACCGCACCCTCTCCAACACATGGGTGAGTAGTCGGGAACAAATTTAGATAACCTGTATGGTGTAAGATACCATCTCAAATTTATCTTTTGCGACAATTCCCAATGGTTAGTGCACGATGAGGATTGTCAAATAGACCGAAAAGCTGCCTGCCATTGTTTGTCAGTAAACTTCTCATCCAGGTCCTTCTCCCATTTCATCCCAGTAAGGGATAGCCTTACTATACTCCAATTTGTTTTGAAGGAAGTTGTAGAACAGCGAAGTTCCCCTGATCGAGCGAAGGTTACCCAATAGGAACTTCCATCCTTGGGACGGAACATGGATATGTGGTGACGTTAAGGAGTGGAGGAAGTGGGATATTCTCAAGTACAAATAATATTCGGTGGGAGGGAGCGAATATTCTTCCTGTAGGTCAGCAAATGTTTTTAGTACATCTCCTGTCAGGATATGGTCCACAGTAAGTATACCATTGTTTACCCAGGTTTTGAGTGAGGTGTGAGGAATAACCAGCTCCAGCACGCCCAACGGGACAGGGACTCTCACCCTCGCAGAATGTTGACTGGAGCGAGTCATGAACGCGCGCCAGGCAAGGAGTGAGGCTTAGAACGAAATGGGGAGCGCTATTAGTGGTCTCGGGCTCCATATGTCCGCTAAGAGCACCGTCCGCAGGGGGAGGGGGGAGCAGACCTCAGCTTCCATGGAGCTCCACACTGTGGAAGACCCAGGAGCCACCCAGTGTGTTAATTGTGCCAAATGTGAGGCCAAGAGTTAGTCTCCGATGTCGACCATGCCCATACCCCCGGCAGACCAGTGCTTAATCAAGTATGAATGGGCGCTTCTCGGTCTCTTGCCCCTCCATACCAGCCCCTTGAGTGCTACCTGTAGGGAAGTTATGATTTTCTGGGGTACCGGAATCACTAAGGTCCGAAATGCATATAAAATTTGGGGCAAGAGGACCATCTTGAACGAGGCAAGACGGCCAGACCAGGTAAGTTCTGTGTTGGAAATTCTGCGGCATTCCTTCTCAATTTTGGCCACTAGAGGCGGGAAATTAGCATCAGCTAATAGGTTTACTTTGGGGGTCAGTTGAATTCCCAGGTACGGGATGCTATTTTGTTTCCAAGTGTAGGGGTATAAGGATTGTAACTTTCGACATAAGGCCTGGGGTATGCCCAACGGTAATATCAAGGATTTCGTAAAGTTAGCCTTGTAGTAAGAGGCTAGGCTGAATTGTTGTAGCAAGGAATGTGTAGCCGCCAATGACCTCTCAGGGTCAGACATGAAAATAATGACGTCGTCCGCAAATAAACTAATAACATGGGTGCGCGTGGGGGTAGTGAGGCCCTTAATATTTGCGGAGGATCGAACTGCCTCCGCCAGAGGTTCTATAAGCAAATTAAAGATGGAAGGCGACAGTGGGCAACCCTGCCGCATCCCATTCGTGATGGAGAAGGACCTTGACAGCATGCTGGATGAGTAGACCTTCGCCGAGGGGTTGGAGTACAATGCCAATATTGCGCTTAGAATAGGACCCTGAAACCCAAATCTCTGTAATACTCAATTCATATATGTCCAATGAACTTGGTCGAATGCCTTCTCCGCATCCAACGAGAGCAGCAGAGAAGGCACCCGACCAGATCCAGCCCTATCCACCAGCCCCACCACCCTCCTAGTAGCATCTGAGGCCTGACGGCCCCTGAAAAAGCCAGACTGATCTGGATCTATGAGATCCGGCAAGACCGGGTGGAGTCTAAGGGCCAGTACTTTGGCATACAATTTCACATCAGTGTTCAGTAGCGATATTGGTCTGAAATTAGGGGGGGAAGTGGGTTCTTTACCCGGCTTGGGCAGTGTGACCACATACGCTTGAAGTAATTTATTAGGCAGAGAGGCAGAGGACACCGCGGCCGCTAACATCGTTGCTAAGTGTGGGCTCAGGGTTGGGGTAAACTGTTTGTAATAAAGATTGGGGAGGCCATCAGGGCCCGGAGATTTCCCCGTTGGCAGTGTGCGTATGGCTCATTCCACTTCAACCGCGGATATCGGGGCGTTAAGAGCCTGCAGTTGAGATGCACTAAGGGCTGGCAAGCGAACAGAGTCCAGGAAAGAGGATATGATTGTTTCCGTGGGTTGGGGGTATCAGGATCGTTTTTGAGGTTGTACAGGGACTCATAATAACTGGCAAAAGAGTCAGCAATATCTTGAGGGTTAATTATCTTGGAGTTAGTGATAGGGTCCACAAGGTAAGCTATTCTATTCTTAACGCTTTTGGCCCTCAATTTGTTTGCTAACAATTTCCCTGCCTTGTTACCAGCCGAGTAGTGTGACAGTTTAAGAGCCCTAAAGTATTTATCCTGCTGTTCCACCAGTAAGTCCCTCAGGGTAGATCTATGGTCTCTTAACTGTTGGGCCAGTTGCGGAGAGGGGGACATTTTGTTGAGGGGTTCCAAACGGGAGATCTCAGCCAGGAGTTTGTCCAGGCGCCGTGTCCTCTGCCTCTTAAGTTGAGCACACATTTTAATAAGAACGCCCCTTATGAATGCCTTATGGGCACACCAAAGTATTGTCGGATCCGCCACCGACCCCACATTGTGCCTGAAGTACTCCTCGAGATGCTCCCAAATCTGAGAGGCAAACCGAGGAGACTCCAAGACCTGACTATTAGCTTGCCATAGATACGCAGGTCCCGGAGACCGCGACTCTTGTAGGGCCACAGTCACCAGGGCGTGGTCCGACCACGTGATGTTGTGGATATCCAAGCATCGAACATTCTGTAGGAGATGCTTGTCAGTCAGAATCATGTCAATGCGGGAGTATGCATTGTGCCTATGAGAATGAAAAGTATAGTCACGTTCACCCGGGTGCAGGCACCTCCAGGCATCAAACAGGTCTGCTTCGTAGAGAAGTGACTGCAGAGCAGGTGGTGGGCATTTAGGAGCCGAGGAGATGTCTAAGTTGGGATCAGCTGTCAGATTGAAATCTCCGCAAACCACCACCGAGCCATATTTCTGCTTATCTAACATGCGGAACATTTTCCTCCAAAACCGCAGCTGGCGAGTGTTGGGAGCATAGGCATTAAGTATTGTAAACGGGACATTGTTCAGTTCACACTGCTGCAGCACATAGTGGCCGTTCGGGTCCACCAAGAGCTTATGCAAGCCAAAGGCAACACTGTCATGGATAGCGATAAGTACACCTTTACGCTTCTGCGGGGCCGAAGCCATGAAAATGTGTGGGAAACTTCTGTGAGTCACAGCAGGGTGATGAGATTGCTGAAGGTGGGTCTCTTGGATGCAAAGAAGGTCACTTTTAAGTAGCAATGCTTCCTTCCACATAGAGGACCTTTTGGCCGGGTGGTTGAGACCATGTACATTCAGGGATGTGACTGTGATGGTCATGTTGTCAAAATAAAAGAGCTAAGCTGGCAGCCCGATGTGTACTCACAGTTGAAGGGTAGAAGAGAGGGTCTCCAGGGCCCCATCCGCAGCGTAGGGAAGCAAAGGTCCGTGGTTTCCAGTAATGATCTCGTAAAGTCCAGTTGTTGCACAGTGGTGTTGCTGACCAACAAGAAAAAAAAGACAAAAAAGAAAAAAACAACGAAACAACAAAGCAAATATAACATTTGCAAGGCAAGTTTACAAAAGAGAGAACAAACTTGTAAGCAGGTATACTGCACATGTTTGCAGGGGGTAAGTAGGTGGTCATGGTGACCAGACTTAGGAAGGCGATCTGTCGGATTGGACTGGGGACGGCAATCCCTTAGATGATTTTTTTCAAATGCAGTTATTTTGACTGAAAAATGCTTTTTATACACCTGGAGACCAAAATACAGTAATTTTGACCCAAAAAAATGTCAGGCCATTGGAGACAAAATGCAGTTATCTTGTCTAAAACCGGCTTTTTAAGACTCTAAAAGCATAAAATACAGTCATTTTGACTAAAAAATGTTTTCAGACCTTTGGTGACCAAATGCAGTTCTTTTGACTAAAAAAGGCTTTTTAGACACTTGAAGAACAAAATACAGTCATTTTGACCCAAATAGTTTTTTCAGGCCATTGAAGACAAAATGCAGTTATTTTGTCTAAACCGGCTTTATAAGAATCTAAAAGACAAAAATATTCATTTTGACTAAATTTTTTTTCAGACCTTTGGTGACCAAATGCAGTTATTTTCACTAAAAAGGCTTTTTAAACAATTGGAGACCAAAATACAGTCATTTTGACCCCAAATATTTTTTCAGGCCATTGGAGACCAAATGCAGTTATCTTGTCTAAAACCGGCTTTTTAAGACTCTAAAAGCCAAAAATACAGTCATTTTGACTAAAAAACAATTTCCGACCTTTGGTGACCAAATGCAGTTCTTTTGACTAAAAAAGGCTTTTTAGACACTTGGAGACCAAAATACAGTCATTTTACCCAAAAAGTTTTTTCAGGCCATTGGAGACAAACTGCAGTTATCTTGCCTAAAACCGTCTTTATAAGACTCTAAAAAACAAAATTCAGTCATTTTGACTAAAAAATGTTTTCAGACCTTTGGTGAACAAAATGCAGTTCTTTTGACTAAAAAAGGATTTTTAGACACTTGAAGACCAAAATACAGTCATTGTGACCCACATAGTTTTGTAGGCCATTGGAGACCAAATGCAGTTATCTTGACTAAAACCGGCTTTTTAAGACTCTAAAAGACAAAAATACAGTCATTTTGACTAAAAAATGTTTTCAGACCTTTGGTGACCAAATGCAGTTATTTTGACTAAAAAAGGCTTTTTAGACAATTGGAGACCAAAATACTGAAAAAATATTTTCAGGCCATTAGAGACCAAATGCAGTTATCTTGTCTAAAACCGGCTTTTTAAGACTAAAAGACAAAAATACAGCCATTTTGACCTAAAATTTGTTTTTTCAGACCTTTGGTGACCAAATACAGTTATTTTGACTAAAAAAGGCTTTTTATACACCTGGAGACCAAAATACAGTCATTTGGACCAAAAAGAAATTCAGGCCATTGGAGACCAAATGCAACTGCATTGTCTAAAACCGGCTTTTTAAGACTCTTAAAGACAAAAATACAGTCATTTTGACTTAAAATTTTTTTCCAGTCCTTTGGTGACCAAATACAGTTTTTTTGACTAAAAAGGCTTTTTAGACACTTGGAGACCAAAATACAGTCATTTTGACCAAAAATTTTTTTTCAGGCCATTGGAGACCAAATGCAGTTATCTTGTCTAAAACCGGCTTTTTAAGACTAAAAGACAAAAATACAGTCATTTTGACTTAAAAAAATTTTTCAGACCTTTGGTGACCAAATGCAGTTATTTTGACTAAAAAATATAGAGAGACCAAAATACAGTCATTTTGACCCAAAACATTTTTTGAGGCCATTGGAGACAAAATGCAGATTTCTTGTCTAAAACCGGCTTTTTAAGACTGTAAAAGACAAAAATACAGTCATTTAGACAAAAAAACAATTTTCAGACCTTTGGTGACCAAATGCAGCTATTTTGACTAAAAACGGCTTTTTTGATACTTGGAGACTAAAACAGAGTCATTTTGACAAAAAAATAAAATTTCAGGCCATTGGAGAGCAAATGCAGTTATCGTGTCTAATTCAAGCGTTTTAAGACTTTAAAAGACAAAAATGCAGTCATTTTGACTAAAAGTTTTTTCACACCTTTGGTGATCAAATAAAGTTATTTTGACTAAAAAAAGGCTTTTTAGACACTTGGAGACCAAAATAGAGTCATTTTGACCAAAAACATTTTTTCAGGCCATTAGTTACCAAATGCAGTTATCGTCTAAAACCGGCTTTTTAAGACTGTAAAAGACAAAAATACAGTTATTTTGACTAAATTTTTTTCCAGACCTTTGGTGACCAAATGTAGTTATTTTGACTAAAAAAGGCTTTTTAGACAATTGCAGACCAAAATACAGTCATTTTGACCAAAAAAATTTTTTCAGGCCATTGGAGACCAAATGCAGTTATGTTGTCTAAAACCAGCTTTCTAAGACTAAAAGACAAAAATACAGTCATTTTGACTAAAAGTTTTTTCACACCTTTGGTGATCAAATAAAGTTATTTTGACTAAAAAAAGGCTTTTTAGACACTTGGAGACCAAAATAGAGTCATTTTGACCAAAAACATTTTTTCAGGCCATTGGTTACCAAATGCAGTTATTGTCTAAAACCGGCTTTTTAAGACTGTAAAAGACAAAAATAGTTATTTTGACTAAATTTTTTTCCAGACCTTTGGTGACCAAATGCAGTTATTTTGACTAAAAAAGGCTTTTTAGACAATTGGAGACCAAAATACAGTCATTTTGACCCCAAAAAAATTTTCAGGCCATTGGAGACCAAATGCAGTTATCTTGTCTAAAACCGGCTTTTTAAGACTAAAAGACAAAAATACAGTCATTTTTAGTGTTGAGCGAACACGGACTGTATTATTCGTGTTCATACCGAATAATTGGATTTTTTGTACCCGAACACGGACACGGACACTTTACTGTATGTTCGGGTAAAAATCCGTGTTCGGTCGTTTTATTTCCGGGTTTTGCATGCTTTGGCGCTCTTTTCATGGCGGGCTTTCAACAGCCAATCAACAATCGTTTAACTGGTGTGCCTTAAGCCATCCCAGCCATGCCTGCAAATGTCTCAGTAGCTGTGATTGGCCGTCTGAAGCATGTGACCAAGTCTTTATAAGTTCCAGGCACTCGCAGCGTCTTCATTCTGCTGCTTAGATCAGGGACAGAGCACACATCAACGTGCTGGCTGCTGATTAGGGAAAGACAGGCAGGAAAAAAACATTTGTGTCCAGATAGAATTGAGGGACAGGTCGGAGTGTTTAGGCAGGGCGAGTTGTAGGCATTTTAGGGATAGAGTCTGCTGAATTATAGGGTCAGTGTCTTCTACAAAGTACAATCGATATTGCTGTGTGGGGGGTGGGGTGACTCTGCACTCAATCCTGATCTACGATCTCTTCTCAATCCTGTTAGGGAGAGGCTGCTGCTGCTGAATTTTAGGGAAACTGTGTTCTACAAACTACAATCGATATTGCTGTGTGGTGTGGGATAGGAGATAGGCAGGTGTCAGTGATCCACATCCATTTTCTGTGTGTGAGCTGCAGTGAACACAATCTTTTTGGGCTGCAGTGAACACAATCCTTTTGGGGTGCAGTGAACAACGTCCTTTTTGGGGTGCAGTGAACAAAATCTTTTTGGGGTGCAGTGAACAAAATCCTTTTTGGGGTGCAGTGAACAACATCCTTTTTGGGGTGCAGTGAACAAAATCCTTTGTGGGGTGCAGTGAACACAATCTTTGTAGGGTGCAGTGAACACAATCTTTTTGGGGTGCAGTGAACAAAATCCTTTTTGGGGTGCAGTGAACAACATCCTTTTTTGGGTGCAGTGAACAAAATCCTTTGTGGGGTGCAGTGAACACAATCTTTGTGGGGTGCAGTGAACACAATCTTTTTGGGGTGCAGTGAACAAAATCCTTTGTGGGGTGCAGTGAACACAATCTTTGTGGGGTGCAGTGAACACAATCTTTTTGGGGTGCAGTGAACAACATCCTTTTTGGGGTGCAGTGAACAAAATCCTTTTTGGGGTGCAGTGAACACAATCTTTTTGGGGTGCAGTGAACAAAATCCTTTGTGGGGTGCAGTGAACACAATCTTTTTGGGGTGCAGTGAACAAAATCCTTTTTGGGGTGCAGTGAACAACATCCTTTTTGGGGTGCAGTGAACAAAATCCTTTTTTGGGGTGCAGTGAACAACATCCTTTTTGGGGTGCAGTGAACAAAATCCTTTTAGGGTGCAGTGAACACAATCTTTTTGGGGTACAGTGAACAGAACCTTTGTGGGGTGCAGTGAACACAATCTTTGGGGGGTACAGTGAACACAATCTTTTTGGGGTGCAGTGAACAAAATCCTTTGTGGGGTGCAGTGAACACAATCTTTGTGGGGTGCAGTGAACACAATCTTTTTGGGGTGCAGTGAACAAAATCCTTTGTGGGGTGCAGTGAACACAATCTTTTTGGGGTGGAGTGAACAAAATCCTTTTTGGGGTGCAGTGAACAACATCCTTTTTGGGGTGCAGTGAACAAAATCCTTTTTGGGGTGCAGTGAACACAATCTTTTTGGGGTGCAGTGAACAAAATCCTTTGTGGGGTGCAGTGAACACAATCTTTGTGGGGTGCAGTGAACACAATCTTTTTGGGGTGCAGTGAACAACATACTTTTTGGGGTGCAGTGAACAAAATCCTTTTAGGGTGCAGTGAACACAATCTTTTTGGGGTACAGTGAACAGAATCTTTGTGGGGTGCAGTGAACACAATCTTTGGGGGGTACAGTGAACACAATCTTTTTGGGGTGCAGTGAACAAAATCCTTTGTGGGGTGCAGTGAACACAATCTTTGTGGGGTGCAGTGAACACAATCTTTTTGGGGTGCAGTGAACAAAATCCTTTGTGGGGTGCAGTGAACACAATCTTTTTGGGGTGGAGTGAACAAAATCCTTTTTGGGGTGCAGTGAACAACATCCTTTTTGGGGTGCAGTGAACAAAATCCTTTTTGGGGTGCAGTGAACACAATCTTTTTGGGGTGCAGTGAACAAAATCCTTTGTGGGGTGCAGTGAACACAATCTTTGTGGGGTACAGTGAACACAATCTTTTTGGGGTGCAGTGAACAACATCCTTTTTGGGGTGCAGTGAACAAAATCCTTTTTGGGGTGCAGTGAACACAATCTTTTTGGGGTGCAGTGAACAAAATCCTTTGTGGGGTGCAGTGAACACAATTTTTGTGGGGTACAGTGAACACAATCTTTGGGGGGTACAGTGAACACAATCTTTTTGGGGTGCAGTGAACAAAATCCTTTGTGGGGTGCAGTGAACACAATCTTTGGGGGGTACAGTGAACACAATCTCATACTTCTGAACATTTGAGGGTGCTGCCTGTTCCATACTCCTCCTCCTACTGCTCAACCATCCTTTTAGGGGTACAAACAATAGTAATTGGGGCCTAGTGTGGTGGTGTACGTGTGAGATACATACACTTTCTTTTTGATCATATTTTCTATTCCGCTATTCAATTAAATCCTTTGGGGATCAATTAAATTGCATGATAGTCTGTGTCGGTACGTGTGAGATCCACCTTTCCAAGTTTTTGGGGTTCATCTCATACTTCTGAAGATTTGAGGGTGCTGCCTGTTCCATACTCCTCCTCCTACTGCTCAACCATCCTTTTAGGGGTACAAACAATAGTAATTGGGGCCTAGTGTGGTGGTGTACGTGTGAGATACATACACTTTCTTTTTGATCATATTTTCTATCCGCTATTCAATTAAAACCTTTGGGGATCAATTAAATTGCATGATAGTCTGTGTCGGTACGTGTGAGATCCACCTTTCCAAGTTTTTGGGGTTCATCTCATACTTCTGAACATTTGAGGGTGCTGCCTGTTCCATACTCCTCCTCCTACTGCTCAACCATCCTTTTAGGGGTACAAACAATAGTAATTGGGGCCTAGTGTGGTGGTGTACGTGTGAGATACATACACTTTCTTTTTGATCATATTTTCTATTCCGCTATTCAATTAAATCCTTTGGGGATCAATTAAATTGCGTTATAGTCTGTGTCGGTACATGTGAGATCCACCTTTCCAAGTTTTTGGGGTTCATCTCATACTTCTGAAGATTTGAGGGTGCTGCCTGTTCCATACTCCTCCTCCTACTCCTCAACCATCCTTTTAGGGGTACAAACAATAGTAATTGGGGCCTAGTGTGGTGGTGTACGTGTGAGATACATACACTTTCTTTTTGATCATATTTTCTATTCCGCTATTCAATTAAAACCTTTGGGGATCAATTAAATTGCGTGATAGTCTGTGTCGGTACGTGTGAGATCCACCTTTCCAAGTTTTTGGGGTTCATCTCATACTTCTGAAGATTTGAGGGTGCTGCCTGTTCCATACTCCTCCTCCTACTGCTCAACCATCCTTTTAGGGGTACAAACAATAGTAATTGGGGCCTAGTGTGGTGGTGTACGTGTGAGATACATACACTTTCTTTTTGATCATATTTTCTATTCCGCTATTCAATTAAAACCTTTGGGGATCAATTAAATTGCGTGATAGTCTGTGTCGGTACATGTGAGATCCACCTTTCCAAGTTTTTGGGGTTCATCTCATACTTCTGAAGATTTGAGGGTGCTGCCTGTTCCATACTCCTCCTCCTACTGCTCAACCATCCTTTTAGGGGTACAAACAATAGTAATTGGGGCCTAGTGTGGTGGTGTACGTGTGAGATACATACACTTTCTTTTTGATCATATTTTCTATTCCGCTATTCAATTAAAACCTTTGGGGATCAATTAAATTGAGTGATAGTCTGTGTCGGTACGTGTGAGATCCACCTTTCCAAGTTTTTGGGGTTCATCTCATACTTCTGAAGATTTGAGGGTGCTGCCTGTTCCATACTCCTCCTCCTACTGCTCAACCATCCTTTTAGGGGTACAAACAATAGTAATTGGGGCCTAGAGTGGTGGTGTACGTGTGAGATACATACACTTTCTTTTTGATCATATTTTCTATTCCGCTATTCAATTAAAACCTTTGGGGATCAATTAAATTGCGTGATAGTCTGTGTCGGTACGTGTGAGATCCACCTTTCCAAGTTTTTGGGGTTCATCTCATACTTCTGAAGATTTGAGGATGCTGCCTGTTCCATACTCCTCCTCCTACTGCTCAACCATCCTTTTAGGGGTACAAACAATAGTAATTGGGGCCTAGTGTGGTGGTGTACGTGCGAGATACATACACTTTTTTTGATCATATTTCCTATTCCGCTATTCAATAAAAACCTTTGAGGATCAATTGAATTGCGGGATAGTCTGTGTCGGTACGTGTGAGATCCACCTTTCCAAGTTTTTGAGGTTCATCTCATACTTCTGAAGATTTGAGGGTGCTGCCTGTTCCATACTCCTCCTACTCCTCATCCATCCTTTTAGGGGTAGAAACAATAGTAATTGGGGCCTAGTGTGGTTTTGTACGTGCGAGATACATACACTTTTTTGGATCATATTTCCTATTCCGCTATTCAATAAAAACCTTTCTAGGGCAAGATCTTAAATTACAGAAATATGAGGAGACCGTGAAATAAGGGCCGTGGCCTGGGTCATGGTGCTGCTGGTAGAGCTCCTGTTGCAAGGAGAGGACGTGGTCGATCTGTGCCAGCTACACGCACAAGTGAAACACCTTCCTCAAGTGTGAGTAGGCGACAGAACCTGCATCAGTATTTGGTAGGGCATCATACGCCCCTAGAAGTGATGAGGCCAGAACAAGTGGAGGCGATAGTAGATTGGTTTGCTGCTGACAGTGCCTCCAGTTCCTTCACATTGTCTCCCACCCAGTCTACTGCAGAAAGGTCACAGTTGGCACCTGCAGCCGATGTCCAACCGTCTTTCACCTCACCCCCTTGCAAATCAGGCAAGCAGTCTGAGCCCCAAGCCATACAGCAGTCTCTTCTTCTTTTTGATGACTCTGTCAGCAGGGTTTCCCAGGGCCATCCACCTAGCCCTGCCCCAGAAGTGGAAGAGATTGAGTGCAGCAATGCCCAACCACTTATTTCTCAAGATGAGTACATGCAAGGATCATCGCAGCACGTCTCCGATGATGACAAAACGCAGGTGCCAACTGCTGCGGCGTTCAGCATTGTGGAGACCGACAAGGAGGGCACGGGTGAAGACTGGGTGGAAGATGATGTGGAGGACGATGAGGTCCTCGACCCCACATGGAATGAACGTCATGCAGGTGACCTGAGTAGTTTGGAGGAAGAGGCGGTGGTCGCACAGAGCCACCAGCACAGCAGAAGAGGGAGCAGGGTGCAGAAGCGGAGCGGCCGTGCCCTAGACACTACGCCCGCTACTGCCCAACGCAGCAAGGGATCGAGCGCACCAAAGTCAGCTCAAAGGAGTTCTCTAGCGTGGAAGTTCTTTAGAAAATGTGCTGATGACAGGACACGAGTGTGTAATCAGAGCTTGAAGCGAGGCATAAACCTTCTCAACCTGAGCACAACCTGCATGATCAGGCATCTAAGTGCAAAGCACGAGCTGCAGTGGAGTACACACCTTCAAAACCAAGAAACGTCTCTGGCTCATCCTGCTTTTTCTTCTGCTGCAGTCTCGGCCGCTCCAGCCACATCTGTAGTGATACCGGCACCTGCCACCCCGCAAACAGACGATCTGTCAGCAACACCACCACCTGGGTCACCAACAACCATCTCCACAATGTCCCGTGGAAGCGTTCAGCTTTCCATCTCCCAAACACTTGAGAGGAAGAGGAAGTACCCCCCTACCCACCCGCGATCCCTGGCCCTGAATGCCAGCATTTCAAAATTATTGGCCTTTGAAATGCTGTCATTCCGTCTGGTGGAGACGCACAGTTTTAAAAACCTTATATCGGTGGCTGTCCCACAGTACGTCGTGCCCAGCCGCCACTACTTTTCCAGGCAAGCCATCCCTTTCCTGCACAACCAAGTGGGGGGAAAAATCAGGTGTGCACTGTGCAACGCCATCTGTGCCAAGGTCCACCTAACTACCGATATGTGGTCCAGTAAGCACGGTCAGGGGCGTTATATCTCCCTAACGGCACACTGGGTAAATGCAGTGGCGGATGGGCCTGAGGCGGATAGCAATTTGGCGCATGTCCTTCCACCACCGAGGATTGCAGGGCGCTTCAGTTTGCCTCCTGTTCCTAACTCCTCCTACTCCGCTTCCTCATCCTCTACCGCCTCCTCATCCGGACAGCGTAACACCTTCACCACCAACTTCAGCACGGCCAGGGGTAAATGACAGCAGGCAGTTTTACAACTTGCCTGTTTGGGGGACAAACCACAAACCGCGCAGGAGTTGTGGAGGAGCATGGAACAGCAGACAAATGAGTGGTTGCTGCCAGCGAGCCTCAAGCCCGGCCTGGTGGTGTGCGATAACGGGCGAAATCTCATAGCAGCTCTGGGCCTAGCCGGTTTGACGCACATCCCTTGCCTGGCGCATGTGCTGAATTTGGTGGTGCAGAGGTTCCTTAAAAACTACCCCGATATGTCAGAGCTGCTGCAGAAAGTGCGGGCCGTTTGTGCGCACTTTCGGCGTTCTCACCCTGCTGCTGCTCGCCTGGCAGCGCTGCAGCGTAACTTCGGCCTTCCCGCTCACCGCCTCATATGTGACGTGCCCACAAGGTGGAACTCCACCTTGCACATGCTGGAAAGACTGTGCGAGCAGCAGCAGGCCATAGTGGAGTTTCAGCTGCAGCACGCACGCGTGAGTCGCTCTGCGGAACAGCACCACTTCACCACCAATAACTGGGCCTCCATGCAAGACCTGTGTGCCTTGTTGCGCTGTTTTGAGTACTCCACCAACATGGCCAGTGGCAATGACGCCGTTCTCAGCTTAACTATCCCACTTCTATGCCTCCTTGAAAAAACAATTCGGGCGATGATGGAAGAGGATGTGGCACAGGATGAGGAGGAGGAGGAGGATGAAGAGGTAACATTTCCAAGGCTTTCAGGGCAGTCATTCGCAAGGGGCTCCGAGGGTGGGTTCCTGCACACACAAACGCCAGGGACACAATTGTCCAGCAGGGGCACAGTTCTGGAGGATGAGGAGGATGAGGAGGAGGAGGAGCTGGAGGAGGAGATGGAACCATGTTCACAGCAGGGTGGCACCCAGGCCAGCTCATGGCCATCACTGGTGCGTGGCTGGGGGGATACAGAGGACACGGACGATACACCTCCCACAGAGGACAGCCTTTCGTTGCCTCTGGGCAGCCTGGCACACATGAGCGATTACATGCTGCAGTGTCTCCACAACGACCGCCGAGTTGCCCACATTCTAACTTGTGCTGATTACTGGGTGGCCACGCTGCTGGATCCCCGTTACAAGGACAACATACCGTCCTTAATTCACTCACTGGAGCGCGATCGCAAGATGCGCGACTACAAGCGCACGCTGGTAGACGCCATGCTGCTTGCATTCCCATCTGACAGCGGGTTCGCAGTGGAAGCACAAGGCAGAGGAGGAGGAGGAGGAGGTCGCCAATGCAACCAGGGCACCGCCAGCACCTCAGAAGGCAGGGTTAGCATGGCCGAAATGTGGAAAAGCTTTGTCAGCACGCCACAACAAACAGCAGCACCAGCAGCTCAGATGGAACGTCTTAGCAGGAGGCAGCATTTTACCAACATGGTGGAGCAGTATGTGTGCACACGCCTACATGTAGTGAATGAGGGGTCTGCCCCCTTCAACTTCTGGGTCTCCAAATTGGGCACATGGCCTGAGCTTGCCCTTTACGCCTTGGAGGTGCTGGCGTGCCATGCAGCCAGTGTATTATCTGAACGGGTATTTAGCACGGCTGGGGGCGTTATAACAGACAAGCGCAGCCGCCTGTCCAGAAACAATGTGGACAAGCTCACGTTCATTAAAATGAACCAGGCATGGATCCCACGGGACTTTTCCGTACCTTGTGCAGAATAGCAATGGATACCGACCTTACCCACCCATTGTTCCATTTTTGCTCTTTCTCACTCTTTTGGGGTGTACCCTCATTTAAAATTTGTGAAAAGAAGCAGTGTTGGCTACCTCGTCCTCCTCCTCAGGGCCAGATTAACGTAGGGGCTATTGGAGCTGCAGCTCCAGGCCCCTACCTTTTATATAGGCCCCGGGTTGGCCATATTCACTGTTACCGCTCTTCTGTCACTTGTAAACACAGAAGTCTGGCTTCTATGCTCGCTTCCCCAGGCAGCACCCTCAGAACCTCCCCACACAGCGCGAAGGCCGGACAAGGAGGGACAGTTGCTGATGCATGGATGTGTTTATGGGCTTCAGAGACAGCATCCCATGTTGAATTAGGCATGCATGGCTGCACCCTTCCTCCTCTGGGTGCATGGCAAGGCACGGCCCTTAAGGCCCTTCAAAATCCTCAGCACCAAGCCCATGATGCTCTTAATCCGGCCCTGGTCCTCCTCCACCACCGCTTCCACCTACACCACCCATAGGTGTGCGCAGCCTATTGCATTAAGGTGTGCACCCCAAAGTTGAAATACACATGCATGTGTTTGCCAGCAGGGAGAGTAATGTATCGGGGCCATGTACCTGTAGGCAAAGAGAAATAGAGCAGAGCAGGTCCGAGGGAGAGCTTTCCCATCTCCTCACTGGCAATGCTATGTGCCCTAGGTGATTAGGGTGTGCCCAGGCACACCCGGCACACCCTGTGCACATGTCTATGTCACCGCCACATCCACCACCACCTCAACCTCCCTCCTACTCCATATGGGCCTCGTCCTTCAGAGATGAAGAAGAACATTGTTTTATTTTTCTGTTTTTTTTGTTGTTTTAAGTTATTTCCCTATCCACATTTGTTTGCAGAACACTTGCCATGCTCTTAATTACGTTTTGCTGCCATTTGCAGCACTCTAGCCCTTTCCTTTGGTGTTTTAGAGCCATTTTAGTGCCTTAAAGTTCGGGTCCCCATTGACTTCAATGGGGTTCGGTGTCCAGGAAAAGTTCGGTAAAAGTCCGGGACACAGACCCAGACTTTTTTTAAAGTTCGGCCGAACCCGTCGAACACGGACATCTAGGTGTCCGCTCAACCCTACCCAAAACATTTTTTGAGGCTATTGGAGACAAAATGCAGATTTCTTGTCTAAAACCGGCTTTTTAAGACTGTAAAAGACAAAAATACAGTCATTTAGACAAAAAAACAATTTTCAGACCTTTGGTGACCAAATGCAGCTATTTTGACTAAAAAAGGATTTTTTGATACTTGGAGACCAAAACAGAGTCATTTTGACCAAAAAATAAAATTTCAGGCCATTGGAGAGCAAATGCAGTTATCGTGTCTAATACAAGCGTTTTAAGACTTTAAAAGACATAAATACAGTCATTTTGACTAAAAGTTTTTTCACACCTTTGGTGATCAAATAAAGTTATTTTGACTAAAAAAAGGCTTTTTAGGCACTTGGAGACCAAAATAGAGTCATTTTGACCAAAAACATTTTTTCAGGCCATTAGTTACCAAATGCAGTTATCGTCTAAAACCGGCTTTTTAAGACTTTAAAGACAAAAATACAGTTATTTTGACTAAATTTTTTTCCAGACCTTTGGTGACCAAATGCAGTTATTTTGACTAAAAAAGGCTTTTTAGACAATTGGAGACCAAAATACAGTCATTTTGACAAAAAAAATTTTTTCAGGCCATTGGAGACCAAATGCAGTTATCTTGTCTAAAACCGGCTTTTTAAGACTAAAAGACAAAAATACATTAATTTTGACTTAAAAATTTTTTTTCAGACCTTTGGTGACCAAATGCAGTTATTTTGACTAAAAAATATAGAGAGACCAAAATACAGTCATTTTGACCCAAAACATTTTTTCAGGCCATTGGAGACAAAATGCAGATTTCTTGTCTAAAACCGGCTTTTTAAGACTGTAAAAGACAAAAATACAGTCATTTAGACAAAAAAACAATTTTCAGACCTTTGGTGACCAAATGCAGCTATTTTGACTATAAAAGGCTTTTTTCATACTTGGAGACCAAAACAGAGTCATTTTGACCAAAAAATAAAATTTCAGGCCATTGGAGAGCAAATGCAGTTATCATGTCTAATACAAGCGTTTTAAGACTTTAAAAGACAAAAATACAGTCATTTTGACTAAAAGTTTTTTCACACCTTTGGTGATCAAATAAAGTTATTTTGACTAAAAAAAGGCTTTTTAGACACTTGGAGACCAAAATAGAGTCATTTTGACCAAAAACATTTTTTCAGGCCATTGGTTACCAAATGCAGTTATTGTCTAAAACCGGCTTTTTAAGACTGTAAAAGACAAAAATAGTTATTTTGACTAAATTTTTTTCCAGACCTTTGGTGACCAAATGCAGTTATTTTGACTAAAAAAGGCTTTTGAGACAATTGGAGACCAAAATACAGTCATTTTGACTAAAAAAAAATTTTCAGGCCATTGGAGACCAAATGCAGTTATCTTGTCTAAAACCGGCTTTTTAAGACTAAAAGACAAAAATACATTAATTTTGACTTAAACATTTTTTTTCAGACCTTTGGTGACCAAATGCAGTTATTTTGACTAAAAAATATAGAGAGACCAAAATACAGTCATTTTGACCCAAAACATTTTTTCAGGCCATTGGAGACAAAATGCAGATTTCTTGTCTAAAACCGGCTTTTTAAGACTGTAAAAGACAAAAATACAGTCATTTAGACAAAAAAACAATTTTCAGACCTTTGGTGACCAAATGCAGCTATTTTGACTATAAAAGGCTTTTTTCATACTTGGAGACCAAAACAGAGTCATTTTGACCAAAAAATAAAATTTCAGGCCATTGGAGAGCAAATGCAGTTATCGTGTCTAATACAAGCGTTTTAAGACTTTAAAAGACAAAAATACAGTCATTTTGACTAAAAGTTTTTTCACACCTTTGGTGATCAAATAAAGTTATTTTGACTAAAAAAAGGCTTTTTAGACACTTGGAGACCAAAATAGAGTCATTTTACCCAAAAAGTTTTTTCAGGCCATTGGAGACAAACTGCAGTTATCTTGCCTAAAACCGTCTTTATAAGACTCTAAAAAACAAAATTCAGTCATTTTGACTAAAAAATGTTTTCAGACCTACAAACAATAGTAATTGGGGCCTAGTGGGGTGGTGTACGTGTGAGATACATACACTTTCTTTTTGATCATATTTTCTATTCCGCTATTCAATTAAAACCTTTGGGGATCAATTAAATTGCGTGATAGTCTGTGTCAGTACGTGTGAGATCCACCTTTCCAAGTTTTTGGGGTTCATCTCATACTTCTGAAGATTTGAGGGTGCTGCCTGTTCCATACTCCTCCTCCTACTGCTCAACCATCCTTTTAGGGGTACAAACAATAGTAATTGGGGCCTAGTGTGGTGGTGTACGTGTGAGATACATACACTTTCTTTTTGATCATATTTTCTATTCCGCTATTCAATTAAAACCTTTGGGGATCAATTAAAGTGCATGATAGTCTGTGTCGGTAAGTGTGAGATCCACCTTTCCAAGTTTTTGGGGTTCATCTCATACTTCTGAAGATTTGAGGGTGCTGCTTGTTCCATACTCCTCCTCCTACTGCTCAACCATCCTTTTAGGGGTACAAACAATAGTAATTGGGGCCTAGTGTGGTGGTGTACGTGTGAGATACATACACTTTCTTTTTGATCATATTTTCTATTCCGCTATTCAATTAAATCCTTTGGGGATCAATTAAATTGCGTGATAGTCTTTGTCGGTACGTGTGAGATCCACCTTTCCAAGTTTTTGGGGTTCATCTCATACTTCTGAAGATTTGAGGGTGCTGCCTGTTCCATACTCCTCCTCCTACTGCTCAACCATCCTTTTAGGGGTACAAACAATAGTAATTGGGGCCTAGTGTGGTGGTGTACGTGTGAGATACATACACTTTCTTTTTGATCATATTTTCTATTCCGCTATTCAATTAAAACCTTTGGGGATCAATTAAATTGCGTGATAGTCTTTGTCGGTACGTGTGAGATCCACCTTTCCAAGTTTTTGGGGTTCATCTCATACTTTTGAAGATTTGAGGGTGCTGCCTGTTCCATACTCCTCCTCCTACTGCTCAACCATCCTTTTTGGGGTACAAACAATAGTAATTGGGGCCTAGTGAGGTGGTGTACGTGTGAGATACATACACTTTCTTTTTGATCATATTTTCTATTCCGCTATTCAATTAAAACCTTTGGGGATCAATTAAATTGCGTGATAGTCTGTGTCGGTACGTGTGAGATCCACCTTTCCAAGTTTTTGGGGTTCATCTCATACTTCTGAAGATTTGAGGGTGCTGCCTGTTCCATACTCCTCCTCCTACTCCTCAACCATCCTTTTAGGGGTACAAACAATAGTAATTGGGGCCTAGTGTGGTGGTGTACGTGAGAGATACATACACTTTCTTTTTGATCATATTTTCTATTCCGCTATTCAATTAATACCTTTGGGGATCAATTAAATTGCGTGATAGTCTGTGTCGGTACGTGTGAGATCCACCTTTCCAAGTTTTTGGGGTTCATCTCATACTTCTGAAGATTTGAGGGTGCTGCCTGTTCCATACTCCTCCTCCTACTGCTCAACCATCCTTTTAGGGGTACAAACAATAGTAATTGGGGCCTAGTGTGGTGGTGTACGTGTGAGATACATACACTTTCTTTTTGATCATATTTTCTATTCCGCTATTCAATTAAAACCTTTGGGGATCAATTAAATTGCGTGATAGTCTGTGTCGGTACGTGTGAGATCCACCTTTCCAAGTTTTTGGGGTTCATCTCATACTTCTGAAGATTTGAGGGTGCTGCCTGTTCCATACTCCTCCTCCTACTCCTCAACCATCCTTTTAGGGGTACAAACAATAGTAATTGGGGCCTAGTGTGGTGGTGTACGTGTGAGATACATACACTTTCTTTTTGATCATATTTTCTATTCCGCTATTCAATTAAAACCTTTGGGGATCAATTAAATTGCGTGATAGTCTGTGTCGGTACGTGTGAGATCCACCTTTCCAAGTTTTTGGGGTTCATCTCATACTTCTGAAGATTTGAGGGTGCTGCCTGTTCCATACTCCTCCTCCTACTGCTCAACCATCCTTTTAGGGGTACAAACAATAGTAATTGGGGCCTAGTGAGGTGGTGTACGTGTGAGATACATACACTTTCTTTTTGATCATATTTTCTATTCCGCTATTCAATTAAAACCTTTGGGGATCAATTAAATTGCGTGATAGTCTGTGTCGGTACGTGTGAGATCCACCTTTCCAAGTTTTTGGGGTTCATCTCATACTTCTGAAGATTTGAGGGTGCTGCCTGTTCCATACTCCTCCTCCTACTGCTCAACCATCCTTTTAGGGGTACAAACAATAGTAATTGGGGCCTAGTGTGGTGGTGTACGTGTGAGATACATACACTTTCTTTTTGATCATATTTTCTATTCCGCTATTCAATTAAAACCTTTGGGGATCAATTAAATTGCGTGATAGTCTGTGTCGGTACGTGTGAGATCCACCTTTCCAAGTTTTTGGGGTTCATCTCATACTTCTGAAGATTTGAGGGTGCTGCCTGTTCCATACTCCTCCTCCTACTGCTCAACCATCCTTTTAGGGGTACAAACAATAGTAATTGGGGCCTAGTGAGGTGGTGTACGTGTGAGATACATACACTTTCTTTTTGATCATATTTTCTATTCCGCTATTCAATTAAAACCTTTGGGGATCAATTAAATTGCGTGATAGTCTGTGTCGGTACGTGTGAGATCCACCTTTCCAAGTTTTTGGGGTTCATCTCATACTTCTGAAGATTTGAGGGTGCTGCCTGTTCCATACTCCTCCTCCTACTGCTCAACCATCCTTTTAGGGGTACAAACAATAGTAATTGGGGCCTAGTGTGGTGGTGTACGTGTGAGATACATACACTTTCTTTTTGATCATATTTTCTATTCCGCTATTCAATTAAAACCTTTGGGGATCAATTAAATTGCGTGATAGTCTGTGTCGGTACGTGTGAGATCCACCTTTCCAAGTTTTTGGGGTTCATCTCATACTTATGAAGATTTGAGGGTGCTGCCTGTTCCATACTCCTCCTCCTACTCCTCAACCATCCTTTTAGGGGTACAAACAATAGTAATTGGGGCCTAGTGTGGTGGTGTACGTGTGAGATACATACACTTTCTTTTTGATCATATTTTCTATTCCGCTATTCAATTAAAACCTTTGGGGATCAATTCAATTGCATGATAGTCTGTGTCGGTACGTGTGAGATCCACCTTTCCAAGTTTTTGGGGTTCATCTCATACTTCTGAAGATTTGAGGGTGCTGCCTGTTCCATACTCCTCCTCCTACTGCTCAACCATCCTTTTAGGGGTACAAACAATAGTAATTGGGGCCTAGTGTGATGGTGTACGTGTGAGATACATACACTTTCTTTTTGATCATATTTTCTATTCCGCTATTCAATTAAAACCTTTGGGGATCAATTAAATTGCGTGATAGTCTGTGTCGGTACGTGTGAGATCCACCTTTCCAAGTTTTTGGGGTTCATCTCATACTTCTGAAGATTTGAGGGTGCTGCCTGTTCCATACTCCTCCTCCTACTGCTCAACCATCCTTTTAGGGGTACAAACAATAGTAATTGGGGCCTAGTGTGGTGGTGTACGTGTGAGATACATACACTTTCTTTTTGATCATATTTTCTATTCCGCTATTCAATTAAATCCTTTGGGGATCAATTAAATTGCGTGATAGTCTGTGTCGGTACGTGTGAGATCCACCTTTTCAAGTTTTTGGGGTTCATCTCATACTTCTGAAGATTTGAGGGTGCTGCCTGTTCCATACTCCTCCTCCTACTGCTCAACCATCCTTTTAGGGGTACAAACAATAGTAATTGGGGCCTCGTGTGGTGGTGTACGTGTGAGATACATACACTTTCTTTTTGATCATATTTTCTATTCCGCTATTCAATTAAAACCTTTGGGGATCAATTAAATTGCGTGATAGTCTGTGTCGGTACGTGTGAGATCCATCTTTCCAAGTTTTTGGGGTTCATCTCATACTTCTGAAGATTTGAGGGTGCTGCCTGTTCCATACTCCTCCTCCTACTGCTCAACCATCCTTTTAGGGGTACAAACAATAGTAATTGGGGCCTAGTGTGGTGGTGTACGTGTGAGATACATACACTTTCTTTTTGATCATATTTTCTATTCCGCTATTCAATTAAATCCTTTGGGGATCAATTAAATTGCGTGATAGTCTGTGTCGGTACGTGTGAGATCCACTTTTCCAAGTTTTTGGGGTTCATCTCATACTTCTGAAGATTTGAGGGTGGTGCCTGTTCCATACTCCTCCTCCTACTGCTCAACCATCCTTTTAGGGGTACAAACAATAGTAATTGGGGCCTAGTGTGGTGGTGTACGTGTGAGATACATACACTTTCTTTTTGATCATATTTTCTATTCCGCTATTCAATTAAAACCTTTGGGGATCAATTAAATTGCGTGATAGTCTGTGTCGGTACGTGTGAGATCCACCTTTCCAAGTTTTTGGGGTTCATCACATACTTCTGAAGATTTGAGGGTGCTGCCTGTTCCATACTCCTTCTCCTACTCCTCAACCATCCTTTTAGGGGTACAAACAATAGTAATTGGGGCCTAGTGTGGTGGTGTACGTGTGAGATACATACACTTTCTTTTTGATCATATTTTCTATTCCGCTATTCAATTAAAACCTTTGGGGATCAATTAAATTGCGTGATAGTCTGTGTCGGTACGTGTGAGATCCACCTTTCCAAGTTTTTGGGGTTCATCTCATACTTCTGAAGATTTGAGGGTGCTGCCTGTTCCATACTCCTCCTCCTACTGCTCAACCATCCTTTTAGGGGTACAAACAATAGTAATTGGGGCCTAGTGAGGTGGTGTACGTGTGAGATACATACACTTTCTTTTTGATCATATTTTCTATTCCGCTATTCAATTAAAACCTTTGGGGATCAATTAAATTGCGTGATAGTCTGTGTCGGTACGTGTGAGATCCACCTTTCCAAGTTTTTGGGGTTCATCTCATACTTATGAAGATTTGAGGGTGCTGCCTGTTCCATACTCCTCCTCCTACTCCTCAACCATCCTTTTAGGGGTACAAACAATAGTAATTGGGGCCTAGTGTGGTGGTGTACGTGTGAGATACATACACTTTCTTTTTGATCATATTTTCTATTCCGCTATTCAATTAAAACCTTTGGGGATCAATTAAATTGCGTGATAGTCTGTGTCGGTACGTGTGAGATCCACCTTTCCAAGTTTTTGGGGTTCATCTCATACTTCTGAAGATTTGAGGGTGCTGCCTGTTCCATACTCCTCCTCCTACTGCTCAACCATCCTTTTAGGGGTACAAACAATAGTAATTGGGGCCTCGTGTGGTGGTGTACGTGTGAGATACATACACTTTCTTTTTGATCATATTTTCTATTCCGCTATTCAATTAAAACCTTTGGGGATCAATTAAATTGCGTGATAGTCTGTGTCGGTACGTGTGAGATCCACCTTTCCAAGTTTTTGGGGTTCATCTCATACTTATGAAGATTTGAGGGTGCTGCCTGTTCCATACTCCTCCTCCTACTCCTCAACCATCCTTTTAGGGGTACAAACAATAGTAATTGGGGCCTAGTGTGGTGGTGTACGTGTGAGATACATACACTTTCTTTTTGATCATATTTTCTATTCCGCTATTCAATTAAAACCTTTGGGGATCAATTAAATTGCGTGATAGTCTGTGTCGGTACGTGTGAGATCCACCTTTCCAAGTTTTTGGGGTTCATCTCATACTTCTGAAGATTTGAGGGTGCTGCCTGTTCCATACTCCTCCTCCTACTGCTCAACCATCCTTTTAGGGGTACAAACAATAGTAATTGGGGCCTCGTGTGGTGGTGTACGTGTGAGATACATACACTTTCTTTTTGATCATATTTTCTATTCCGCTATTCAATTAAAACCTTTGGGGATCAATTAAATTGCGTGATAGTCTGTGTCGGTACGTGTGAGATCCATCTTTCCAAGTTTTTGGGGTTCATCTCATACTTCTGAAGATTTGAGGGTGCTGCCTGTTCCATACTCCTCCTCCTACTGCTCAACCATCCTTTTAGGGGTACAAACAATAGTAATTGGGGCCTAGTGTGGTGGTGTACGTGTGAGATACATACACTTTCTTTTTGATCATATTTTCTATTCCGCTATTCAATTAAATCCTTTGGGGATCAATTAAATTGCGTGATAGTCTGTGTCGGTACGTGTGAGATCCACTTTTCCAAGTTTTTGGGGTTCATCTCATACTTCTGAAGATTTGAGGGTGGTGCCTGTTCCATACTCCTCCTCCTACTGCTCAACCATCCTTTTAGGGGTACAAACAATAGTAATTGGGGCCTAGTGTGGTGGTGTACGTGTGAGATACATACACTTTCTTTTTGATCATATTTTCTATTCCGCTATTCAATTAAAACCTTTGGGGATCAATTAAATTGCGTGATAGTCTGTGTCGGTACGTGTGAGATCCACCTTTCCAAGTTTTTGGGGTTCATCACATACTTCTGAAGATTTGAGGGTGCTGCCTGTTCCATACTCCTTCTCCTACTCCTCAACCATCCTTTTAGGGGTACAAACAATAGTAATTGGGGCCTAGTGTGGTGGTGTACGTGTGAGATACATACACTTTCTTTTTGATCATATTTTCTATTCCGCTATTCAATTAAAACCTTTGGGGATCAATTAAATTGCGTGATAGTCTGTGTCGGTACGTGTGAGATCCACCTTTCCAAGTTTTTGGGGTTCATCTCATACTTCTGAAGATTTGAGGGTGCTGCCTGTTCCATACTCCTCCTCCTACTGCTCAACCATCCTTTTAGGGGTACAAACAATAGTAATTGGGGCCTAGTGAGGTGGTGTACGTGTGAGATACATACACTTTCTTTTTGATCATATTTTCTATTCCGCTATTCAATTAAAACCTTTGGGGATCAATTAAATTGCGTGATAGTCTGTGTCGGTACGTGTGAGATCCACCTTTCCAAGTTTTTGGGGTTCATCTCATACTTATGAAGATTTGAGGGTGCTGCCTGTTCCATACTCCTCCTCCTACTCCTCAACCATCCTTTTAGGGGTACAAACAATAGTAATTGGGGCCTAGTGTGGTGGTGTACGTGTGAGATACATACACTTTCTTTTTGATCATATTTTCTATTCCGCTATTCAATTAAAACCTTTGGGGATCAATTAAATTGCGTGATAGTCTGTGTCGGTACGTGTGAGATCCACCTTTCCAAGTTTTTGGGGTTCATCTCATACCTCTGAAGATTTGAGGGTGCTGCCTGTTCCATACTCCTCCTCCTACTGCTCAACCATCCTTTTAGGGGTACAAACAATAGTAATTGGGGCCTAGTGTGATGGTGTACGTGTGAGATACATACACTTTCTTTTTGATCATATTTTCTATTCCGCTATTCAATTAAAACCTTTGGGGATCAATTAAATTGCGTGATAGTCTGTGTCGGTACGTGTGAGATCCACCTTTCCAAGTTTTTGGGGTTCATCTCATACTTCTGAAGATTTGAGGGTGCTGCCTGTTCCATACTCCTCCTCCTACTCCTCAACCATCCTTTTAGGGGTACAAACAATAGTAATTGGGGCCTAGTGTGGTGGTGTACGTGTGAGATACATACACTTTCTTTTTGATCATATTTTCTATTCCGCTATTCAATTAAAACCTTTGGGGATCAATTAAATTGCGTGATAGTCTGTGTCGGTACGTGTGAGATCCACCTTTCCAAGTTTTTGGGGTTCATCTCATACTTCTGAAGATTTGAGGGTGCTGCCTGTTCCATACTCCTCCTCCTACTGCTCAACCATCCTTTTAGGGGTACAAACAATAGTAATTGGGGCCTAGTGTGGTGGTGTACGTGTGAGATACATACACTTTCTTTTTGATCATATTTTCTATTCCGCTATTCAATTAAAACCTTTGGGGATCAATTAAATTGCGTGATAGTCTGTGTCGGTACATGTGAGATTCACCTTTCCAAGTTTTTGGGGTTCATCTCATACTTCTGAAGATTTGAGGGTGCTGCTTGTTCCATACTCCTCCTCCTACTGCTCAACCATCCTTTTAGGGGTACAAACAATAGTAATTGGGGCCTAGTGTGGTGGTGTACGTGTGAGATACATACACTTTCTTTTTGATCATATTTTCTATTCCGCTATTCAATTAAATCCTTTGGGGATCAATTAAATTGCGTGATAGTCTGTGTCGGTACGTGTGAGATCCACCTTTCCAAGTTTTTGGGGTTCATCTCATACTTCTGAAGATTTGAGGGTGCTGCCTGTTCCATACTCCTCCTCCTACTGCTCAACCATCCTTTTAGGGGTACAAACAATAGTAATTGGGGCCTAGTGTGGTGGTGTACGTGTGAGATACATACACTTTCTTTTTGATCATATTTTCTATTCCGCTATTCAATTAAAACCTTTGGGGATCAATTAAATTGCGTGATAGTCTGTGTCGGTACGTGTGAGATCCACCTTTCCAAGTTTTTGGGGTTCATCTCATACTTCTGAAGATTTGAGGGTGCTGCCTGTTCCATACTCCTCCTCCTACTGCTCAACCATCCTTTTAGGGGTACAAACAATAGTAATTGGGGCCTAGTGTGGTGGTGTACGTGTGAGATACATACACTTTCTTTTTGATCATATTTTCTATTCCGCTATTCAATTAAAACCTTTGGGGATCAATTAAATTGCGTGATAGTCTGTGTCAGTACGTGTGAGATCCACCTTTCCAAGTTTTTGGGGTTCATCTCATACTTCTGAAGATTTGAGGGTGCTGCCTGTTCCATACTCCTCCTCCTACTGCTCAACCATCCTTTTAGGGGTACAAACAATAGTAATTGGGGCCTAGTGTGGTGGTGTACGTGTGAGATACATACACTTTCTTTTTGATCATATTTTCTATTCCGCTATTCAATTAAATCCTTTGGGGATCAATTAAATTGCGTGATAGTCTGTGTCGGTACGTGTGAGATCCACCTTTCCAAGTTTTTGGGGTTCATCTCATACTTCTGAAGATTTGAGGGTGCTGCCTGTTCCATACTCCTCCTCCTACTGCTCAACCATCCTTTTAGGGGTACAAACAATAGTAATTGGGGCCTAGTGTGGTGCTGTACGTGTGAGATACATACACTTTCTTTTTGATCATATTTTCTATTCCGCTATTCAATTAAAACCTTTGGGGATCAATTAAATTGCGTCATAGTCTGTGTCGGTACGTGTGAGATCCACCTTTCCAAGTTTTTGGGGTTCATCTCATACTTCTGAAGATTTGAGGGTGCTGTCTGTTCCATACTCCTCCTACTCCTCATCCATCCTTTTAGGGGTAGTAATTGGGGCCTAGTGTGGTTTTGTACGTGCGAGATACATACACTTTTTTGGATCATATTTCCTATTCCGCTATTCAATAAAAACCTTTCTAGGGCAAGATCTTAAATTACAGAAATATGAGGAGACCATCAAATAAGGGCCGTGGCCTGGGTCGTGGTGCTGCTGGTAGAGCTCCTGTTGCAAGGAGAGGACGTGGTCGATCTGTGCCAGCTACACGCACAAGTGAAACACCTTCCTCAATTGTGAGTAGGCGACAGAACCTGCATCAGTATTTGGTAGGGCATCATACGCCCCTAGAAGTGATGAGGCCAGAACAAGTGGAGGCAATAGTAGATTGGTTTGCTGCTGACAGTGCCTCCAGTTCCTTCACATTGTCTCCCACCCAGTCTACTGCAGAAAGGTCACAGTTGGCACCTGCAGCCGATGTCCAACCGTCTTTCACCTCACCCCCTTGCAAATCAGGCAAGCAGTCTGAGCCCCAAGCCATACAGCAGTCTCTTCTTCTTTTTGATGACTCTGTCAGCAGGGTTTCCCAGGGCCATCCACCTAGCCCTGCCCCAGAAGTGGAAGAGATTGAGTGCAGCGATGCCCAACCACTTATTTCTCAAGATGAGTACATGCAAGGATCATCGCAGCACGTCTCCGATGATGACGAAACGCAGGTGCCAACTGCTGCGGCGTTCAGCATTGTGGAGACCGACAAAGAGGGCAGGGGTGAAGACTGGGTGGAAGATGATGTGGAGGACGATGAGGTCCTCGACCCCACATGGAATGAATGTCATGCAGGTGACCTGAGTAGTTTGGAGGAAGAGGCGGTGGTCGCACAGAGCCACCAGCACAGCAGAAGAGGGAGCAGGGTGCAGAAGCGGAGCGGCCGTGCCCTAGACACTACGCCCGCTACTGCCCAACGCAGCAAGGGAACGAGCGCACCAAAGTCAGCTCAAAGGAGTTCTCTAGCGTGGAAGTTCTTTAGAAAATGTGCTGATGACAGGACACGAGTGGTTTGCACCCTGTGCAATCAGAGCTTGAAGCGAGGCATAAACCTTCTCAACCTGAGCACAACCTGCATGATCAGGCATCTAAGTGCAAAGCACGAGCTGCAGTGGAGTACACACCTTCAAAACCAAGAAACGCCTCTGGCTCATCCTGCTTCCTCTTCTGCTGCAGTCTCGGCTGCTCCAGCCACATCTGTAGTGATACCGGCACCTGCCACCCCGCAAACAGACGATCTGTCAGCAACACCACCACCTGGGTCACCAACAACCATCTCCACAATGTCCCGTGGAAGCGTTCAGCTTTCCATCTCCCAAACACTTGAGAGGAAGAGGAAGTACCCCCCTACCCACCCGCGATCCCTGGCCCTGAATGCCAGCATTTCAAAATTATTGGCCTTTGAAATGCTGTCATTCCGTCTGGTGGAGACGCACAGTTTTAAAAACCTTATGTCGGTGGCTGTCCCACAGTACGTCGTGCCCAGCCGCCACTACTTTTCCAGGCAAGCCATCCCTTCCCTGCACAACCAAGTGGGGGAAAAAATCAGGTGTGCACTGTGCAACGCCATCTGTGCCAAGGTCCACCTAACTACCGATACGTGGACCAGTAAGCACGGTCAGGGGCGTTATATCTCCCTAACGGCACACTGGGTAAATGCAGTGGCGGATGGGCCTGAGGCGGATAGCAATTTGGCGCATGTCCTTCCACCACCGAGGATTGCAGGGCGCTTCAGTTTGCCTCCTGTTCCTAACTCCTCCTACTCCGCTTCCTCATCCTCTACCGCCTCCTCATCCGGACAGCGTAACACCTTCACCACCAACTTCAGCACGGCCAGGGGTAAATGACAGCAGGCAGTTTTACAACTTGCCTGTTTGGGGGACAAACCACACACCGCGCAGGAGTTGTGGAGGAGCATGGAACAGCAGACAAATGAGTGGTTGCTGCCAGCGAGCCTCAAGCCCGGCCTGGTAGTGTGCGATAACGGGCGAAATCTCATAGCAGCTCTGGGCCTAGCCGGTTTGACGCACATCCCTTGCCTGGCGCATGTGCTGAATTTGGTGGTGCAGAGGTTCCTTAAAAACTACCCCGATATGTCAGAGCTGCTGCAGAAAGTGCGGGCCGTTTGTGCACACTTTCGGCGTTCTCACCCTGCTGCTGCTCGCCTGGCAGCGCTGCAGCGTAACTTCGGCCTTCCCGCTCACCGCCTCTTATGTGACGTGCCCACAAGGTGGAACTCCACCTTGCACATGCTGGAAAGACTGTGCGAGCAGCAGCAGGCCATAGTGGAGTTTCAGCTGCAGCACGCACGCGTGAGTCGCTCTGCGGAACAGCACCACTTCACCACCAATAACTGGGCCTCCATGCGAGACCTGTGTGCCTTGTTGCGCTGTTTTGAGTACTCCACCAACATGGCCAGTGGCAATGACGCCGTTCTCAGCTTAACTATTCCACTTCTATGGCTCCTTGAAAAAACAATTCGGGCGATGATGGAAGAGGATGTGGCACAGGATGAGGAGGAGGAGGAGGATGAAGAGGTAACATTTCCAAGGCTTTCAGGGCAGTCATTCGCAAGGGGCTCCGAGGGTGGGTTCCTGCACACACAAACGCCAGGGACACAATTGTCCAGCAGGGGCACAGTTCTGGAGGATGAGGAGGATGAGGAGGAGGAGGAGCTGGAGGAGGAGATGGAACCATGTTCACAGCAGGGTGGCACCCAGGCCAGCTCATGGCCATCACTGGTGCGTGGCTGGGGGGATACAGAGGACACGGACGATACACCTCCCACAGAGGACAGCCTTTCGTTGCCTCTGGGCAGCCTGGCACACATGAGCGATTACATGCTGCAGTGTCTCCACAACGACCGCCGAGTTGCCCACATTCTAACTTGTGCTGATTACTGGGTGGCCACGCTGCTGGATCCCCGTTACAAGGACAACATACCGTCCTTAATTCACTCACTGGAGCGCGATCGCAAGATGCGCGACTACAAGCGCACGCTGGTAGACGCCATGCTGCTTGCATTCCCATCTGACAGCGGGTTCGCAGTGGAAGCACAAGGCAGAGGAGGAGGAGGAGGAGGTCGCCAATGCAACCAGGGCACCGCCAGCACCTCAGAAGGCAGGGTTAGCATGGCCGAAATGTGGAAAAGCTTTGTCAGCACGCCACAACAAACAGCAGCACCAGCAGCTCAGATGGAACGTCTTAGCAGGAGGCAGCATTTTACCAACATGGTGGAGCAGTATGTGTGCACACGCCTACATGTAGTGAATGAGGGGTCTGCCCCCTTCAACTTCTGGGTCTCCAAATTGGGCACATGGCCTGAGCTTGCCCTTTATGCCTTGGAGGTGCTGGCGTGCCCTGCAGCCAGTGTAATATCTGAACGGGTATTTAGCACGGCTGGGGGCGTTATAACAGACAAGCACAGCCGCCTGTCCAGAGACAATGTGGACAAGCTCACGTTCATTAAAATGAACCAGGCATGGATCCCACGGGACTTTTCCGTACCTTATGCAGAATAGCAATGGATACCGACCTTACCCACCCATTGTTCCATTTTTGCTCTTTCTCACTCTTTTGGCGTGTACCCTCATTTAAAATTTGTGAAAAGAAGCAGTGTTGGTTACCTCGTCCTCCTCCTCAGGGCCAGATTAACGTAGGGGCTATTGGAGCTGCAGCTCCAGGCCCCTACCTTTTATATAGGCCCCGGGTTGGCCATATTCACTGTTACCGCTCTTCTGTCACTTGTAAACACAGAAGTCTGGCTTCTATGCTCGCTTCCCCAGGCAGCACCCTCAGAACCTCCCCACACAGCGCGAAGGCCAGACAAGGAGGGACAGTTGCCGATGCATGGATGTGTTTATGGGCTTCAGAGACAGCATCCCATGTTGAATTAGGCATGCATGGCTGCACCCTTCCTCCTCTGGGTGCATGGCAAGGCACGGCCCTTAAGGCCCTTCAAAATCCTCAGCACCAAGCCCATGATGCTCTTAATCCGAGCAGAGCAGGTCCGAGGGAGATCTTTCCCATCTCCTCACTGGCAATGCTATGTGCCCTAGGTGATTAGGATGTACCCAGGCACACCCGGCACACCCTGTGCGCATGCCTATGTCACCGCCACATCCACCACCACCTCAACCTCCCTCCTACTCCATATGGGCCTCGTCCTTCAGAGATTAAGAAGAACATTGTTTTATTTTTCTGTTTTTTTGTTGTTTTAAGTTATTTCCCTATCCACATTTGTTTGCAGAACACTTGCCATGCTCTTAATTACGTTTTGCTGCCATTGCAGCACTCTAGCCCTTTCCTTTGGTGTTTTAGAGCCATTTTAGTGCCTTAAAGTTCGGGTCCACATTGACTTCAATGGGGTTCGGTGTCCGGGAAAAGTTCGGTAAAAGTCCGGGACACGGACCCGGACTTTTTTTTAAAGTTCGGCCGAACCCGTCGAACACGGACATCTAGGTGTCCGCTCAACCCTACCCAAAACATTTTTTGAGGCCATTGGAGACAAAATGCAGATTTCTTGTCTAAAACCGGCTTTTTAAGACTGTAAAAGACAAAAATACAGTCATTTAGACAAAAAAACAATTTTCAGACCAAATGCAGCTGTTTTGACTAAAAAAGGCTTTTTTGATACTTGGAGACCAAAACAGAGTCATTTTGACCAAAAAATAAAATTTCAGGCCATTGGAGAGCAAATGCAGTTATCATGTCTAATACAAGCGTTTTAAGACTTTAAAAGACATAAATACAGTCATTTTGACTAAAAGTTTTTTCACACCTTTGGTGATCAAATAAAGTTATTTTGACTAAAAAAAGGCTTTTTAGACACTTGGAGACCAAAATAGAGTCATTTTGACCAAAAACATTTTTTCAGGCCATTAGTTACCAAATGCAGTTATCGTCTAAAACCGGCTTTTTAAGACTGTAAAAGACAAAAATACAGTTATTTTGACTAAATTTTTTTCCAGACCTTTGGTGACCAAATGCAGTTATTTTGACTAAAAAAGGCTTTTTAGACAATTGGAGACCAAAATACAGTCATTTTGACTAAAAAATTTTTTTCAGGCCATTGGAGACCAAATGCAGTTATCTTGTCTAAAACCGGCTTTTTAAGACTAAAAGACAAAAATACATTAATTTTGACTTAAAAAATTTTTTTCAGACCTTTGGTGACCAAATGCAGTTATTTTGACTAAAAAATATAGAGAGACCAAAATACAGTCATTTTGACCCAAAACATTTTTTCAGGCCATTGGAGACAAAATGCAGATTTCTTGTCTAAAACCGGCTTTTTAAGACTGTAAAAGACAAAAATAGTCATTTAGACAAAAAAACAATTTTCAGACCTTTGGTGACCAAATGCAGCTATTTTGACTATAAAAGGCTTTTTTCATAATTGGAGACCAAAACAGAGTCATTTTGACCAAAAAATAAAATTTCAGGCCATTGGAGAGCAAATGCAGTTATCGTGTCTAATACAAGCGTTTTAAGACTTTAAAAGACAAAAATACAGTCATTTTGACTAAAAGTTTTTTCACACCTTTGGTGATCAAATAAAGTTATTTTACTAAAAAAAGGCTTTTTAGACACTTGGAGACCAAAATAGAGTCATTTTGACCAAAAAAATTTTTTCAGGCCATTGGTTACCAAATGTAGTTATTGTCTAAAACCGGCTTTTTAAGACTGTAAAAGACAAAAATAGTTATTTTGACTAAATTTTTTTCCAGACCTTTGGTGACCAAATGCAGTTATTTTGACTAAAAAAGGCTTTTTAGACAATTGGAGACCAAAATACAGTCATTTTGACCCCAAAAATGTTTTCAGGCCATTGGAGACCAAATGCAGTTATCTTGTCTAAAACCGGCTTTTTAAGACTAAAAGACAAAAATACAGTCATTTTGACTTAAAAAAAATTCAGACCTTTGGTGACCAAATGCAGTTATTTTGACTAAAAAAGGCTTTTTAGACACTTGGAGACCAAAATACAGTCATTTTACCCAAAAAGTTTTTTCAGGCCATTGGAGACAAACTGCAGTTATCTTGCCTAAAACCGTCTTTATAAGACTCTAAAAAACAAAATTCAGTCATTTTGACTAAAAAATGTTTTCAGACCTTTGGTGAACAAAATGCAGTTCTTTTGACTAAAAAAGGATTTTTAGACACTTGAAGACCAAAATACAGTCATTGTGACCCACATAGTTTTGTAGGCCATTGGAGACCAAATGCAGTTATCTTGTCTAAAACCGGCTTTTTAAGACTCTAAAAGACAAAAATACAGTCATTTTGACTAAAAAATGTTTTCAGACCTTTGGTGACCAAATGCAGTTCTTTTGACTAAAAAAGGCTTTTTAGACACTTGAAGACCAAAATACAGTCATTGTGACCCACATAGTTTTGTAGACCATTGGAGACCACATGCAGTTATCTTGTCTAAAACCGGCTTTTTAAGACTAAAAGACAAAAATACAGTCATTTTGACTTAAAAAATTTTTTCAGACCTTTGGTGACCAAATGCAGTTCTTTTGACTAAAAAAAAGGCTTTTTAGACACTTGAAGACCAAAATACAGTCATTGTGACCCACAGTTTTTCAGGCCATTGAAGACAAAATGCAGTTATCTTGTCTAAACCGACTTTTTTAAGAATCTAAAAGACAAAAATAGTCATTTTGACTAAATTTTTTTTCAGACCTTTGGTGACCAAATGCAGTTATTTTGACTAAAAAAGGCTTTTTAGACAATTGGAGACCAAAATACTGAAAAAATATTTTCAGGCCCTTAGAGACCAAATGCAGTTATCTTGTCTAAAACCGGCTTTTTAAGACTAAAAGACAAAAATACAGTCATTTTGACTTAAAAAATTTTTTTCAGACCTTTGGTGACCAAATGCAGTTATTTTGACTAAAAAATATAGAGAGACCAAAATACAGTCATTTTGACCCAAAACATTTTTTGAGGCCATTGGAGACAAAATGCAGATTTCTTGTCTAAAACCGGCTTTTTAAGACTGTAAAAGACAAAAATACAGTCATTTAGATAAAAAACAATTTTCAGACCTTTGGTGACCAAATGCAGCTATTTTGACTAAAAAAGGCTTTTTTGATACTTGGAGACCAAAACAGAGTCATTTTGACCAAAAAATAAAATTTCAGGCCATTGGAGAGCAAATGCAGTTATTGTGTCTAATACAAGCGTTTTAAGACTTTAAAAGACATAAATACAGTCATTTAGACTAAAAGTTTTTTCACACCTTTGGTGATCAAATAAAGTTATTTTGACTAAAAAAAGGCTTTTTAGACACTTGGAGACCAAAATAGAGTCATTTTGACCAAAAACATTTTTTCAGGCCATTAGTTACCAAATGCAGTTATCGTCTAAAACCGGCTTTTTAAGACTGTAAAAGACAAAAATACAGTTATTTTGACTAAATTTTTTTCCAGACCTTTGGTGACCAAATGCAGTTATTTTGACTAAAAAAGGCTTTTTAGACAATTGGAGACCAAAATATAGTCATTTTGACTAAAAAATTTTTTTCAGGCCATTGGAGACCAAATGCAGTTATCTTGTCTAAAACCGGCTTTTTAAGAATAAAAGACAAAAATACATTAATTTTGACTTAAAATTTTTTTTTCAGACCTTTGGTGACCAAATGCAGTTATTTTGACTAAAAAATATAGAGAGACCAAAATACAGTCATTTTGACCCAAAACATTTTTTCAGGCCATTGGAGACAAAATGCAGATTTCTTGTCTAAAACCGGCTTTTTAAGACTGTAAAAGACAAAAATACAGTCATTTAGACAAAAAAACAATTTTCAGACCTTTGGTGACCAAATGCAGCTATTTTGACTATAAAAGGCTTTTTTCATACTTGGAGACCAAAACAGAGTCATTTTGACCAAAAAATAAAATTTCAGGCCATTGGAGAGCAAATGCAGTTATCGTGTCTAATACAAGCGTTTTAAGACTTTAAAAGACAAAAATACAGTCATTTTGACTAAAAGTTTTTTCACACCTTTGGTGATCAAATAAAGTTATTTTGACTAAAAAAAGGCTTTTTAGACACTTGGAGACCAAAATAGAGTCATTTTGACCAAAAACATTTTTTTAGGCCATTGGTTACCAAATGCAATTATCTTGTCTAAAACCGGCTTTTTAAGACTAAAAGACAAAAATACAGTCATTTTGACTTAAAAAAATTTCAGACCTTTGGTGACCAAATGCAGTTATTTTGACTAAAAAAAGGCTTTTTAGACACTTGGAGACCAAAATACAGTCATTTTACCCAAAAAGTTTTTTCAGGCCATTGGAGACAAACTGCAGTTATCTTGCCTAAAACCGTCTTTATAAGACTCTAAAAAACAAAATTCAGTTATATTGACTAAAAAATGTTTTCAGACCTTTGGTGAACAAAATGCAGTTCTTTTGACTAAAAAAGGATTTTTAGACACTTGAAGACCAAAATACAGTCATTGTGACCCACATAGTTTTGTAGGCCATTGGAGACCAAATGCAGTTATCTTATCTAAAATCGGCTTTTTAAGACTCTAAAAGACAAAAATACAGTCATTTTGACTAAAAAATGTTTTCAGACCTTTGGTGACCAAATGCAGTTCTTTTGACTAAAAAAGGCTTTTTAGACACTTGAAGACCAAAATACAGTCATTGTGACCCACATAGTTTTGTAGACCATTGGAGACCACATGCAGTTATCTTGTCTAAAACCGGCTTTTTAAGACTAAAAGACAAAAATACAGTCATTTTGACTTAAAAATTTTTTTCAGACCTTTGGTGACCAAATGCAGTTCTTTTGACTAAAAAAAGGCTTTTTAGACACTTGAAGACCAAAATACAGTCATTGTGACCCACAGTTTTTCAGGCCATTGAAGACAAAATGCAGTTATCTTGTCTAAACCGACTTTTTTAAGAATCTAAAAGACAAAAATAGTCATTTTGACTAAATTTTTTTCAGACCTTTGGTGGCCAAATGCAGTTATTTTGACTAAAAAAGGCTTTTTAGACAATTGGAGACCAAAATACTGAAAAAATATTTTCAGGCCATTAGAGACCAAATGCAGTTATCTTGTCTAAAACCGGCTTTTTAAGACTAAAAGACAAAAATAGTCATTTTGACTTAAAAATTTTTTTCAGACCTTTGGTGACCAAATACAGTTATTTTGACTAAAAAAGGCTTTTTATACACCTGGAGACCAAAATACAGTCATTTGGACCCAAAAAAATTTCAGGCCATTGGAGACCAAATGCAACTGCATTGTCTAAAACCGGCTTTTTAAGACTCTTAAAGACAAAAATACAGTCATTTTGACTTAAAAATTTTTTCCAGACCTTTGGTGACCAAATGCAGTAGTTTTGACTAAAAAGGCTTTTTAGACACTTGGAGACCAAAATACAGTCATTTTGACCAAAATTTTTTTTTCAGGCCATTGGAGACCAAATGCAGTTATCTTGTCTAAAACCGGCTTTTTAAGACTAAAAGACAAAAATACAGTCATTTTGACTTAAAATTTTTTTTCAGACCTTTGGTGACCAAATGCAGTTATTTTGACTAAAAATATAGAGAGACCAAAATACAGTCATTTTGACCCAAAACATTTTTTCAGGCCATTGGAGACAAAATGCAGATTTCTTGTCTAAAACCGGCTTTTTAAGACTGTCATTTAGACAAAAAAAATTTTTCAGACCTTTGGTGACCAAATGCAGCTATTTTGACTATAAAAGGCTTTTTTCATACTTGGAGACCAAAACAGAGTCATTTTGACCAAAAAATAAAATTTCAGGTCATTGGAGAGCAAATGCAGTTATCGTGTCTAATACAAGCGTTTTAAGACTTTAAAAGACAAAAATACAGTCATTTTGACTAAAAGTTTTTTCACACCTTTGGTGATCAAATAAAGTTATTTTGACTAAAAAAGGCTTTTTAGACACTTGGAGACCAAAATAGAGTCATTTTGACCAAAAACATTTTTTCAGGCCATTGGTTACCAAATGCAGTTATCGTCTAAAACCGGCTTTTTAAGACTGTAAAAGACAAAAATAGTTATTTTGACTAAATTTTTTTCCAGACCTTTGGTGACCAAATGCAGTTATTTTGACTAAAAAAGGCTTTTTAGACAATTGGAGACCAAAATACAGTCATTTTGACCCCAAAAAAATTTCAGGCCATTGGAGACCAAATGCAGTTATCTTGTCTAAAACCGGCTTTTTAAGACTAAAAGACAAAAATACAGTCATTTTGACTTAAAAAAAATTTCAGACCTTTGGTGACCAAATGCAGTTATTTTGACTAAAAAAGGCTTTTTAGACACTTGAAGAACAAAATACGGTCATTTTGACCCAAATAGTTTTTTCAGGCCATTGAAGACAAAATGCAGTTATTTTGTCTAAACCGGCTTTATAAGAATCTAAAAGACAAAAATACAGTCATTTTGACTAAAAAAATTTTTCAGACCTTTGGTGACCAATTGCAGTTATTTTGACTAAAAAGGCTTTTTAAACAATTGGAGACAAAAATACAGTCATTTTGACCCCAAATTTTTTTTCAGGCCATTGGAGACCAAATGCAGTTATCTTGTCTAAAACCGGCTTTTTAAGACTCTAAAAGCCAAAAATACAGTCATTTTGACTAAAAAATGATTTCCGACCTTTGGTGACCAAATGCAGTTCTTTTGACTAAAAAAGGCTTTTTAGACACTTGGAGACCAAAATACAGTCATTTTACCCAAAAAGTTTTTTCAGGCCATTGGAGACAAACAGCAGTTATCTTGCCTAAAACCGTCTTTATAAGACTCTAAAAAACAAAATTCAGTCATTTTGACTAAAAAATGTTTTCAGACCTTTGGTGAACAAAATGCAGTTCTTTTGACTAAAAAAGGATTTTTAGACACTTGAAGACCAAAATACAGTCATTGTGACCCACATAGTTTTGTAGGCCATTGGAGACCAAATGCAGTTATCTTGTCTAAAACCGGCTTTTTAAGACTCTAAAACACAAAAATACAGTCATTTTGACTAAAAAATGTTTTCAGACCTTTGGTGACCAAATGCAGTTCTTTTGACTAAAAAAGGCTTTTAAGACACTTGAAGACCAAAATACAGTCATTGTGACCCACATAGTTTTGTAGGCCATTGGAGACCACATGCAGTTATCTTGTCTAAAACCGGCTTTTTAAGACTAAAAGACAAAAATACAGTCATTTTGACTTAAAAAAAATTTTCAGACCTTTGGTGACCAAATGCAGTTCTTTTGACTAAAAAAAAGGCTTTTTAGACACTTGAAGACCAAAATACAGTCATTGTGACCCACAGTTTTTCAGGCCATTGAAGACAAAATGCAGTTATCTTGTCTAAACCGACTTTTTTAAGAATCTAAAAGACAAAAATAGTCATTTTGACTAAAAAAATTTTCAGACCTTTGGTGACCAAATGCAGTTATTTTGACTAAAAAAGGCTTTTTAGACAATTGGAGACCAAAATACTGAAAAAATATTTTCAGGCAATTAGAGACCAAATGCAGTTATCTTGTCTAAAACCGGCTTTTTAAGACTAAAAGACAAAAATACAGTAATTTTGATTTCAAAAATTTTTTTCAGACCTTTGGTGACCAAATGCAGTAGTTTTGATTAAAAAATATAGAAAGACCAAAATACAATCATTTTGACCCAAAACATTTTTTGAGGCCATTGGAGACAAAATGCAGATTTCTTGTCTAAAACCGGCTTTTTAAGACTGTAAAAGACAAAAATACAGTCATTTAGACAAAAAAACAATTTTCAGACCTTTGGTGACCAAATGCAGCTATTTTGACTAAAAACGGCTTTTTTGATACTTGGAGACTAAAACAGGCCATTGGAGACCAAATGCAGTTATCTTGTCTAAAACCGGCTTTTTAAGACTAAAAGACAAAAATACAGTCATTTTGACTTAAAAAACAATTTTCAGACCTTTGGTGACCAAATGCAGCTATTTTGCCAAAAAACGGCTTTTTTGATACTTGGAGACTAAAACAGAGTCATTTTGACCAAAAAATAAAATTTCAGGCCATTGGAGAGCAAATGCAGATATCGTGTCTAATTCAAGCGTTTTAAGACTTTAAAAGACAAAAATACAGTCATTTTGACTAAAAGTTTTTTCACACCTTTGGTGATCAAATAAAGTTATTTTGACTAAAAAAAGGCTTTTTAGACACTTGGAGACCAAAATAGAGTCATTTTGACCAAAAACATTTTTTCAGGCCATTAGTTACCAAATGCAGTTATCGTCTAAAACCGGCTTTTTAAGACTGTAAAAGACAAAAATACAGTTATTTTGACTAAATTTTTTTCCAGACCTTTGGTGACCAAATGCAGTTATTTTGACTAAAAAAGGCTTTTTAGACAATTGGAGACCAAAATACAGTCATTTTGACCAAAAATTTTTTTCAGGCCATTGGAGATCAAATGCAGTTATCTTGTCTAAAACCGACTTTTTAAGACTAAAAGACAAAAAAACATTAATTTTGACTTAAAATTTTTTTTTCAGACCTTTGGTGACCAAATGCAGTTATTTTGACTAAAAAATATAGAGAGACCAAAATACAGTCATTTTGACCCAAAACATTTTTTCAGGCCATTGGAGACAAAATGCAGATTTCTTGTCTAAAACCGGCTTTTTAAGACTGTAAAAGACAAAAATACAGTCATTTAGACAAAAAAACAATTTTCAGACCTTTGGTGACCAAATGCAGCTATTTTGACTATAAAAGGCTTTTTTCATACTTGGAGACCAAAACAGAGTCATTTTGACCAAAAAATAAAATTTCAGGCCATTGGAGAGCAAATGCAGTTATCGTGTCTAATACAAGCGTTTTAAGACTTTAAAAGACAAAAATACAGTTATTTTGACTAAATTTTTTTCCAGACCTTTGGTGACCAAATGCAGTTATTTTGACTAAAAAAGGCTTTTTAGACAATTGGAGACCAAAATACAGTCATTTTGACCCCAAAATTTTTTCAGGCCATTGGAGACCAAATGCAGTTATCTTGTCTAAAACCGGCTTTTTAAGACTAAAAGACAAAAATACAGTCATTTTGACTTAAAAAAAATTTCAGACCTTTGGTGACCAAATGCAGTTATTTTGACTAAAAAAGGCTTTTTAGACACTTGAAGAACAAAATACAGTCATTTTGACCCAAATAGTTTTTTCAGGCCATTGAAGACAAAATGCAGTTATTTTGTCTAAACCGGCTTTATAAGAATCTAAAAGACAAAAATATTCATTTTGACTAAATTTTTTTTCAGACCTTTGGTGACCAAATGCAGTTATTTTCACTAAAAAGGCTTTTTAAACAATTGGAGACACAAATACAGTCATTTTACCCAAAAAGTTTTTTCAGGCCATTGGAGTCAAACTGCAGTTATCTTCCCTAAAACCGGCTTTTTAAGACTCTAAAAGCCAAAAATACAGTCATTTTGACTAAAAAATGATTTCCGACCTTTGGTGACCAAATGCAGTTCTTTTGACTAAAAAAGGCTTTTTAGACACTTGGAGACCAAAATACAGTCATTTTACCCAAAAAGTTTTTTCAGGCCATTGGAGACAAACTGCAGTTATCTTGCCTAAATCCGTCTTTATAAGACTCTAAAAAACAAAATTCAGTCATTTTGACTAAAAAATGTTTTCAGACCTTTGGTGAACAAAATGCAGTTCTTTTGACTAAAAAAGGATTTTTAGACACTTGAAGACCAAAATACAGTCATTGTGACCCACATAGTTTTGTAGGCCATTGGAGACCAAATGCAGTTATCTTGTCTAAAACCGGCTTTTTAAGACTCTAAAAGACAAAAATACAGTCATTTTGACTAAAAAAGGTTTTCAGACCTTTGGTGACCAAATGCAGTTCTTTTGACTAAAAAAGGCTTTATAGACACTTGAAGACCAAAATACAGTCATTGTGACCCACATAGTTTTGTAGGCCATTGGAGACCAAATGCAGTTATCTTGCCCAAAACCGGCTTTATAAGAATCTAAAAGACAAAAATATTCATTTTGACTAAATTTTTTTCAGACCTTTGGTGACCAAATGCAGTTATTTTGACTAAAAAGGCTTTTTAAACAATTGGAGACCAAAATACCGTCATTTTGACCCCAAATATTTTTTCAGGCCATTGGAGACCAAATGCAGTTATCTTGTCTAAAACCGGATTTTTAAGACTCTAAAAGCCAAAAATACAGTCATTTTGACTAAAAAATGATTTCCGACCTTTGGTGACCAAATGCAGTTCTTTTGACTAAAAAAAGGCTTTTTAGACTCTTGAAGACCAAAATACAGTCATTGTGACCCACAGTTTTTCAGGCCATTGAAGACAAAATGCAGTTATCTTGTCTAAACCGACTTTTTTAAGAATCTAAAAGACAAAAATAGTCATTTTGACTGAATTTTTTTTCAGACCTTTGGTGACCAAATGCAGTTATTTTGACTAAAAAAGGCTTTTTAGACAATTGGAGACCAAAACACAGTCATTTTGACCAAAAACATTTTTTCAGGCCATTAGTTACCAAATGCAGTTATCGTCTAAAACCGGCTTTTTAAGACTGTAAAAGACAAAAATACAGTTATTTTGACTAAATTTTTTTCCAGTCCTTTGGTGACAAATGCAGTTATTTTGACTAAAAAAGGCTTTTTAGACAATTGGAGACCAAAATACAGTCATTTTGACCAAAATTTTTTTTCAGGCCATTGGAGACCAAATGCAGTTATCTTGTCTAAAACCGGCTTTTTAAGACTAAAAGACAAAAATACAGTCATTTTGACTTAAAAATTTTTTTCAGACCTTTGGTGACCAAATGCAGTTATTTTGACTAAAAAATATAGAGACCAAAATACAGTCATTTTGACCCAAAACATTTTTTCAGGCCATTGGAGACAAAATGCAGATTTCTTGTCTAAAACCGGCTTTTTAAGACTGTAAAAGACAAAAATACAGTCATTTAGACAAAAAACAATTTTTAGACCTTTGGTGACCAAATGCAGCTATTTTGACTATAAAAGGCTTTTTTCATACTTGGAGACCAAAACAGAGTCATTTTGACTAAAAAATAAAATTTCAGGCCATTGGAGAGCAAATGCAGTTATCGTGTCTAATACAAGCGTTTTAAGACTTTAAAAGACAAAAATACAGTCATTTTGACTAAAAGTTTTTTCACACCTTTGGTGATCAAATAAAGTTATTTTGACTAAAAAAGGCTTTTTAGACACTTGGAGACCAAAATAGAGTCATTTTGACCAAAAACATTTTTTCAGGCCATTGGTTACTAAATGCAGTTATCGTCTAAAACTGGCTTTTTAAGACTGTAAAAGACAAAAATACAGTTATTTTGACTAAATTTTTTTCCAGACCTTTGGTGACCAAATGCAGTTATTTTGACTAAAAAAGGCTTTTTAGACAATTGGAGACCAAAATACAGTCATTTTACCCAAAAAGTTTTTTCAGGCCATTGGAGACAAACTGCAGTTATATTACCTAAAACCGTCTTTATAAGACTCTAAAAAAACAAAATTCAGTCATTTTGACTAAAAAATGTTTTCAGACCTTTGGTGAACAAAATGCAGTTCTTTTGACTAAAAAAGGATTTTTAGACACTTGAAGACCAAAATACAGTCATTGTGACCCACATAGTTTTGTAGGCCATTGGAGACCAAATGCAGTTATCTTGTCTAAAACCGGCTTTTTAAGACTCTAAAAGACAAAAATACAGTCATTTTGACTAAAAAATGTTTTCAGACCTTTGGTGACCAAATGCAGTTCTTTTGACTAAAAAAGGCTTTTAAGACACTTGAAGACCAAAATACAGTCATTGTGACCCACATAGTTTTGTAGGCCATTGGAGACCACATGCAGTTATCTTGTCTAAAACCGGCTTTTTAAGACTAAAAGACAAAAATACAGTCATTTTGACTTAAAAAAAATTTTCAGACCTTTGGTGACCAAATGCAGTTCTTTTGACTAAAAAAAAAGGCTTTTTAGACACTTGAAGACCAAAATACAGTCATTGTGACCCACAGTTTTTCAGGCCATTGAAGACAAAATGCAGTTATCTTGTCTAAACCGACTTTTTTAAGAATCTAAAAGACAAAAATAGTCATTTTGACTAAAAAAATTTTCAGACCTTTGGTGACCAAATGCAGTTATTTTGACTAAAAAAGGCTTTTTAGACAATTGGAGACCAAAATACTGAAAAAATATTTTCAGGCCATTAGAGACCAAATGCAGTTATCTTGTCTAAAACCAGCTTTTTAAGACTAAAAGACAAAAATACAGTAATTTTGATTTCAAAAATTTTTTTCAGACCTTTGGTGACCAAATGCAGTAGTTTTGATTAAAAAATATAGAGAGACCAAAATACAGTCATTTTGACCCAAAACATTTTTTTGAGGCCATTGGAGACAAAATGCAGATTTCTTGTCTAAAACCGGCTTTTTAAGACTGTAAAAGACAAAAATACAGTCATTTAGACAAAAAAACAATTTTCAGACCTTTGGTGACCAAATGCAGCTATTTTGACTAAAAACGGCTTTTTTGATACTTGGAGACTAAAACAGGCCATTGGAGACCAAATGCAGTTATCTTGTCTAAAACCGGCTTTTTAAGACTAAAAGACAAAAATACAGTCATTTTGACTTAAAAAACAATTTTCAGACCTTTGGTGACCAAATGCAGCTATTTTGCCAAAAAACGGCTTTTTTGATACTTGGAGACTAAAACAGAGTCATTTTGACCAAAAAATAAAATTTCAGGCCATTGGAGAGCAAATGCAGATATCGTGTCTAATTCAAGCGTTTTAAGACTTTAAAAGACAAAAATACAGTCATTTTGACTAAAAGTTTTTTCACACCTTTGGTGATCAAATAAAGTTATTTTGACTAAAAAAAGGCTTTTTAGACACTTGGAGACCAAAATAGAGTCATTTTGACCAAAAACATTTTTTCAGGCCATTAGTTACCAAATGCAGTTATCGTCTAAAACCGGCTTTTTAAGACTGTAAAAGACAAAAATACAGTTATTTTGACTAAATTTTTTTCCAGACCTTTGGTGACCAAATGCAGTTATTTTGACTAAAAAGGCTTTTTAGACAATTGGAGACCAAAATACAGTCATTTTGACCAAAAAATTTTTTTCAGGCCATTGGAGATCAAATGCAGTTATCTTGTCTAAAACCGACTTTTTAAGACTAAAAGACAAAAAAACATTAATTTTGACTTACAATTTTTTTTTCAGACCTTTGGTGACCAAATGCAGTTATTTTGACTAAAAAATATAGAGAGACCAAAATACAGTCATTTTGACCCAAAACATTTTTTCAGGCCATTGGAGACAAAATGCAGATTTCTTGTCTAAAACCGGCTTTTTAAGACTGTAAAAGACAAAAATACAGTCATTTAGACAAAAAAACAATTTTCAGACCTTTGGTGACCAAATGCAGCTATTTTGACTATAAAAGGCTTTTTTCATACTTGGAGACCAAAACAGAGTCATTTTGACCAAAAAATAAAATTTCAGGCCATTGGAGAGCAAATGCAGTTATCGTGTCTAATACAAGCGTTTTAAGACTTTAAAAGACAAAAATACAGTTATTTTGACTAAATTTTTTTCCAGACCTTTGGTGACCAAATGCAGTTATTTTGACTAAAAAAAGCTTTTTAGACAATTGGAGACCAAAATACAGTCATTTTGACCCCAAAAATTTTTTCAGGCCATTGGAGACCAAATGCAGTTATCTTGTCTAAAACCGGCTTTTTAAGACTAAAAGACAAAAATACAGTCATTTTGACTTAAAAAACAATTTCAGACCTTTGGTGACCAAATGCAGTTATTTTGACTAAAAAAGGCTTTTTAGACACTTGAAGAACAAAATACAGTCATTTTGACCCAAATAGTTTTTTCAGGCCATTGAAGACAAAATGCAGTTATTTTGTCTAAACCGGCTTTATAAGAATCTAAAAGACAAAAATATTCATTTTGACTAAATTTTTTTTCAGACCTTTGGTGACCAAATGCAGTTATTTTCACTAAAAAGGCTTTTTAAACAATTGGAGACACAAATACAGTCATTTTACCCAAAAAGTTTTTTCAGGCCATTGGAGTCAAACTGCAGTTATCTTCCCTAAAACCGGCTTTTTAAGACTCTAAAAGCCAAAAATACAGTCATTTTGACTAAAAAATGATTTCCGACCTTTGGTGACCAAATGCAGTTCTTTTGACTAAAAAAGAATTTTTAGACACTTGGAGACCAAAATACAGTCATTTTACCCAAAAAGTTTTTTCAGGCCATTGGAGACAAACTGCAGTTATCTTGCCTAAAACCGTCTTTATAAGACTCTAAAAAACAAAATTCAGTCATTTTGACTAAAAAATGTTTTCAGACCTTTGGTGAACAAAATGCAGTTCTTTTGACTAAAAAAGGATTTTTAGACACTTGAAGACCAAAATACAGTCATTGTGACCCACATAGTTTTGTAGGCCATTGGAGACCAAATGCAGTTATCTTGTCTAAAACCGGCTTTTTAAGACTCTAAAAGACAAAAATACAGTCATTTTGACTAAAAAAGGTTTTCAGACCTTTGGTGACCAAATGCAGTTCTTTTGACTAAAAAAGGCTTTATAGACACTTGAAGACCAAAATACAGTCATTGTGACCCACATAGTTTTGTAGGCCATTGGAGACCAAATGCAGTTATCTTGTCTAAAACCGGCTTTATAAGAATCTAAAAGACAAAAATATTCATTTTGACTACATTTTTTTCAGACCTTTGGTGACCAAATGCAGTTATTTTGACTAAAAAGGCTTTTTAAACAATTGGAGAACAAAATACCGTCATTTTGACCCCAAATATTTTTTCAGGCCATTGGAGACCAAATGCAGTTATCTTGTCTAAAACCGGATTTTTAAGACTCTAAAAGCCAAAAATACAGTCATTTTGACTAAAAAATGATTTCCGACCTTTGGTGACCAAATGCAGTTCTTTTGACTAAAAAAAGGCTTTTTAGACACTTGAAGACCAAAATACAGTCATTGTGACCCACATAGTTTTGTAGGCCATTGGAGACCACATGCAGTTATCTTGTCTAAAACCGGCTTTTTAAGACTAAAAGACAAAAATACAGTCATTTTGACTTAAAAAAATTTTTCAGACCTTTGGTGACCAAATGCAGTTCTTTTGACTAAAAAAAAGGCTTTTTAGACACTTGAAGACCAAAATACAGTCATTGTGACCCACAGTTTTTCAGGCCATTGAAGACAAAATGCAGTTATCTTGTCTAAAACCGGCTTTTTAAGACTCTAAAAGCCAAAAATACAGTCATTTTGACTAAAAAATGATTTCCGACCTTTGGTGACCAAATGCAGTTCTTTTGACTAAAAAAGGCTTTTTAGACACTTGGAGACCAAAATACAGTCATTTTACCCAAAAAGTTTTTTCAGGCCATTGGAGACAAACAGCAGTTATCTTGCCTAAAACCGTCTTTATAAGACTCTAAAAAACAAAATTCAGTCATTTTGACTAAAAAATGTTTTCAGACCTTTGGTGAACAAAATGCAGTTCTTTTGACTAAAAAAGGATTTTTAGACACTCGAAGACCAAAATACAGTCATTGTGACCCACATAGTTTTGTAGGCCATTGGAGACCAAATGCAGTTATCTTGTCTAAAACCGGCTTTTTAAGACTCTAAAACACAAAAATACAGTCATTTTGACTAAAAAATGTTTTCAGACCTTTGGTGACCAAATGCAGTTCTTTTGACTAAAAAAGGCTTTTAAGACACTTGAAGACCAAAATACAGTCATTGTGACCCACATAGTTTTGTAGGCCATTGGAGACCACATGCAGTTATCTTGTCTAAAACCGGCTTTTTAAGACTAAAAGACAAAAATACAGTCATTTTGACTTAAAAAAAATTTTCAGACCTTTGGTGACCAAATGCAGTTCTTTTGACTAAAAAAAAGGCTTTTTAGACACTTGAAGACCAAAATACAGTCATTGTGACCCACAGTTTTTCAGGCCATTGAAGACAAAATGCAGTTATCTTGTCTAAACCGACTTTTTTAAGAATCTAAAAGACAAAAATAGTCATTTTGACTAAAAAAATTTTCAGACCTTTGGTGACCAAATGCAGTTATTTTGACTAAAAAAGGCTTTTTAGACAATTGGAGACCAAAATACTGAAAAAATATTTTCAGGCAATTAGAGACCAAATGCAGTTATCTTGTCTAAAACCGGCTTTTTAAGACTAAAAGACAAAAATACAGTAATTTTGATTTCAAAAATTTTTTTCAGACCTTTGGTGACCAAATGCAGTAGTTTTGATTAAAAAATATAGAGAGACCAAAATACAATCATTTTGACCCAAAACATTTTTTGAGGCCATTGGAGACAAAATGCAGATTTCTTGTCTAAAACCGGCTTTTTAAGACTGTAAAAGACAAAAATACAGTCATTTAGACAAAAAAACAATTTTCAGACCTTTGGTGACCAAATGCAGCTATTTTGACTAAAAACGGCTTTTTTGATACTTGGAGACTAAAACAGGCCATTGGAGACCAAATGCAGTTATCTTGTCTAAAACCGGCTTTTTAAGACTAAAAGACAAAAATACAGTCATTTTGACTTAAAAAACAATTTTCAGACCTTTGGTGACCAAATGCAGCTATTTTGCCAAAAAACGGCTTTTTTGATACTTGGAGACTAAAACAGAGTCATTTTGACCAAAAAATAAAATTTCAGGCCATTGGAGAGCAAATGCAGATATCGTGTCTAATTCAAGCGTTTTAAGACTTTAAAAGACAAAAATACAGTCATTTTGACTAAAAGTTTTTTCACACCTTTGGTGATCAAATAAAGTTATTTTGACTAAAAAAAGGCTTTTTAGACACTTGGAGACCAAAATAGAGTCATTTTGACCAAAAACATTTTTTCAGGCCATTAGTTACCAAATGCAGTTATCGTCTAAAACCGGCTTTTTAAGACTGTAAAAGACAAAAATACAGTTATTTTGACTAAATTTTTTTCCAGACCTTTGGTGACCAAATGCAGTTATTTTGACTAAAAAAGGCTTTTTAGACAATTGGAGACCAAAATACAGTCATTTTGACCAAAAATTTTTTTCAGGCCATTGGAGATCAAATGCAGTTATCTTGTCTAAAACCGACTTTTTAAGACTAAAAGACAAAAAAACATTAATTTTGACTTAAAATTTTTTTTTCAGACCTTTGGTGACCAAATGCAGTTATTTTGACTAAAAAATATAGAGAGACCAAAATACAGTCATTTTGACCCAAAACATTTTTTCAGGCCATTGGAGACAAAATGCAGATTTCTTGTCTAAAACCGGCTTTTTAAGACTGTAAAAGACAAAAATACAGTCATTTAGACAAAAAAACAATTTTCAGACCTTTGGTGACCAAATGCAGCTATTTTGACTATAAAAGGCTTTTTTCATACTTGGAGACCAAAACAGAGTCATTTTGACCAAAAAATAAAATTTCAGGCCATTGGAGAGCAAATGCAGTTATCGTGTCTAATACAAGCGTTTTAAGACTTTAAAAGACAAAAATACAGTTATTTTGACTAAATTTTTTTCCAGACCTTTGGTGACCAAATGCAGTTATTTTGACTAAAAAAGGCTTTTTAGACAATTGGAGACCAAAATACAGTCATTTTGACCCCAAAATTTTTTCAGGCCATTGGAGACCAAATGCAGTTATCTTGTCTAAAACCGGCTTTTTAAGACTAAAAGACAAAAATACAGTCATTTTGACTTAAAAAAAATTTCAGACCTTTGGTGACCAAATGCAGTTATTTTGACTAAAAAAGGCTTTTTAGACACTTGAAGAACAAAATACAGTCATTTTGACCCAAATAGTTTTTTCAGGCCATTGAAGACAAAATGCAGTTATTTTGTCTAAACCGGCTTTATAAGAATCTAAAAGACAAAAATATTCATTTTGACTAAATTTTTTTTCAGACCTTTGGTGACCAAATGCAGTTATTTTCACTAAAAAGGCTTTTTAAACAATTGGAGACACAAATACAGTCATTTTACCCAAAAAGTTTTTTCAGGCCATTGGAGTCAAACTGCAGTTATCTTCCCTAAAACCGGCTTTTTAAGACTCTAAAAGCCAAAAATACAGTCATTTTGACTAAAAAATGATTTCCGACCTTTGGTGACCAAATGCAGTTCTTTTGACTAAAAAAGGCTTTTTAGACACTTGGAGACCAAAATACAGTCATTTTACCCAAAAAGTTTTTTCAGGCCATTGGAGACAAACTGCAGTTATCTTGCCTAAATCCGTCTTTATAAGACTCTAAAAAACAAAATTCAGTCATTTTGACTAAAAAATGTTTTCAGACCTTTGGTGAACAAAATGCAGTTCTTTTGACTAAAAAAGGATTTTTAGACACTTGAAGACCAAAATACAGTCATTGTGACCCACATAGTTTTGTAGGCCATTGGAGACCAAATGCAGTTATCTTGTCTAAAACCGGCTTTTTAAGACTCTAAAAGACAAAAATACAGTCATTTTGACTAAAAAAGGTTTTCAGACCTTTGGTGACCAAATGCAGTTCTTTTGACTAAAAAAGGCTTTATAGACACTTGAAGACCAAAATACAGTCATTGTGACCCACATAGTTTTGTAGGCCATTGGAGACCAAATGCAGTTATCTTGCCCAAAACCGGCTTTATAAGAATCTAAAAGACAAAAATATTCATTTTGACTAAATTTTTTTCAGACCTTTGGTGACCAAATGCAGTTATTTTGACTAAAAAGGCTTTTTAAACAATTGGAGACCAAAATACCGTCATTTTGACCCCAAATATTTTTTCAGGCCATTGGAGACCAAATGCAGTTATCTTGTCTAAAACCGGATTTTTAAGACTCTAAAAGCCAAAAATACAGTCATTTTGACTAAAAAATGATTTCCGACCTTTGGTGACCAAATGCAGTTCTTTTGACTAAAAAAAGGCTTTTTAGACTCTTGAAGACCAAAATACAGTCATTGTGACCCACAGTTTTTCAGGCCATTGAAGACAAAATGCAGTTATCTTGTCTAAACCGACTTTTTTAAGAATCTAAAAGACAAAAATAGTCATTTTGACTGAATTTTTTTTCAGACCTTTGGTGACCAAATGCAGTTATTTTGACTAAAAAAGGCTTTTTAGACAATTGGAGACCAAAACACAGTCATTTTGACCAAAAACATTTTTTCAGGCCATTAGTTACCAAATGCAGTTATCGTCTAAAACCGGCTTTTTAAGACTGTAAAAGACAAAAATACAGTTATTTTGACTAAATTTTTTTCCAGACCTTTGGTGACAAATGCAGTTATTTTGACTAAAAAAGGCTTTTTAGACAATTGGAGACCAAAATACAGTCATTTTGACCAAAATTTTTTTTCAGGCCATTGGAGACCAAATGCAGTTATCTTGTCTAAAACCGGCTTTTTAAGACTAAAAGACAAAAATACAGTCATTTTGACTTAAAAATTTTTTTCAGACCTTTGGTGACCAAATGCAGTTATTTTGACTAAAAAATATAGAGACCAAAATACAGTCATTTTGACCCAAAACATTTTTTCAGGCCATTGGAGACAAAATGCAGATTTCTTGTCTAAAACCGGCTTTTTAAGACTGTAAAAGACAAAAATACAGTCATTTAGACAAAAAACAATTTTCAGACCTTTGGTGACCAAATGCAGCTATTTTGACTATAAAAGGCTTTTTTCATACTTGGAGACCAAAACAGAGTCATTTTGACTAAAAAATAAAATTTCAGGCCATTGGAGAGCAAATGCAGTTATCGTGTCTAATACAAGCGTTTTAAGACTTTAAAAGACAAAAATACAGTCATTTTGACTAAAAGTTTTTTCACACCTTTGGTGATCAAATAAAGTTATTTTGACTAAAAAAGGCTTTTTAGACACTTGGAGACCAAAATAGAGTCATTTTGACCAAAAACATTTTTTCAGGCCATTGGTTACTAAATGCAGTTATCGTCTAAAACTGGCTTTTTAAGACTGTAAAAGACAAAAATACAGTTATTTTGACTAAATTTTTTTCCAGACCTTTGGTGACCAAATGCAGTTATTTTGACTAAAAAAGGCTTTTTAGACAATTGGAGACCAAAATACAGTCATTTTACCCAAAAAGTTTTTTCAGGCCATTGGAGACAAACTGCAGTTATATTACCTAAAACCGTCTTTATAAGACTCTAAAAAAACAAAATTCAGTCATTTTGACTAAAAAATGTTTTCAGACCTTTGGTGAACAAAATGCAGTTCTTTTGACTAAAAAAGGATTTTTAGACACTTGAAGACCAAAATACAGTCATTGTGACCCACATAGTTTTGTAGGCCATTGGAGACCAAATGCAGTTATCTTGTCTAAAACCGGCTTTTTAAGACTCTAAAAGACAAAAATACAGTCATTTTGACTAAAAAATGTTTTCAGACCTTTGGTGACCAAATGCAGTTCTTTTGACTAAAAAAGGCTTTTAAGACACTTGAAGACCAAAATACAGTCATTGTGACCCACATAGTTTTGTAGGCCATTGGAGACCACATGCAGTTATCTTGTCTAAAACCGGCTTTTTAAGACTAAAAGACAAAAATACAGTCATTTTGACTTAAAAAAAATTTTCAGACCTTTGGTGACCAAATGCAGTTCTTTTGACTAAAAAAAAAGGCTTTTTAGACACTTGAAGACCAAAATACAGTCATTGTGACCCACAGTTTTTCAGGCCATTGAAGACAAAATGCAGTTATCTTGTCTAAACCGACTTTTTTAAGAATCTAAAAGACAAAAATAGTCATTTTGACTAAAAAAATTTTCAGACCTTTGGTGACCAAATGCAGTTATTTTGACTAAAAAAGGCTTTTTAGACAATTGGAGACCAAAATACTGAAAAAATATTTTCAGGCCATTAGAGACCAAATGCAGTTATCTTGTCTAAAACCAGCTTTTTAAGACTAAAAGACAAAAATACAGTAATTTTGATTTCAAAAATTTTTTTCAGACCTTTGGTGACCAAATGCAGTAGTTTTGATTAAAAAATATAGAGAGACCAAAATACAGTCATTTTGACCCAAAACATTTTTTTGAGGCCATTGGAGACAAAATGCAGATTTCTTGTCTAAAACCGGCTTTTTAAGACTGTAAAAGACAAAAATACAGTCATTTAGACAAAAAAACAATTTTCAGACCTTTGGTGACCAAATGCAGCTATTTTGACTAAAAACGGCTTTTTTGATACTTGGAGACTAAAACAGGCCATTGGAGACCAAATGCAGTTATCTTGTCTAAAACCGGCTTTTTAAGACTAAAAGACAAAAATACAGTCATTTTGACTTAAAAAACAATTTTCAGACCTTTGGTGACCAAATGCAGCTATTTTGCCAAAAAACGGCTTTTTTGATACTTGGAGACTAAAACAGAGTCATTTTGACCAAAAAATAAAATTTCAGGCCATTGGAGAGCAAATGCAGATATCGTGTCTAATTCAAGCGTTTTAAGACTTTAAAAGACAAAAATACAGTCATTTTGACTAAAAGTTTTTTCACACCTTTGGTGATCAAATAAAGTTATTTTGACTAAAAAAAGGCTTTTTAGACACTTGGAGACCAAAATAGAGTCATTTTGACCAAAAACATTTTTTCAGGCCATTAGTTACCAAATGCAGTTATCGTCTAAAACCGGCTTTTTAAGACTGTAAAAGACAAAAATACAGTTATTTTGACTAAATTTTTTTCCAGACCTTTGGTGACCAAATGCAGTTATTTTGACTAAAAAGGCTTTTTAGACAATTGGAGACCAAAATACAGTCATTTTGACCAAAAAATTTTTTTCAGGCCATTGGAGATCAAATGCAGTTATCTTGTCTAAAACCGACTTTTTAAGACTAAAAGACAAAAAAACATTAATTTTGACTTACAATTTTTTTTTCAGACCTTTGGTGACCAAATGCAGTTATTTTGACTAAAAAATATAGAGAGACCAAAATACAGTCATTTTGACCCAAAACATTTTTTCAGGCCATTGGAGACAAAATGCAGATTTCTTGTCTAAAACCGGCTTTTTAAGACTGTAAAAGACAAAAATACAGTCATTTAGACAAAAAAACAATTTTCAGACCTTTGGTGACCAAATGCAGCTATTTTGACTATAAAAGGCTTTTTTCATACTTGGAGACCAAAACAGAGTCATTTTGACCAAAAAATAAAATTTCAGGCCATTGGAGAGCAAATGCAGTTATCGTGTCTAATACAAGCGTTTTAAGACTTTAAAAGACAAAAATACAGTTATTTTGACTAAATTTTTTTCCAGACCTTTGGTGACCAAATGCAGTTATTTTGACTAAAAAAAGCTTTTTAGACAATTGGAGACCAAAATACAGTCATTTTGACCCCAAAAATTTTTTCAGGCCATTGGAGACCAAATGCAGTTATCTTGTCTAAAACCGGCTTTTTAAGACTAAAAGACAAAAATACAGTCATTTTGACTTAAAAAAAATTTCAGACCTTTGGTGACCAAATGCAGTTATTTTGACTAAAAAAGGCTTTTTAGACACTTGAAGAACAAAATACAGTCATTTTGACCCAAATAGTTTTTTCAGGCCATTGAAGACAAAATGCAGTTATTTTGTCTAAACCGGCTTTATAAGAATCTAAAAGACAAAAATATTCATTTTGACTAAATTTTTTTTCAGACCTTTGGTGACCAAATGCAGTTATTTTCACTAAAAAGGCTTTTTAAACAATTGGAGACACAAATACAGTCATTTTACCCAAAAAGTTTTTTCAGGCCATTGGAGTCAAACTGCAGTTATCTTCCCTAAAACCGGCTTTTTAAGACTCTAAAAGCCAAAAATACAGTCATTTTGACTAAAAAATGATTTCCGACCTTTGGTGACCAAATGCAGTTCTTTTGACTAAAAAAGAATTTTTAGACACTTGGAGACCAAAATACAGTCATTTTACCCAAAAAGTTTTTTCAGGCCATTGGAGACAAACTGCAGTTATCTTGCCTAAAACCGTCTTTATAAGACTCTAAAAAACAAAATTCAGTCATTTTGACTAAAAAATGTTTTCAGACCTTTGGTGAACAAAATGCAGTTCTTTTGACTAAAAAAGGATTTTTAGACACTTGAAGACCAAAATACAGTCATTGTGACCCACATAGTTTTGTAGGCCATTGGAGACCAAATGCAGTTATCTTGTCTAAAACCGGCTTTTTAAGACTCTAAAAGACAAAAATACAGTCATTTTGACTAAAAAAGGTTTTCAGACCTTTGGTGACCAAATGCAGTTCTTTTGACTAAAAAAGGCTTTATAGACACTTGAAGACCAAAATACAATCATTGTGACCCACATAGTTTTGTAGGCCATTGGAGACCAAATGCAGTTATCTTGTCTAAAACCGGCTTTATAAGAATCTAAAAGACAAAAATATTCATTTTGACTACATTTTTTTCAGACCTTTGGTGACCAAATGCAGTTATTTTGACTAAAAAGGCTTTTTAAACAATTGGAGAACAAAATACCGTCATTTTGACCCCAAATATTTTTTCAGGCCATTGGAGACCAAATGCAGTTATCTTGTCTAAAACAGGATTTTTAAGACTCTAAAAGCCAAAAATACAGTCATTTTGACTAAAAAATGATTTCCGACCTTTGGTGACCAAATGCAGTTCTTTTGACTAAAAAAAGGCTTTTTAGACACTTGAAGACCAAAATACAGTCATTGTGACCCACATAGTTTTGTAGGCCATTGGAGACCACATGCAGTTATCTTGTCTAAAACCGGCTTTTTAAGACTAAAAGACAAAAATACAGTCATTTTGACTTAAAAAAAATTTTCAGACCTTTGGTGACCAAATGCAGTTCTTTTGACTAAAAAAAAGGCTTTTTAGACACTTGAAGACCAAAATACAGTCATTGTGACCCACAGTTTTTCAGGCCATTGAAGACAAAATGCAGTTATCTTGTCTAAACCGACTTTTTTAAGAATCTAAAAGACAAAAATAGTCATTTTGACTAAAAAAAATTTCAGACCTTTGGTGACCAAATGCAGTTATTTTGACTAAAAAAGGCTTTTTAGACAATTGGAGACCAAAATACTGAAAAAATGTTTTCAGGCCATTAGAGACCAAATGCAGTTATCTTGTCTAAAACCGGCTTTTTAAGACTAAAAGACAAAAATACAGTAATTTTGATTTCAAAAATTTTTTTCAGACCTTTGGTGACCAAATGCAGTAGTTTTGATTAAAAAATATAGAGAGACCAAAATACAGTCATTTTGACCCAAAACATTTTTTTGAGGCCATTGGAGACAAAATGCAGATTTCTTGTCTAAAACCGGCTTTTTAAGACTGTAAAAGACAAAAATACAGTCATTTAGACAAAAAAACAATTTTCAGACCTTTGGTGACCAAATGCAGCTATTTTGACTAAAAACGGCTTTTTTGATACTTGGAGACTAAAACAGGCCATTGGAGACCAAATGCAGTTATCTTGTCTAAAACCGGCTTTTTAAGACTAAAAGACAAAAATACAGTCATTTTGACTTAAAAAACAATTTTCAGACCTTTGGTGACCAAATGCAGCTATTTTGCAAAAAAACGGCCTTTTTGATACTTGGAGACTAAAAGAGTCATTTTGACCAAAAAATAAAATTTCAGGCCATTGGAGAGCAAATGCAGATATCGTGTCTAATTCAAGCGTTTTAAGACTTTAAAAGACAAAAATACAGTCATTTTGACTAAAAGTTTTTTCACACCTTTGGTGATCAAAAAAAGTTATTTTGACTAAAAAAAGGCTTTTTAGACACTTGGAGACCAAAATAGAGTCATTTTGACCAAAAACATTTTTTCAGGCCATTAGTTACCAAATGCAGTTATCGTCTAAAACCGGCTTTTTAAGACTGTAAAAGACAAAAATACAGTTATTTTGACTACATTTTTTTCCAGACCTTTGGTGACCAAATGCAGTTATTTTGACTAAAAAAGGCTTTTTAGACAATTGGAGACCAAAATACAGTCATTTTGACCAAAATTTTTTTTTCAGGCCATTGGAGATCAAATGCAGTTATCTTGTCTAAAACCGACTTTTTAAGACTAAAAGACAAAAAAACATTAATTTTGACTTAAATTTTTTTTTCAGACCATTGGTGACCAAATGCAGTTATTTTGACTAAAAAATATAGAGAGACCAAAATACAGTCATTTTGACCCAAAACATTTTTTCAGGCCATTGGAGACAAAATGCAGATTTCTTGTCTAAAACCGGCTTTTTAAGACTGTAAAAGACAAAAATACAGTCATTTAGACAAAAAAACAATTTTCAGACCTTTGGTGACCAAATGCAGCTATTTTGACTATAAAAGGCTTTTTTCATACTTGGAGACCAAAACAGATTCATTTTGACCAAAAAATAAAATTTCAGGCCATTGGAGAGCAAATGCAGTTATCGTGTCTGATACAAGCGTTTTAAGACTTTAAAAGACAAAAATACAGTTATTTTGACTAAATTTTTTTCCAGACCTTTGGTGACCAAATGCAGTTATTTTGACTAAAAAAGGCTTTTTAGACAATTGGAGACCAAAATACAGTCATTTTGACCCCAAAATTTTTTTCAGGCCATTGGAGACCAAATGCAGTTATCTTGTCTAAAACCGGCTTTTTAAGACTAAAAGACAAAAATACAGTCATTTTGACTTAAAAAAAATTTCAGACCTTTGGTGACCAAATGCAGTTATTTTGACTAAAAAAGGCTTTTTAGACACTTGAAGAACAAAATACAGTCATTTTGACCCAAATAGTTTTTTCAGGCCATTGAAGACAAAATGCAGTTATTTTGTCTAAACCGGCTTTATAAGAATCTAAAAGACAAAAATATTCATTTTGACTAAATTTTTTTTCAGACCTTTGGTGACCAAATGCAGTTATTTTCACTAAAAAAGGCTTTTAAACAATTGGAGACACAAATACAGTCATTTTACCCAAAAAGTTTTTTCAGGCCATTGGAGTCAAACTGCAGTTATCTTCCCTAAAACCGGCTTTTTAAGACTCTAAAAGCCAAAAATACAGTCATTTTGACTAAAAAATGATTTCCGACCTTTGGTGACCAAATGCAGTTCTTTTGACTAAAAAAGGCTTTTTAGACACTTGGAGACCAAAATACAGTCATTTTACCCAAAAAGTTTTTTCAGGCCATTGGAGACAAACTGCAGTTATCTTGCCTAAAACCGTCTTTATAAGACTCTAAAAAACAAAAATTCAGTCATTTTGACTAAAAAATGTTTTCAGACCTTTGGTGAACAAAATGCAGTTCTTTTGACTAAAAAAGGATTTTTAGACACTTGAAGACCAAAATACAGTCATTGTGACCCACATAGTTTTGTAGGCCATTGGAGACCAAATGCAGTTATCTTGTCCAAAATCGGCTTTTTAAGACTCTAAAAGACAAAAATACAGTCATTTTGACTAAAAAAGGTTTTCAGACCTTTGGTGACCAAATGCAGTTCTTTTGACTAAAAAAGGATTTTTAGACACTTGAAGACCAAAATGCAGTCATTGTGACCCACATAGTTTTGTAGGCCATTGGAGACCACATGCAGTTATCTTGTCTAAAACCGGCTATTTAAGACTAAAAGACAAAAATACAGTCATTTTGACTTAAAAAAAAAAAATTCAGACCTTTGGTGACCAAATGCAGTTCTTTTGACTAAAAAAAGGCTTTTTAGACACTTGAAGACCAAAATAGAGTCATTGTGACCCACAGTTTTTCAGGCCATTGAAGACAAAATGCAGTTATCTTGTCTAAACCAACTTTTTTCAGAATCTAAAAGACAAAAATAGTCATTTTGACTAAAAAATTTTTCAGACCTTTGGTGACCAAATGCAGTTATTTTGACTAAAAAAGGCTTTTTAGACAATTGGAGACCAAAATACTGAAAAAATATTTTCAGGCCATTAGAGACCAAATGCAGTTATCTTGTCTAAAACCGGCTTTTTAAGACTAAAAGACAAAAATACAGTTATTTTGACTAAATTTTTTTCCAGACCTTTGGTGACCAAATGCAGTTATTTTGACTAAAAAAGGCTTTTTAGACAATTGGAGACCAAAATACAGTCATTTCGACCAAAAATTTTTTTTCAGGCCATTGGAGACCAAATGCAGTTATCTTGTCTAAAACCGGCTTTTTAAGACTAAAAGACAAAAATACAGTCATTTTGACTTAAAAAATTTTTTTCAGACCTTTGGTGACCAAATGCAGTTATTTTGACTAAAAAATATAGGGACCAAAATACAGACATTTTGACCCAAAACATTTTTTCAGGCCATTGGAGACAAAATGCAGATTTCTTGTCTAAAACTGGCTTTTTAAGACTGTAAAAGACAAAAATACAGTCATTTAGACAAAAAAACAATTTTCAGACCTTTGGTGACCAAATGCATCTATTTTGACTATAAAAGGATTTTTTCATACTTGGAGACCAAAACAGAGTCATTTTGACCAAAAAATAAAATTTCAGGCCATTGGAGAGCAAATGCAGTTATCGTGTCTAAGACTCTAAAAGACAAAAATACAGTCATTTTGACTAAAAAAAGTTTTCAGACCTTCGGTGACCAAATGCAGTTCTTTTGACTAAAAAAGGCTTTTTAGACACTTGAAGACCAAAATACAGTCATTGTGACCCACATAGTTTTGTAGACCATTGGAGACCACATGCAGTTATCTTGTCTAAAACCGGCTTTTTAAGACTAAAAGTCAAAAATACAGTCATTTTGACTTAAAAAAAAATTTTCAGACCTTTGGTGACCAAATGCAGTTCTTTTGACTAAAAAAAAGGCTTTTTAGACACTTAAAGACCAAAATACAGTCATTGTGACCCACGGTTTTTCAGGCCATTGAAGACAAAATGCAGTTATCTTGTCTAAACCGACTTTTTTAAGAATCTAAAAGACAAAAATAGTCATTTTGACTAAATTTTTTTTCAGACCTTTGGTGACCAAATGCAGTTATTTTGACCAAAAAAGGCTTTTTAGACAATTGGAGTCCAAAATACTGAAAAAATATTTTCAGGCCATTAGAGATCAAATGCAGTTATCAAAATACAGTCATTTTGACCCAAAACATTTTTTCGGGCCATTGGAGACAAAATGCAGATTTCTTTTCTAAAACCGGCTTTTTAAGACTGTAAAAGACAAAAATACAGTCATTTAGACAAAAAACAATTTTCAGACCTTTGGTGACCAAATGCAGCTATTTTGACTATAAAAGGCTTTTTTCATACTTGGAGACCAAAACAGAGTCATTTTGACCAAAAAATAACATTTCAGGCCATTGGAGAGCAAATGCAGTTATCGTGTCTAATACAAGCGTTTTAAGACTTTAAAAGACAAAAATACAGTCATTTTGACTAAAAGTTTTTTCACACCTTTGGTGATCAAATAAAGTTATTTTGACTAAAAAAGGCTTTTTAGACACTTGGAGACCAAAATAGAGTCATTTTGACCAAAAACATTTTTTCAGGCCATTGGTTACCAAATGCAGTTATCGTCTAAAACCGGCTTTTTAAGACTGTAAAAGACAAAAATAGTTATTTTGACTAAATTTTTTTCCAGACCTTTGGTGACCAAATGCAGTTAATTTGACTAAAAAAGGCTTTTTAGACAATTGGAGACCAAAATACAGTCATTTTGACCCCAAAAAATGTTTCAGGCCATTGGAGACCAAATGCAGTTATCTTGTCTAAAACCGGCTTTTTAAGACTAAAAGACAAAAATACAGTAATTTTGACTTTAAAAAAATTTCAGACCTTTGGTGACCAAATGCAGTTATTTTGACTAAAAAAGGCTTTTTAGACACTTGAAGAACAAAATACAGTCATTTTGACCCAAATAGTTCTTTCAGGCCATTGAAGACAAAATGCAGTTATTTTGTCTAAACCGGCTTTATAAGAATCTAAAAGACAAAAATAGTCATTTTGACTAAATTTTTTTTCAGACCTTTGGTGACCAAAATGCAGTTATTTTGACTAAAGAAGGCTTTTTTGACAATTGGAGACCAAAATACTGAAAAAATATTTTCAGGCCATTAGAGACCAAATGCAGTTATCTTGTCTAAAACTGGCTTTTTAAGACTAAAAGACAAAAATAGTCATTTTGACTTAAAAAATTTTTTCAGACCTTTGGTGACCAAATGCAGTTATTTTGACTAAAAAATATAGAGAGACCAAAATACAGTCATTTTGACCCAAAACATTTTTTCAGGCCATTGGAGACAAAATGCAGATTTCTTGTCTAAAACCGGCTTTTTAAGACTGTAAAAGACAAAAATACAGTCATTTAGACAAAAAAACAATTTTCAGACCTTTGGTGACCAAATGCAGCTATTTTGACTATAAAAGGCTTTTTTCATACTTGGAGACCAAAACAGAGTCATTTTGACCAAAAAATAAAATTTCAGGCCATTGGAGAGCAAATGCAGTTATCGTGTCTAATACAAGCGTTTTAAGACTTTAAAAGACATAAATACAGTCATTTTGACTAAAAGTTTTTTCACACCTTTGGTGATCAAATAAAGTTATTTTGACTAAAAAAAGGCTTTTTAGACACTTGGAGACCAAAATAGAGTCATTTTGACCAAAAAAAATTTTTCAGGCCATTTGTTACCAAATGCAGTTATCGTCTAAAACCGGCTTTTTAAGACTGTAAAAGACAAAAATACAGTTATTTTGACTAAATTTTTTCCAGACCTTTGGTGACCAAATGCAGTTATTTTGACGAAAAAAGGCTTTTTAGACAATTGGAGACCAAAATACAGTCATTTTGACTAAAACATTTTTTTCAGGCCATTGGAGACCAAATGCAGTTATCTTGTCTAAAACTGGCTTTTTAAGACTAAAAGACAAAAATACATTAATTTTGACTTAAAATTTTTTTTCAGACCTTTGGTGACCAAATGCAGTTATTTTGACTAAAAAATATAGAGAGACCAAAATACAGTCATTTTGACCCAAAACATTTTTTCAGGCCATTGGAGACAAAATGCAGATTTCTTGTCTAAAACCGGCTTTTTAAGACTGTAAAAGACAAAAATACAGTCATTTAGACAAAAAACAATTTTCAGACCTTTGGTGACCAAATGCAGCTATTTTGACTATAAAAGGCTTTTTTCATACTTGGAGACCAAAACAGAGTCATTTTGACCAAAAAATAAAATTTCAGGCCATTGGAGAGCAAATGCAGTTATCGTGTCTAAGACTCTAAAAGACAAAAATACAGTCATTTTGACTAAAAAAGTTTTCAGACCTTTGGTGACCAAATGCAGTTCTTTTGACTAAAAAAGGCTTTTTAGACACTTGAAGACCAAAATACAGTCATTGTGACCCACATAGTTTTGTAGACCATTGGAGACCACATGCAGTTATCTTGTCTAAAACCGGCTTTTTAAGACAAAAAGACAAAAATACAGTCATTTTGACTTAAAAAAATTTTTCAGACCTTTGGTGACCAAATGCAGTTCTTTTGACTAAAAAAAAGGCTTTTTAGACACTTAAAGACCAAAATACAGTCATTGTGACCCACGTTTTTTCAGGCCATTGAAGACAAAATGCAGTTATCTTGTCTAAACCGACTTTTTTAAGAATCTAAAAGACAAAAATAGTCATTTTGACTAAATTTTTTTCAGACCTTTGGTGACCAAATGCAGTTATTTTGACCAAAAAAGGCTTTTTAGACAATTGGAGTCCAAAATACTGAAAAAATATTTTCAGGCCATTAGAGATCAAATGCAGTTATCAAAATACAGTCATTTTGACCCAAAACATTTTTTCGGGCCATTGGAGACAAAATGCAGATTTCTTGTCTAAAACCGGCTTTTTAAGACTGTAAAAGACAAAAATACAGTCATTTAGACAAAAAACAATTTTCAGACCTTTGGTGACCAAATGCAGCTATTTTGACTATAAAAGGCTTTTTTCATACTTGGAGACCAAAACAGAGTCATTTTGAACAAAAAATAACATTTCAGGCCATTGGAGAGCAAATGCAGTTATCGTGTCTAATACAAGCGTTTTAAGACTTTAAAAGACAAAAATACAGTCATTTTGACTAAAAGTTTTTTCACACCTTTGGTGATCAAATAAAGTTATTTTGACTAAAAAAGGCTTTTTAGACACTTGGAGACCAAAATAGAGTCATTTTGACCAAAAACATTTTTTCAGGCCATTGGTTACCAAATGCAGTTATCGTCTAAAACCGGCTTTTTAAGACTGTAAAAGACAAAAATAGTTATTTTGACTAAATTTTTTTCCAGACCTTTGGTGACCAAATGCAGTTATTTTGACTAAAAAAGGCTTTTTAGACAATTGGAGACCAAAATACAGTCATTTTGACCCCAAAAAATGTTTCAGGCCATTGGAGACCAAATGCAGTTATCTTGTCTAAAACCGGCTTTTTAAGACTAAAAGACAAAAATACAGTAATTTTGACTTTAAAAAAATTTCAGACCTTTGGTGACCAAATGCAGTTATTTTGACTAAAAAAGGCTTTTTAGACACTTGAAGAACAAAATACAGTCATTTTGACCCAAATAGTTCTTTCAGGCCATTGAAGACTAAATGCAGTTATTTTGTCTAAACCGGCTTTATAAGAATCTAAAAGACAAAAATAGTCATTTTGACTAAATTTTTTTTCAGACCTTTGGTGACCAAAATGCAGTTATTTTGACTAAAAAAGGCTTTTTTGACAATTGGAGACCAAAATACTGAAAAAATATTTTCAGGCCATTAGAGACCAAATGCAGTTATCTTGTCTAAAACTGGCTTTTTAAGACTAAAAGACAAAAATAGTCATTTTGACTTAAAAAATTTTTTCAGGCCATTGGAGACAAAATGCAGATTTCTTGTCTAAAACCCGGCTTTTTAAGACTGTAAAAGACAAAAATACAGTCATTTAGACAAAAAAACAATTTTCAGACCTTTGGTGACCAAATGCAGCTATTTTGACTATAAAAGGCTTTTTTCATACTTGGAGACCAAAACAGAGTCATTTTGACCAAAAAATAAAATTTCAGGCCATTGGAGAGCAAATGCAGTTATCGTGTCTAATACAAGCGTTTTAAGACTTTAAAAGACATAAATACAGTCATTTTGACTAAAAGTTTTTTCACACCTTTGGTGATCAAATAAAGTTATTGTGACTAAAAAAAGGCTTTTTAGACACTTGGAGACCAAAATAGAGTCATTTTGACCAAAAAAAATTTTTCAGGCCATTTGTTACCAAATGCAGTTATCGTCTAAAACCGGCTTTTTAAGACTGTAAAAGACAAAAATACAGTTATTTTGACTAAATTTTTTCCAGACCTTTGGTGACCAAATGCAGTTATTTTGACGAAAAAAGGCTTTTTAGACAATTGGAGACCAAAATACAGTCATTTTGACTAAAAAATTTTTTTCAGGCCATTGGAGACCAAATGCAGTTATTTTGTCTAAAACTGGCTTTTTAAGACTAAAAGACAAAAATACATTAATTTTGACTTAAAATTTTTTTTCAGACCTTTGGTGACCAAATGCAGTTATTTTGACTAAAAAATATAGAGAGACCAAAATACAGTCATTTTGACCCAAAACATTTTTTCAGGCCATTGGAGACAAAATGCAGATTTCTTGTCTAAAACCGGCTTTTTAAGACTGTAAAAGACAAAAATACAGTCATTTAGACAAAAAACAATTTTCAGACCTTTGGTGACCAAATGCAGCTATTTTGACTATAAAAGGCTTTTTTCATACTTGGAGACCAAAACAGAGTCATTTTGACCAAAAAATAAAATTTCAGGCCATTGGAGAGCAAATGCAGTTATCGTGTCTAAGACTCTAAAAGACAAAAATACAGTCATTTTGACTAAAAAAAGTTTTCAGACCTTTGGTGACCAAATGCAGTTCTTTTGACTAAAAAAGGCTTTTTAGACACTTGAAGACCAAAATACAGTCATTGTGACCCACATAGTTTTGTAGACCATTGGAGACCACATGCAGTTATCTTGTCTAAAACCGGCTTTTTAAGACTAAAAGACAAAAATACAGTCATTTTGACTTAAAAAAAATTTTCAGACCTTTGGTGACCAAATGCAGTTCTTTTGACTAAAAAAAAGGCTTTTTAGACACTTAAAGACCAAAATACAGTCATTGTGACCCACGGTTTTTCAGGCCATTGAAGACAAAATGCAGTTATCTTGTCTAAACTGACTTTTTTAAGAATCTAAAAGACAAAAATAGTCATTTTGACTAAATTTTTTTCAGACCTTTGGTGACCAAATGCAGTTATTTTGACCAAAAAAGGCTTTTTAGACAATTGGAGTCCAAAATACTGAAAAAATATTTTCAGGCCATTAGAGATCAAATGCAGTTATCAAAATACAGTCATTTTGACTAGGGTTGAGCGGACACCTAGATGTCCGTGTTCGACGGGTTCGGCCGAACTTTAAAAAAAAGTCCGAGTCCGTGTCCCGGACTTTTACCGAACTTTTCCCGGACACCGAACCCCATTGAAGTCAATGGGGACCCGAACTTTAAGGCACTAAAATGGCTCTAAAACACCAAAGGAAAGGGCTAGAGTGCTGCAAATGGCAGCAAAACGTAATTAAGAGCATGGCAAGTGCTCTGCAAACAAATGTGGATAGGGAAATAACTTAAAACAACAAAAAAAAACAGAAAAATAAAACAATGTTCTTCTTCATCTCTGAAGGACGAGGCCCATATGGAGTAGGAGGGAGGTTGAGGTGGTGGTGGATGTGGCGGTGACATAGGCGTGCGCACAGGGTGTGCTGGGTGTGCCTGGGCACACCCTAATCACCTAGGGCACATAGCATTGCCAGTGAGGAGATGGGAAAGATCTCCCTGGGACCTGCTCTGCTCTATTTCTCCTTGCCTACAGGTACATGGCCCCGATACATTACTCTCCCTGCTGGCAAACACATGCATGTGTATTTCAACTTTGGGGTGCACACCTTAATGCAATAGGCTGCGCACACCTATGGGCGGTGTAGGTGGAAGCGGCGGTGGAGGAGGACCAGGGCCGGATTAACAGCATCATGGGCTTGGTGCTGAGGATTTTGAAGGGCCTTAAGGGCCGTGCCTTGCCATGCACCCAGAGGAGGAAGGGTGCAGCCATGCATGCCTAATTCAACATGGGATGCTGTCTCTGAAGCCCATAAACACATCCATGCATCGCCAACTGTCCCTCCTTGTCCGGCCTTCACGCTGTGTGGGGAGGTTCTGAGGGTGCTGCCTGGGGAAGCGAGCATAGAAGCCAGACTTCTGTGTTTACAAGTGACAGAAGAGCGGTAACAGTGAATATGGCCAACCCGGGGCCTATATAAAAGGTAGGGGCCTGGAGCTGCAGCTCCAATAGCCCCTACATTAATCTGGCCCTGAGGAGGAGGACGAGGTAGCCAACACTGCTTCTTTTCAAAAATTTTAAATGAGGGTACACCCCAAAAGAGTGAGAAAGAGCAAAAATGGAACAATGGGTGGGTAAGGTCGGTATCCATTGCTATTCTGCATAAGGTACGGAAAAGTCCCGTGGGATCCATGCCTGGTTCATTTTAATGAACGTGAGCTTGTCCACATTGTCTCTGGACAGGCGGCTGCGCTTGTCTGTTATAACGCCCCCAGCCGTGCTAAATACCCGTTCAGATAATACACTGGCTGCAGGGCACGCCAGCACCTCCAAGGCGTAAAGGGCAAGCTCAGGCCATGTGCCCAATTTGGAGACCCAGAAGTTGAAGGGGGCAGACCCGTCATTCACTACATGTAGGCGTGTGCACACATACTGCTCCACCATGTTGGTAAAATGCTGCCTCCTGCTAAGACGTTCCATCTGAGCTGCTGGTGCTGCTGTTTGTTGTGGCGTGCTGACAAAGCTTTTCCACATTTCGGCCATGCTAACCCTGCCTTCTGAGGTGCTGGCGGTGCCCTGGTTGCGTTGGCGACCTCCTCCTCCTCCTCCTCTGCCTTGTGCTTCCACTGTGGCCCCGCTGTCAGATGGGAATGCCAGCAGCATGGCGTCTACCAGCGTGCGCTTGTACTCGCGCATCTTGCGATCGCGCTCCAGTGAGTGAATTAAGGACGGTACGTTGTCCTTGTAACGGGGATCCAGCAGCGTGGCCACCCAGTAATCAGCACAAGTTAGAATGTGGGCAACTCGGCGGTCGTTGTGGAGACACTGCAGCATGTAATCGCTCATGTGTGCCAGGCTGCCCAGAGGCAACGAAAGGCTGTCCTCTGTGGGAGGTGTATCGTCCGTGTCCTCTGTATCCCCCCAGCCACGCACCAGTGATGGCCATGAGCTGGCCTGGGTGCCACCCTGCTGTGAACATGGTTCCATCTCCTCCTCCTCCTCCTCCTCATCCTCCTCATCCTCCAGAACTGTGCCCCTGCTGGACAATTGCGTCCCTGGCGTTTGCGTGTGCAGGAACCCACCCTCGGAGCCCCTTGCGAATGACTGCCCTGAAAGCCTTGGAAATGTTACCTCTTCATCCTCCTCCTCCTCCTCATCCTGTGCCACATCCTCTTCCATCATCGCCCGAATTGTTTTTTCAAGGAGGCATAGAAGTGGGATAGTTAAGCTGAGAACGGCGTCATTGCCACTGGCCATGTTGGTGGAGTACTCAAAACAGCGCAACAAGGCACACAGGTCTCGCATGGAGGCCCAGTTAAATTAAATAGCGGAATAGAAAATATGATCCAAAAAAAGTGTATGTATATCACACGTACACAACCACACTGGGCCCCAATTACTATTGTTTGTACCCCTAAAAGGCTAGATGAGGAGTAGGGGGAGTATGGAACAGGCAGCACCCTCAAACCTTCAGAAGTATGAGATGAACCCCAACAACTTGGAAAGGTGGATCTCTCTCACACGTACCAACACAGACTATCCCCCAATTTAACTGATCCCCAAAGGTTTTTGATTAAATAGCGGAATAGAAAATATGATCCAAAAAAAGTGTATGTATATCACACGTTAACAACCACACTAGGCCCCAATTACTATTGTTTGTACCCCTAAAAGGCTAGGAGTAGGGGGAGTATGGAACAGGCAGCACCCTCAAACCTTCAGAAGTATGAGATGAACCCCAACAACTTGGAAAGGTGGATCTCTCTCACACGTACCAACACAGACTATCCCCCAATTTAACTGATCCCCAAAGGTTTTTGATTAAATAGCGGAATAGAAAATATGATCCAAAAAAAGTGTATGTATATCACACGTACACAACCACACTAGGCCCCAATTACTATTGTTTGTACCCCTAAAAGGCTAGATGAGGAGTAGGGGGGGTATGGAACAGGCAGCACCCTCAAATCTTCAGAAGTATGAGATGAACCCCAAAAACTTGGAAAGGTGGATCTCTCTCACACGTACCAACACAGACTATCCCCCAATTTAACTGATCCCCAAAGGTTTTTGATTAAATAGCGGAATAGAAAATATGATCCAAAAAAAGTGTATGTATATCACACGTACACAACCACACTAGGCCCCAATTACTATTGTTTGTACCCCTAAAAGGCTAGATGAGGAGTAGGGGGGGTATGGAACAGGCAGCACCCTCAAACCTTCAGAAGTATGAGATGAACCCCAACAACTTGGAAAGGTGGATCTCTCTCACACGTACCAACACAGACTATCCCCCAATTTAACTGATCCCCAAAGGTTTTTGATTAAATAGCGGAATAGAAAATATGATCCAAAAAAAGTGTATGTATATCACACGTACACAACCACACTAGGCCCCAATTACTATTGTTTGTACCCCTAAAAGGCTAGATGAGGAGTAGGGGGGGTATGGAACAGGCAGCACCCTCAAACCTTCAGAAGTATGAGATGAACCCCAACAACTTGGAAAGGTGGATCTCTCTCACACGTACCAACACAGACTATCCCCCAATTTAACTGATCCCCAAAGGTTTTTGATTAAATAGCGGAATAGAAAATATGATCCAAAAAAAGTGTATGTATATCACACGTACACAACCACACTAGGCCCCAATTACTATTGTTTGTACCCCTAAAAGGCTAGATGAGGAGTAGGGGGGGTATGGAACAGGCAGCACCCTCAAACCTTCAGAAGTATGAGATGAACCCCAACAACTTGGAAAGGTGGATCTCTCTCACACGTACCAACACAGACTATCCCCCAATTTAACTGATCCCCAAAGGTTTTTGATTAAATAGCGGAATAGAAAATATGATCCAAAAAAAGTGTATGTATATCACACGTACACAACCACACTGGGCCCCAATTACTATTGTTTGTACCCCTAAAAGGCTAAATGAGGAGTAGGGGGGGTATGGAACAGGCAGCACCCTCAAACCTTCAGAAGTATGAGATGAACCCCAACAACTTGGAAAGGTGGATCTCTCTCACACGTACCAACACAGACTATCCCCCAATTTAACTGATCCCCAAAGGTTTTTGATTAAATAGCGGAATAGAAAATATGATCCAAAAAAAGTGTATGTATATCACACGTACACAACCACACTAGGCCCCAATTACTATTGTTTGTACCCCTAAAAGGCTAGATGAGGAGTAGGGGGGGTATGGAACAGGCAGCACCCTCAAACCTTCAGAAGTATGAGATGAACCCCAACAACTTGGAAAGGTGGATCTCTCTCACACGTACCAACACAGACTATCCCCCAATTTAACTGATCCCCAAAGGTTTTTGATTAAATAGCGGAATAGAAAATATGATCCAAAAAAAGTGTATGTATATCACACGTACACAACCACACTAGGCCCCAATTACTATTGTTTGTACCCCTAAAAGGCTAGGAGTAGGGGGAGTATGGAACAGGCAGCACCCTCAAACCTTCAGAAGTATGAGATGAACACCAACAACTTGGAAAGGTGGATCTCTCTCACACGTACCAACACAGACTATCCCCCAATTTAACTGATCCCCAAAGGTTTTTGATTAAATAGCGGAATAGAAAATATGATCCAAAAAAAGTGTATGTATATCACACGTACACAACCACACTAGGCCCCAATTACTATTGTTTGTACCCCTAAAAGGCTAGATGAGGAGTAGGGGGAGTATGGAACAGGCAGCACCCTCAAATCTTCAGAAGTATGAGATTGTGTTCACTGTACCCCACAAAGATTGAGTTCACTGCACCCCACAATGATTGTGTTCACTGCACCCCACAAAGATTGTGTTCACTGCACCTCACAAAGATTGTGTTCACTGTACCCCCCAAAGATTGTGTTCACTGCACCCCACAAAGATTCTGTTCACTGTACCCCACAAAGATTGTGTTCACTGCACCCTAAAAGGATGTTGTTCACTGCACCCCACAAAGATTGTGTTCACTGCACCCTAAAAGGATGTTGTTCACTGCACCCCAAAAAGATTGTGTTCACTGTACCCCCCCAAAGATTGTGTTCACTGCACCCCACAAAGATTGTGTTCACTGCACCCCAAAAAGATTGTGTTCACTGTACCCCCCAAAGATTGTGTTCACTGCACCCCAAAAAGATTGTGTTCACTGTACCCCCCAAAGATTGTGTTCACTGCACCCCACAAAGATTCTGTTCACTGTACCCCACAAAGATTGTGTTCACTGCACCCCAAAAAGATTGTGTTCACTGTACCCCCCCAAAGATTGTGTTCACTGCACCCCACAAAGATTCTGTTCACTGCACCCCACAAAGGATTTTGTTCACTGCACCCCAAAAAGATTGTGTTCACTGCACCCCAAAAAGGATTTTGATCACTGCACCCCAAAAAGGATGTTGTTCACTGCACCCCAAAAATGATTTTGTTCACTCCACCCCAAAAAGATTGTGTTCACTGCACCCCACAAAGATTGTGTTCACTGCACCCCAAAAAGATTGTGTTCACTGTACCCCCCAAAGATTGTGTTCACTGCACCCCACAAAGATTCTGTTCACTGTACCCCACAAAGATTGTGTTCACTGCACCCCAAAAAGATTGTGTTCACTGCACCCCAAAAAGGATGTTGTTCACTGCACCCCAAAAAGGATGTTGTTCACTCCACCCCAAAAAGATTGTGTTCACTGCACCCCACAAAGATTGTGTTCACTGCACCCCAAAAAGATTGTGTTCACTGCACCCCAAAAATGATTTTGTTCACTGCACCCCAAAAAGGATTTTGTTCACTGCACCCCAAAAAGGATGTTGTTCACTCCACCCCAAAAAGATTGTGTTCACTGCACCCCAAAAAGATTGTGTTCACTGCACCCCACAAAGGATTTTGTTCACTGCACCCCAAAAAGATTGTGTTCACTGCACCCCAAAAAGGATGTTGTTCACTGCACCCCAAAAAGGATTTTGTTCACTGCACCCCAAAAAGATTGTGTTCACTGCACCCCACAAAGGATTTTGTTCACTGCACCCCACAAAGATTGTGTTCACTGCACACCAAAAAGGATTGTGTTCACTGCACCCCAAAAAGATTTTGTTCACTGCACCCCAAAAAGATTGTGTTCACTGCAGCCCAAAAAGATTGTGTTCACTGCAGCCCAAAAAGATTGTGTTCACTGCAGCCCAAAAAGATTGTGTTCACTGCAGCCCAAAAAGATTGTGTTCACTGCAGCTCACACACAGAAAAATGGATGTGGATCACTGACACCTGCCTATCTCCAATCCCACACCACACAGCAATATCGATTGTAGTTTGTAGAACACAGTTTCCCTAAAATTCAGCAGACTCTGTCCCTAACAGGATTGAGAAGAGATCGTAGATCAGGATTGAGTGCAGATTCACCCCACCCCCCACACAGCAATATCGATTGTAGTTTGTAGAAGACACTGACCCTATAATTCAGCAGACTCTATCCCTAAAATGCCTACAACTCGCCCTGCCTAAACACTCCGACCTGTCCCTCAATTCTATCCGGACACAAATGGTTTTTTCCTGCCTATCTTTCCCTAATCAGCAGCCAGCACATTGATGTGTGCTCTGTCCCTTAGCTAAGCAGCAGAATGACGCTGCTGCGGCGGCTACCTCGAACTTATAAAGACTTGGTCACATGCTTCAGACGGCCAATCACAGCTACTAAGACATTTGCAGGCATGGCTGGGATGGCTTAAGGCACACCAGTTAAACGATTGTTGATTGGCTGTTGAAAGCCCGCCATGAAAAGAGCGCCAAAGCATGCAAAACCCGGAAATAAAACGACCGAACACGGATTTTTACCCGAACATACAGTAAAGTGTCCGTGTCCGTGTTCGGGTACAAAAAATCCAATTATTCGGTACGAACACGAATAATACAGTCCGTGTTCGCTCAACACTAATTTTGACCCAAAACATTTTTTCGGGCCATTGGAGACAAAATGCAGATTTCTTGTCTAAAACCGGCTTTTTAAGACTGTAAAAGACAAAAATACAGTCATTTAGACAAAAAACAATTTTCAGACCTTTGGTGACCAAATGCAGCTATTTTGACTATAAAAGGCTTTTTTCATACTTGGAGACCAAAACAGAGTCATTTTGACCAAAAAATAACATTTCAGGCCATTGGAGAGCAAATGCAGTTATCGTGTCTAATACAAGCGTTTTAAGACTTTAAAAGACAAAAATACAGTCATTTTGACTAAAAGTTTTTTCACACCTTTGGTGATCAAATAAAGTTATTTTGACTAAAAAAGGCTTTTTAGACACTTGGAGACCAAAATAGAGTCATTTTGACCAAAAACATTTTTTCAGGCCATTGGTTACCAAATGCAGTTATCGTCTAAAACCGGCTTTTTAAGACTGTAAAAGACAAAAATAGTTATTTTGACTAAATTTTTTTCCAGACCTTTGGTGACCAAATGCAGTTATTTTGACTAAAAAAGGCGTTTTAGACAATTGGAGACCAAAATACAGTCATTTTGACCCCAAAAAATGTTTCAGGCCATTGGAGACCAAATGCAGTTATCTTGTCTAAAACCGGCTTTTTAAGACTAAAAGACAAAAATACAGTAATTTTGACTTAAAAAAAATTTCAGACCTTTGGTGACCAAATGCAGTTATTTTGACTAAAAAAGGCTTTTTAGACACTTGAAGAACAAAATACAGTCATTTTGACCCAAATAGTTTTTTCAGGCCATTGAAGACAAAATGCAGTTATTTTGTCTAAACCGGCTTTATAAGAATCTAAAAGACAAAAATATTCATTTTGACTAAATTTTTTTTCAGACCTTTGGTGACCAAATGCAGTTATTTTGACTAAAAAATATAGAGACCAAAATACAGTCATTTTGACCCAAAACATTTTTTCAGGCCATTGGAGACAAAATGCAGATTTCTTGTCTAAAACTGGCTTTTTAAGACTGTAAAAGACAAAAATACAGTCATTTAGACAAAAAAACAATTTTCAGACCTTTGGTGACCAAATGCAGCTATTTTGACTATAAAAGGATTTTTTCATACTTGGAGACCAAAACAGAGTCATTTTGACCAAAAAATAAAATTTCAGGCCATTGGAGAGCAAATGCAGTTATCGTGTCTAATACAAGCGTTTTAAGACTTTAAAAGACAAAAATACAGTCATTTTGACTAAAAGTTTTTTCACACCTTTGGTGATCAAATAAAGTTATTTTGACTAAAAAAAAGGCTTTTTAGACACTTGGAGACCAAAATAGAGTCATTTTGACCAAAAACATTTTTTCAGGCCATTAGTTACCAAATGCAGTTATCGTCTAAAACCGGCTTTTTAAGGTTGTAACAGAAAAAATAGTTATTTTGACTAAATTTTTTTCCAGACCTTTGGTGACCAAATGCAGTTATTTTGACTAAAAAAGGCTTTTTAGACATTTGGAGACCAAAATACAGTCATTTTGACCCCAAAAAATTTTTCAGGCCATTGGAGACCAAATGCAGTTATCTTGTCTAAAACCGGCTTTTTAAGACTAAAAGACAAAAATACAGTCATTTTGACTTAAAAAAATTTCAGACCTTTGGTGACCAAATGCAGTTATTTTGACTAAAAAAGGCTTTTTAGACACTTGAAGAACAAAATACAGTCATTTTGACCCAAATAGTTTTTTCAGACCATTGAAGACAAAATGCAGTTATTTTGTCTAAACCGGCTTTATAAGAATCTAAAAGACAAAAATATTCATTTTGACTAAATTTTTTTTCAGACCTTTGGTGACCAAATGCAGTTATTTTCACTAAAAAGGCTTTTTAAACAATTGGAGACCAAAATACAGTCATTTTGACCCCAAATATTTTTTCAGGCCATTGGAGACCAAATGCAGTTATCTTGTCTAAAACCGGCTTTTTAAGACTCTAAAAGCCAAAAATACAGTCATTTTGACTAAAAAAGGCTTTTTAGACACTTGGAGACCAAAATACAGTCATTTTACCCAAAAAGTTTTTTCAGGCCATTGGAGACAAACTGCAGTTATCTTGCCTAAAACCGTCTTTATAAGACTCTAAAAAAACAAAATTCAGTCATTTTGACTAAAAAATGTTTTCAGACCTTTGGTGAACAAAATGCAGTTCTTTTGACTAAAAAAGGATTTTTAGACACTTGAAGACCAAAATACAGTCATTGTGACCCACATAGTTTTGTAGGCCATTGGAGACCAAATGCAGTTATCTTGTCTAAATCCGGCTTTTTAAGACTCTAAAAGACAAAAATACAGTCATTTTGACTAAAAAATGTTTTCAGACCTTTGGTGACCAAATGCAGTTCTTTTGACTAAAAAAAGGCTTTTTAGACACTTGAAGAACAAAATACAGTCATTTTGACCCAAATAGTTTTTTCAGGCCATTGAAGACAAAATGCAGTTATTTTGTCTAAACCGGCTTTCTAAGACTGTAAAAGACAAAAATACAGTTATTTTGACTAAATTTTTTTCCAGACCTTTGGTGACCAAATGCAGTTATTTTGACTAAAAAAGGCTTTTTAGACAATTGGAGACCAAAATACAGTCATTTGTACCAAAAAATTTTTTTCAGGCCATTGGAGACCAAATGCAGTTATTTTGTCAAAAACCGGCTTTTTAAGACTAAAAGACAAAAATACAGTCATTTTGACTTAAAAAAATTTTTCAGACCTTTGGTGACCAAATGCAGTTATTTTGACTAAAAAATATAGAGAGACCAAAATACAGTCATTTTGACCCAAAACATTTTTTCAGGCCATTGGAGACAAAATGCAGATTTCTTGTCTGAAACCGGCTTTTTAAGACTGTAAAAGACAAAAATACAGTCATTTAGACAAAAAAACAATTTTCAGACCTTTGGTGACCAAATGCAGCTATTTTGACTAAAAAAGGCTTTTTTGATACTTGGAGACCAAAACAGAGTCATTTTGACCAAAAAATAAAATTTCAGGCCATTGGAGAGCAAATGCAGTTATCGTGTCTAATACAAGCGTTTTAAGACTTTAAAAGACAAAAATACAGTCATTTTGACTAAAAGTTTTTTCACACCTTTGGTGATCAAATAAAGTTATTTTGACTAAAAAAAGGCTTTTTAGACACTTGGAGACCAAAATACAGTCATTTTGACCCAAAAAATTTTTCAGGCCATTGGAGACCAAATGCAGTTATCTTGTCTAAAACCGGCTTTTTAAAACTAAAAGACAAAAATACAGTCATTTTGACTTAAAAAAATTTTTTCACACCTTTGGTGATCAAATAAAGTTATTTTGACTAAAAAAGGCTTTTTAGACACTTGGAGACCAAAATACAGTCATTTTGACCCAAAAATTTTTTTCAGGCCATTGGAGACAAAATGCAGATTTCTTGTCTAAAACCGGCTTTTTAAGACTGTCATTTAGACAAAAAAATTTTCAGACCTTTGGTGACCAAATGCAGCTATTTTGACTATAAAAGGCTTTTTTCATACTTGGAGACCAAAACAGAGTCATTTTGACCAAAAAATAAAATTTCAGGCCATTGGAGAACAAATGCCGTTATCGTGTCTAATACAAGCGTTTTAAGACTTTAAAAGACAAAAATACAGTCATTTTGACTAAAAGTTTTTTCACACCTTTGGTGATCAAATAAAGTTATTTTGACTAACAAAGGCTTTTTAGACACTTGGAGACCAAAATAGAGTCATTTTGACCAAAAACATTTTTTCAGGCCATTGGAGACCAAATGCAGTTATCTTGTCTAAAACCGGCTTTTTAAGACTAAAAGACAAAAATACAGTCATTTTGACTTAAAAAAAATTTCAGACCTTTGGTGACCAAATGCAGTTATTTTGACTAAAAAAGGCTTTTTAGACACTTGAAGAACAAAATAGTCATTTTGACCCAAATAGTTTTTTCAGGCCATTGAAGACAAAATGCAGTTATTTTGTCTAAACCGGCTTTATAAGAATCTAAAAGACAAAAATATTCATTTTGACTAAATTTTTTTTCAGACCTTTGGTGACCAAATGCAGTTATTTTCACTAAAAAGGCTTTTTAAACAATTGGAGACCAAAATACAGTCATTTTGACCCCAAATATTTTTTCAGGCCATTGGAGACCAAATGCAGTTATCTTGTCTAAAACCGGCTTTTTAAGACTCTAAAAGCCAAAAATACAGTCATTTTGACTAAAAAAGGCTTTTTAGACACTTGGAGACCAAAATACAGTCATTTTACCCAAAAAGTTTTTCAGGCCATTGGAGACAAACTGCAGTTATCTTGCCTAAAACCGTCTTTATAAGACTCTAAAAAAACAAAATTCAGTCATTTTGACTAAAAAATGTTTTCAGACCTTTGGTGAACAAAATGCAGTTCTTTTGACTAAAAAAGGATTTTTAGACACTTGAAGACCAAAATACAGTCATTGTGACCCACATAGTTTTGTAGGCCATTGGAGACCAAATGCAGTTATCTTGTCTAAATCCGGCTTTTTAAGACTCTAAAAGACAAAAATACAGTCATTTTGACTAAAAAATGTTTTCAGACCTTTGGTGACCAAATGCAGTTCTTTTGACTAAAAAAAGGCTTTTTAGACACTTGAAGAACAAAATACAGTCATTTTGACCCAAATAGTTTTTTCAGGCCATTGAAGACAAAATGCAGTTATTTTGTCTAAACCGGCTTTCTAAGACTGTAAAAGACAAAAATACAGTTATTTTGACTAAATTTTTTTCCAGACCTTTGGTGACCAAATGCAGTTATTTTGACTAAAAAAGGCTTTTTAGACAATTGGAGACCAAAATACAGTCATTTGTACCAAAAAATTTTTTTCAGGCCATTGGAGACCAAATGCAGTTATTTTGTCAAAAACCGGCTTTTTAAGACTAAAAGACAAAAATACAGTCATTTTGACTTAAAAAAATTTTTCAGACCTTTGGTGACCAAATGCAGTTATTTTGACTAAAAAATATAGAGAGACCAAAATACAGTCATTTTGACCCAAAACATTTTTTCAGGCCATTGGAGACAAAATGCAGATTTCTTGTCTGAAACCGGCTTTTTAAGACTGTAAAAGACAAAAATACAGTCATTTAGACAAAAAAACAATTTTCAGACCTTTGGTGACCAAATGCAGCTATTTTGACTAAAAAAGGCTTTTTTGATACTTGGAGACCAAAACAGAGTCATTTTGACCAAAAAATAAAATTTCAGGCCATTGGAGAGCAAATGCAGTTATCGTGTCTAATACAAGCGTTTTAAGACTTTAAAAGACAAAAATACAGTCATTTTGACTAAAAGTTTTTTCACACCTTTGGTGATCAAATAAAGTTATTTTGACTAAAAAAAGGCTTTTTAGACACTTGGAGACCAAAATACAGTCATTTTGACCCAAAAAATTTTTCAGGCCATTGGAGACCAAATGCAGTTATCTTGTCTAAAACCGGCTTTTTAAAACTAAAAGACAAAAATACAGTCATTTTGACTTAAAAAAATTTTTTCACACCTTTGGTGATCAAATAAAGTTATTTTGACTAAAAAAGGCTTTTTAGACACTTGGAGACCAAAATACAGTCATTTTGACCCAAAAATTTTTTTCAGGCCATTGGAGACAAAATGCAGATTTCTTGTCTAAAACCGGCTTTTTAAGACTGTCATTTAGACAAAAAAAATTTTCAGACCTTTGGTGACCAAATGCAGCTATTTTGACTATAAAAGGCTTTTTTCATACTTGGAGACCAAAACAGAGTCATTTTGACCAAAAAATAAAATTTCAGGCCATTGGAGAACAAATGCCGTTATCGTGTCTAATACAAGCGTTTTAAGACTTTAAAAGACAAAAATACAGTCATTTTGACTAAAAGTTTTTTCACACCTTTGGTGATCAAATAAAGTTATTTTGACTAACAAAGGCTTTTTAGACACTTGGAGACCAAAATAGAGTCATTTTGACCAAAAACATTTTTTCAGGCCATTGGAGACCAAATGCAGTTATCTTGTCTAAAACCGGCTTTTTAAGACTAAAAGACAAAAATACAGTCATTTTGACTTAAAAAAAATTTCAGACCTTTGGTGACCAAATGCAGTTATTTTGACTAAAAAAGGCTTTTTAGACACTTGAAGAACAAAATAGTCATTTTGACCCAAATAGTTTTTTCAGGCCATTGAAGACAAAATGCAGTTATTTTGTCTAAACCGGCTTTATAAGAATCTAAAAGACAAAAATATTCATTTTGACTAAATTTTTTTCAGACCTTTGGTGACCAAATGCAGTTATTTTGACTAAAAAGGCTTTTTAAACAATTGGAGACCAAAATACAGTCATTTTGACCCCAAATTTTTTTTCAGGCCATTGGAGACCAAATGCAGTTATCTTGTCTAAAACCGGATTTTTAAGACTCTAAAAGCCAAAAATACAGTCATTTTGACTAAAAAATTATTTCCGACCTTTGGTGACCAAATGCAGTTCTTTTGACTTAAAAAAAGGCTTTTTAGACACTTGGAGACCAAAATACAGTCATTTTACCCAAAAAGTTTTTTCAGGCCATTGGAGACAAACTGCAGTTATCTTGCCTAAAACCGTCTTTATAAGACTCTAAAAAACAAAATTCAGTCATTTTGACTAAAAAATGTTTTCAGACCTTTGGTGAACAAAATGCAGTTCTTTTGACTAAAAAAGGATTTTTAGACACTTGAAGACCAAAATACAGTCATTGTGACCCACATAGTTTTGTAGGCCATTGGAGACCAAATGCAGTTATCTTGTCTAAAACCGGCATTTTAAGACTCTAAAAGACAAAAATAGTCATTTTGACTAAAAAATGTTTTCAGACCTTTGGTGAACAAAATGCAGTTCTTTTGACTAAAAAAGGATTTTTAGACACTTGAAGACCAAAATACAGTCATTGTGACCCACATAGTTTTGTAGGCCATTGGAGACCACATGCAGTTATCTTGTCTAAAACCGGCTTTTTAAGACTAAAAGACAAAAATACAGTCATTTTGACTTAAAAAAATTTTCAGACCTTTGGTGACCAAATGCAGTTCTTTTGACTAAAAAAAAGGCTTTTTAGACACTTGAAGACCAAAATACAGTCATTGTGACCCACAGTTTTTCAGGCCATTGAAGACAAAATGCAGTTATCTTGTCTAAACCGACTTTTTTAAGAATCTAAAAGACAAAAATAGTCATTTTGACTAAATTTTTTTCAGACCTTTGGTGACCAAATGCAGTTATTTTGACTAAAAAAGGCTTTTTAGACAATTGGAGACCAAAATACTGAAAAAATATTTTCAGGCCATTAGAGACCAAATGCAGTTATCTTGTCTAAAACCGGCTTTTTAAGACTAAAAGACAAAAATACAGCCATTTTGACCTAAAATTTGTTTTTTCAGACCTTTGGTGACCAAATACAGTTATTTTGATTAAAAGGCTTTTTATACACCTGGAGACCAAAATACAGTCATTTGGACCCAAAAAAATTCAGGTCATTGGAGACCAAATGCAACTGCATTGTCTAAAACCGGCTTTTTAAGACTCTTAAAGACAAAAATACAGTCATTTTGACTTAAAAAGTTTTTCCAGACCTTTGGTGACCAAATACAGTTTTTTTGACTAAAAAGGCTTTTTAGACACTTGGAGACCAAAATACAGTCATTTTGACCAAAAAATTTTTTTCAGGCCATTGGAGACCAAATGCAGTTATCTTGTCTAAAACCGGCTTTTTAAGACTAAAAGACAAAAATACAGTCATTTTGACTTAAAAATTTTTTTTCAGACCTTTGGTGACCAAATGCAGTTATTTTGACTAAAAAATATAGAGACCAAAATACAGTCATTTTGACCAAAAACATTTTTTCAGGCCATTGGAGACAAAATGCAGATTTCTTGTCTAAAACCGGCTTTTTAAGACTGTCATTTAGACAAAAAAAATTTTCAGACCTTTGGTGACCAAATGCAGCTATTTTGACTATAAAAGGCTTTTTTCATACTTGGAGACCAAAACAGAGTCATTTTGACCAAAAAATAAAATTTCAGGCCATTAGAGATCAAATGCAGTTATCAAAATACAGTCATTTTGACCCAAAACATTTTTTCGGGCCATTGGAGACAAAATGCAGATTTCTTGTCTAAAACCGGCTTTTTAAGACTGTAAAAGACAAAAATACAGTCATTTAGACAAAAAACAATTTTCAGACCTTTGGTGACCAAATGCAGCTATTTTGACTATAAAAGGCTTTTTTCATACTTGGAGACCAAAACAGAGTCATTTTGACCAAAAAATAACATTTCAGGCCATTGGAGAGCAAATGCAGTTATCGTGTCTAATACAAGCGTTTTAAGACTTTAAAATACAAAAATACAGTCATTTTGACTAAAAGTTTTTTCACACCTTTGGTGATCAAATAAAGTTATTTTGACTAAAAAAGGCTTTTTAGACACTTGGAGACCAAAATAGAGTCATTTTGACCAAAAACATTTTTTCAGGCCATTGGTTACCAAATGCAGTTATCGTCTAAAACCGGCTTTTTAAGACTGTAAAAGACAAAAATAGTTATTTTGACTAAATTTTTTTCCAGACCTTTGGTGACCAAATGCAGTTATTTTGACTAAAAAAGGCGTTTTAGACAATTGGAGACCAAAATACAGTCATTTTGACCCCAAAAAATGTTTCAGGCCATTGGAGACCAAATGCAGTTATCTTGTCTAAAACCGGCTTTTTAAGACTAAAAGACAAAAATACAGTAATTTTGACTTAAAAAAAATTTCAGACCTTTGGTGACCAAATGCAGTTATTTTGACTAAAAAAGGCTTTTTAGACACTTGAAGAACAAAATACAGTCATTTTGACCCAAATAGTTTTTTCAGGCCATTGAAGACAAAATGCAGTTATTTTGTCTAAACCGGCTTTATAAGAATCTAAAAGACAAAAATATTCATTTTGACTAAATTTTTTTTCAGACCTTTGGTGACCAAATGCAGTTATTTTGACTAAAAGGGCTTTTTAAACAATTGGAGACCAAAATACAGTCATTTTGACCCCAAATATTTTTTCAGGCCATTGGAGACCAAATGCAGTTATCTTGTCTAAAACCGGCTTTTTAAGACTCTAAAAGCCAAAAATACAGTCATTTTGACTAAAAAATGATTTCCGACCTTTGGTGACCAAATGCAGTTCTTTTGACTAAAAAAGACTTTTTAGACACTTGGAGACCAAAATACAGTCATTTTACCCAAAAAGTTTTTTCAGGCCATTGGAGACAAACTGCAGTTATCTTGCCTAAAACCGTCTTTATAAGACTCTAAAAAACAAAAATTCAGTCATTTTGACTAAAAAATGTTTTCAGACCTTTGGTGAACAAAATGCAGTTCTTTTGACTAAAAAAGGATTTTTAGACACTTGAAGACCAAAATACAGTCATTGTGACCCACATAGTTTTGTAGGCCATTGGAGACCAAATGCAGTTATCTTGTCCAAAATCGGCTTTTTAAGACTCTAAAAGACAAAAATACAGTCATTTTGACTAAAAAATGTTTTCAGACCTTTGGTGACCAAATGCAGTTCTTTTGACTAAAAAAGGATTTTTAGACACTTGAAGACCAAAATGCAGTCATTGTGACCCACATAGTTTTGTAGGCCATTGGAGACCACATGCAGTTATCTTGTCTAAAACCGGCTTTTTAAGAGTAAAAGACAAAAATACAGTCATTTTGACTTAAAAAAATTTTTCAGACCTTTGGTGACCAAATGCAGTTCTTTTGACTAAAAAAAAAGGCTTTTTAGACACTTGAAGACCAAAATAGAGTCATTGTGACCCACAGTTTTTCAGGCCATTGAAGACAAAATGCAGTTATCTTGTCTAAACCGACTTTTTTCAGAATCTAAAAGACAAAAATAGTCATTTTGACTAAAAATTTTTTCAGACCTTTGGTGACCAAATGCAGTTATTTTGAATAAAAAAGGCTTTTTAGACAATTGGAGACCAAAATACTGAAAAAATATTTTCAGGCCATTAGAGACCAAATGCAGTTATCTTGTCTAAAACCGGCTTTTTAAGACTAAAAGACAAAAATACAGTTATTTTGACTAAATTTTTTTCCAGACCTTTGGTGACCAAATGCAGTTATTTTGACTAAAAAAGGCTTTTTAGACAATTGGAGACCAAAATACAGTCATTTCGACCAAAAATTTTTTTTCAGGCCATTGGAGACCAAATGCAGTTATCTTGTCTAAAACTGGCTTTTTAAGACTAAAAGACAAAAATACAGTCATTTTGACTTAAAAATTTTTTTTCAGACCTTTGGTGACCAAATGCAGTTATTTTGACTAAAAAATATAGAGACCAAAATACAGTCATTTTGACCCAAAACATTTTTTCAGGCCATTGGAGACAAAATGCAGATTTCTTGTCTAAAACTGGCTTTTTAAGACTGTAAAAGACAAAAATACAGTCATTTAGACAAAAAAACAATTTTCAGACCTTTGGTGACCAAATGCAGCTATTTTGACTATAAAAGGATTTTTTCATACTTGGAGACCAAAACAAAGTCATTTTGACCAAAAAATAAAATTTCAGGCCATTGGAGAGCAAATGCAGTTATCGTGTCTAATACAAGCGTTTTAAGACTTTAAAAGACAAAAATACAGTCATTTTGACTAAAAGTTTTTTCACACCTTTGGTGATCAAATAAAGTTATTTTGACTAAAAAAAGGCTTTTTAGACACTTGGAGACCAAAATAGAGTCATTTTGACCAAAAACATTTTTTCAGGCCATTAGTTACCAAATGCAGTTATCGTCTAAAACCGGCTTTTTAAGACTGTAAAAGAAAAAATAGTTATTTTGACTAAATTTTTTTCCAGACCTTTGGTGACCAAATGCAGTTATTTTGACTAAAAAAGGCTTTTTAGACAATTGGAGACCAAAATACAGTCATTTTGACCCCAAAAATTTTTTCAGGCCATTGGAGACCAAATGCAGTTATCTTGTCTAAAACCGGCTTTTTAAGACTAAAAGACAAAAATACAGTCATTTTGACTTAAAAAAATTTCAGACCTTTGGTGACCAAATGCAGTTATTTTGACTAAAAAAGGCTTTTTAGACACTTGAAGAACAAAATACAGTCATTTTGACCCAAATAGTTTTTTCAGACCATTGAAGACAAAATGCAGTTATTTTGTCTAAACCGGCTTTATAAGAATCTAAAAGACAAAAATATTCATTTTGACTAAATTTTTTTTCAGACCTTTGGTGACCAAATGCAGTTATTTTCACTAAAAAGGCTTTTTAAACAATTGGAGACCAAAATACAGTCATTTTGACCCCAAATATTTTTTCAGGCCATTGGAGACCAAATGCAGTTATCTTGTCTAAAACCGGCTTTTTAAGACTCTAAAAGCCAAAAATACAGTCATTTTGACTAAAAAAGGCTTTTTAGACACTTGGAGACCAAAATACAGTCATTTTACCCAAAAAGTTTTTTCAGGCCATTGGAGACAAACTGCAGTTATCTTGCCTAAAACCGTCTTTATAAGACTCTAAAAAAACAAAATTCAGTCATTTTGACTAAAAAATGTTTTCAGACCTTTGGTGAACAAAATGCAGTTCTTTTGACTAAAAAAGGATTTTTAGACACTTGAAGACCAAAATACAGTCATTGTGACCCACATAGTTTTGTAGGCCATTGGAGACCAAATGCAGTTATCTTGTCTAAAACCGGCTTTTTAAGACTCTAAAAGACAAAAATACAGTCATTTTGACTAAAAAATGTTTTCAGACCTTTGGTGACCAAATGCAGTTCTTTTGACTAAAAAAAGGCTTTTTAGACACTTGAAGAACAAAATACAGTCATTTTGACCCAAATAGTTTTTTCAGGCCATTGAAGACAAAATGCAGTTATTTTGTCTAAACCGGCTTTCTAAGACTGTAAAAGACAAAAATACAGTTATTTTGACTAAATTTTTTTCCAGACCTTTGGTGACCAAATGCAGTTATTTTGACTAAAAAAGGCTTTTTAGACAATTGGAGACCAAAATACAGTCATTTGTACCAAAAAAATTTTTTCAGGCCATTGGAGACCAAATGCAGTTATTTTGTCTAAAACCGGCTTTTTAAGACTAAAAGACAAAAATACAGTCATTTTGACTTAAAAAAAATTTTCAGACCTTTGGTGACCAAATGCAGTTATTTTGACTAAAAAATATAGAGAGACCAAAATACAGTCATTTTGACCCAAAACATTTTTTCAGGCCATTGGAGACAAAATGCAGATTTCTTGTCTGAAACCGGCTTTTTAAGACTGTAAAAGACAAAAATACAGTCATTTAGACAAAAAAACAATTTTCAGACCTTTGGTGACCAAATGCAGCTATTTTGACTAAAAAAGGCTTTTTTGATACTTGGAGACCAAAACAGTCATTTTGACCAAAAAATAAAATTTCAGGCCATTGGAGAGCAAATGCAGTTATCGTGTCTAATACAAGCGTTTTAAGACTTTAAAAGACAAAAATACAGTCATTTTGACTAAAAGTTTTTTCACACCTTTGGTGATCAAATAAAGTTATTTTGACTAAAAAAAGGCTTTTTAGACACTTGGAGACCAAAATACAGTCATTTTGACCAAAAAAATTTTTCAGGCCATTGGAGACCAAATGCAGTTATCTTGTCTAAAACCGGCTTTTTAAGACTAAAAGACAAAAATACAGTCATTTTGACTTAAAAATTTTTTTTCACACCTTTGGTGATCAAATAAAGTTATTTTGACTAAAAAAGGCTTTTTAGACACTTGGAGACCAAAATACAGTCATTTTGACCAAAAAAATTTTTTCAGGCCATTGGAGACAAAATGCAGATTTCTTGTCTAAAACCGGCTTTTTAAGACTGTCATTTAGACAAAAAAATTTTCAGACCTTTGGTGACCAAATGCAGCTATTTTGACTATAAAAGGCTTTTTTCATACTTGGAGACCAAAACAGAGTCATTTTGACCAAAAAATAAAATTTCAGGCCATTGGAGAGCAAATGCCGTTATCGTGTCTAATACAAGCGTTTTAAGACTTTAAAAGACAAAAATACAGTCATTTTGACTAAAAGTTTTTTCACACCTTTGGTGATCAAATAAAGTTATTTTGACTAACAAAGGCTTTTTAGACACTTGGAGACCAAAATAGAGTCATTTTGACCAAAAACATTTTTTCAGGCCATTGGTTACCAAATGCAGTTATCGTCTAAAACCGGCTTTTTAAGACTGTAAAAGATAAAAATAGTTATTTTGACTAAATTTTTTTCCAGACCTTTGGTGACCAAATGCAGTTATTTTGACTAAAAAAGGCTTTTTAGACAATTGGAGACCAAAATACAGTCATTTTGACTCCCAAAAATTTTTCAGGCCATTGGAGACCAAATGCAGTTATCTTGTCTAAAACCGGCTTTTTAAGACTAAAAGACAAAAATACAGTCATTTTGACTTAAAAAAAATTTCAGACCTTTGGTGACCAAATGCAGTTATTTTGACTAAAAAAGGCTTTTTAGACACTTGAAGAACAAAATAGTCATTTTGACCCAAATAGTTTTTTCAGGCCATTGAAGACAAAATGCAGTTATTTTGTCTAAACCGGCTTTATAAGAATCTAAAAGACAAAAATATTCATTTTGACTAAATTGTTTTTCAGACCTTTGGTGACCAAATGCAGTTATTTTGACTAAAAAGGCTTTTTAAACAATTGGAGACCAAAATACAGTCATTTTGACCCCAAATTTTTTTTCAGGCCATTGGAGACCAAATGCAGTTATCTTGTCTAAAACCGGCTTTTTAAGACTCTAAAAGCCAAAAATACAGTCATTTTGACTAAAAAATTAATTCCGACCTTTGGTGACCAAATGCAGTTCTTTTGACTAAAAAAGGCTTTTTAGACACTTGGAGACCAAAATACAGTCATTTTACCCAAAAAGTTTTTTCAGGCCATTGGAGACAAACTGCAGTTATCTTGCCTAAAACCGTCTTTATAAGACTCTAAAAAACAAAATTCAGTCATTTTGACTAAAAAATGTTTTCAGACCTTTGGTGAACAAAATGCAGTTCTTTGACTAAAAAAGGATTTTTAGACACTTGAAGACCAAAATACAGTCATTGTGACCCACATAGTTTTGTAGGCCATTGGAGACCAAATGCAGTTATCTTGTCTAAAACCGGCATTTTAAGACTCTAAAAGACAAAAATAGTCATTTTGACTAAAAAATGTTTTCAGACCTTTGGTGAACAAAATGCAGTTCTTTTGACTAAAAAAGGATTTTTAGACACTTGAAGACCAAAATACAGTCATTGTGACCCACATAGTTTTGTAGGCCATTGGAGACCACATGCAGTTATCTTGTCTAAAACCGGCTTTTTAAGACTAAAAGACAAAAATACAGTCATTTTGACTTAAAAAAAATTTCAGACCTTTGGTGACCAAATGCAGTTCTTTTGACTAAAAAAAAGGCTTTTTAGACACTTGAAGACCAAAATACAGTCATTGTGACCCACAGTTTTTCAGGCCATTGAAGACAAAATGCAGTTATCTTGTCTAAACCGACTTTTTTAAGAATCTAAAAGACAAAAATAGTCATTTTGACTAAATTTTTTTCAGACCTTTGGTGACCAAATGCAGTTATTTTGACTAAAAAAGGCTTTTTAGACAATTGGAGACTAGGGATGATCGAACTTTTGAAAAGTTCGGTTCGACCAGAACACCCGAACTTCACGAAAGTTCGGTTCGGATTTCAGAACCCCATTGAAATCAATGGGACCCGAACTTCTGTAATCAAAAAACACCATTTTTAAGCCCTAAAACCCAATAAATGCCCCTAAAAAGTGCCTAGGGTTCTGGGTCATGCCCCAGGGACTATTAATCACACAAAAAAAGTTCTTAAAAATTGTCGTTTTTGATAGATAGCCAATTATTGAAAAAATTAAAAAAAAAAAAAAAAAAGAGATTTCTTTGGATTTAGTGTCTGGGGGGTCTAAAAGTTGTACCTGTGAAGTTTCAGCTCTGTAGCATGTCCAGAACCAGAATTACAGCATACCAAACCTTCAAAAATGACTTTTTTGCTTAACCGCACCTTTCTTTTGCTCCTAATCAACGGCTCAGCCAATGTGTATGATGGGGACATAATGCAGTGCACTGGGAACAAGATTACAGGTTTTTTTGGAAAAAGGTGCTGTCTCTTTAAATGTGCATATAATTAACGGGTGTATTTCCACAATGGGGCTTTTATTACCAAATGTTTCAAGAAGTCCAAAGATGTATGTAATTGCACTTTATTTCATGTAAAATGGTGTTTGGTGCACTTTAACTTGAAATCTCAGAAGAAACAGACATATATGCACGGATACATTGAGGGTTAGGGGTAGGGGCCACAATGTAGTGCAGAGTGAACAAGATTAGAGATGTTTTGGATGAATACTGTTGTCTCTTGACTTTGAATAGAAGTAAAGGATGCTTAAAAATTGGGCATTTGGTGGTGCGGACGATGCCTTGACACCATATCCCTATGAAAGTGCTGGTAATGAAAGCAATAATTGCCTTTGTAAGGAAAAAAATTACAATGATATGCATCTGTGTGACAGGTGCGCAAAAATTGTTGTTTGGGTGTTGGCGGAGCCATACCACTGTAAGCCCAAAGAGCTGGTGTTGAAGAAGGCGTAAAAATTATGAAGGTGTGCACCTGTGGAACAGGTGTGCAAACATGGTAGTTTTGGTGTTGGCGGAGCCTCCCCACCATAACCCCAAAGAGCTGGCTTTGAAGGAGGCCCAAAAATTGTAAAGGTGTGCACCTGTGGAACAGGTTCGCAAACATGGTAGTTTTTGTTTAGCATAGCCTCCCCACCTTAACCCCAAAGAGCTGGTGTTGAAGGAGGCCCAAAAATTGTAAAGGTGTGCACCTGTGGAACAGGTGCGCAAACATTGTAGTTTTTGTTTTAGCATAGCCTCCCCACCTTAACCCCAAAGAGCTGGCGTTGAAGGAGGCCCAAAAATTGTAAAGGTGTGCACCTGTGGAACAGGTGCGCAAACATTGTAGTTTTTGTTTTAGCATAGCCTCCCCACCTTAACCCCAAAGAGCTGGTGTTGAAGGAGGCCCAAAAATTGTAAAGGTGTGCACCTGTGGAACAGGTGCGCAAACATTGTCGTTTTTGTTTTAGCATAGCCTCCCCACCTTAACCCCAAAGAGCTGGTGTTGAAGGAGGCCCAAAAATTGTAAAGGTGTGCACCTGTGGAACAGGTTCGCAAACATGGTAGTTTTTGTTTAGCATAGCCTCCCCACCTTAACCCCAAAGAGCTGGTGTTGAAGGAGGCCCAAAAATTGTAAAGGTGTGCACCTGTGGAACAGGTGCGCAAACATTGTCGTTTTTGTTTTAGCATAGCCTCCCCACCTTAACCCCAAAGAGCTGGCGTTGAAGGAGGCCCAAAAATTGTAAAGGTGTGCACCTGTGGAACAGGTGCGCAAACATTGTAGTTTTTGTTTTAGCATAGCCTCCCCACCTTAACCCCAAAGAGCTGGTGTTGAAGGAGGCCCAAAAATTGTAAAGGTGTGCACCTGTGGAACAGGTGCGCAAACATTGTCGTTTTTGTTTTAGCATAGCCTCCCCACCTTAACCCCAAAGAGCTGGTGTTGAAGGAGGCCCAAAAATTGTAAAGGTGTGCACCTGTGGAACAGGTGCGCAAACATTGTCGTTTTTGTTTTAGCATAGCCTCCCCACCTTAACCCCAAAGAGCTGGTGTTGAAGGAGGCCCAAAAATTGTAAAGGTGTGCACCTGTGGAACAGGTGCGCAAACATTGTCGTTTTTGTTTTAGCATAGCCTCCCCACCTTAACCCCAAAGAGCTGGTGTTGAAGGAGGCCCAAAAATTGTAAAGGTGTGCACCTGTGGAACAGGTGCGCAAACATTGTCGTTTTTGTTTTAGTATAGCCTCCCCACCTTAACCCCAAAGAGCTGGTGTTGAAGGAGGCCCAAAAATTGTAAAGGTGTGCACCTGTGGAACAGGTGCGCAAACATTGTCGTTTTTGTTTTAGCATAGCCTCCCCACCTTAACCCCAAAGAGCTGGTGTTGAAGGAGGCCCAAAAATTGTAAAGGTGTGCACCTGTGGAACAGGTGCGCAAACATTGTCGTTTTTGTCATAACCAAAATGAGGTTCTGTGAACGTAAAGAGAATGAGAGGAGGGTTTGAGGGTGGCACCATGGTCCAGGCTTAAACTGAGGCTCAACTGCCACATCACAACGATAGCCTAGTCTACAAGGTCTGCATCAGGTGCATCAAAGCTTGATATCCACGACTGATTCATCTTAATGAATGTCAAACGGTCGACTGAGTCGGTGGAGAGTCTAGTTCGATGGTCTGTGACGAATCCTCCTGCTGCGCTGAATGCCCGTTCCGATAGGACACTGGAAGCAGGGCAGGCCAACAACTCCATGGCATACTGGGCCAGTTCTGGCCAGTGGTCTAATCTTAAGACCCAGTATGCCAGTGGATCGGATTCGTCACATGAAAAGCCCTCTGTGTCACTTTGTGCCCTCACGTAATCGTCCACCATGTGATGCAGACGGTGTCGATGCGATGTGGCAGCTGAGAGGCCTGGGCGGTGAGGACTAAAAAAAGACCGAAAGGCATCCGTCAACCGCACGCCTTCTCCAACGCTCCTCTCGTGACCACCAGTAGAATCCATGGTAGGTTGTCCCCGCCCCTGCACCCTACGGGAGTCGGGGAACATGATCACCAGATTCCTCTTGAGACTGTCCTCAAGGGATTTGATCCTGTGGACTCTATGGGTGGATGGGAAAAGCTCTGAGACTTTACACTTGTACCGGGGGTCAAGTAGGGTGGCCAACCAATAGTGGTTAGTCTCTTTAATGGCCTTGATTCTGGGGTCCTTTCGCAGGCTCTGGAGCATGATGTTTCCCATGCGTCGCAAATTAGCGAAGGCCTGAGAAGCTGACTCCTCGGGGTCACTCATAACGACATTATCTTCAACGGGCTCCTCCTCCTCCCAGCCACGTACTACTCCAAAGTGTCCCGAGGGAGTCAAACTAGGCCTTGCAGATTGCCACATGTCTTCCTCCTCCTCCTCCTCAAACCCTGCAAAAGTTCCCGCAGAATCGTCCTCCTCCTCCTCTTCCACCCCTGGATCCTGCTCGGGCCTCTGGGAGCTAGGCATAATGGGGTCAGGATTCTCAGGATAAAGGGGGCCTTGAGAGGCAAGGAAGTCCTCCTCTTCCTCCTGCTGCTCTGCCTCCAGTGCCCTGTCCATAATGCCACGCAGAGTGTGCTCCAACAAAAACAGTACCGGTAGGGTGTCACTGATGCATGCGCTGTCCCGGCTGACCATCCTTGTGGCCTCCTCAAATGGCGAGAGGACAGCGCATGCATCCTTAATCAAAAGCCACTGCCGTGGTGAAAAGAAGCCCAGGCGCGCAGAGCCAGTGCTGGTGCCGTACTCGCATAGGTATTCATTGAGGGCCCTCTGCTGCGTGTACAGGCGCTGCAGCATAGCCAAGGTGGAGTTCCAGCGGGTGGGCATGTCACAGATGAGGCGGTGTACCGGCAGGTGAAACTCGCGCTGCACTTCGGCCAAACGTGCAGTGGCACTGTACGACCGCCTGAAGTGACTGCACACCCTTCTTGCCATCCTTAGCACATCCTGCATTCCCGGGTACGAGTTCAAAAACCGCTGTACCACGAGATTCAGGACATGCGCCAGGCATGGCACATGGGTTAACTTTCCCTGACGAAGGGTGGCCAGGAGGTTTGACCCATTATCAGTAACCACCATCCCTGGCTGCAGCTGGCGTGGTGTCAACCACCTCTGGGCCTGTGCCTGCAGAGCCCCAAGAATCTGAGGGGCAGTGTGCTGCCTGTCCCCTAGACACACAAGCTGCAGCACTGCGTGACACCTTTTGGCCTGAGACATAGAATAGCCCTTTGAACGTTTACGTGGTATCTCATCATATTCAAAGGACCATTCTGCAGAGGAGGGCATGGAGGAGGTAGAGGAGGAGGAGCAGGAGGGGGTAGAAGTGATCGATCTACCCGGATCAGCGACACCACCAGCTGTTTGCAGACGTGGGGGCAACACTGGCTGCAGCACCGAGCCCTGGCTACAATCCCTTCCACTGGCAAGCAGTGTCACCCAGTGAGCAGTGACAGAAATGTACCGTCCCTGCCCATGTTTGCTTGACCAAGTGTCAGCCGTCAAGTGTATCTTACGGCTGACTGACTTGGCCAGGGATGACACTACATTGCCTTCCACATGTTGGTATAGGGATGGCAGGGCCTTACGGGAAAAGTAATGCCGACTTGGCACCTGCCACTGTGGAACTGCACATTTTGCGAAGTCACGGAAGGGAGCAGACTCTACCAGGTTAAATGGTAATAGTTGCAGAGCCAGTAGTTTAGCCAAACTACTGTTTAGACGCTGGGCATGTGGGTGGCGGGGAGTATACATTTTTTTTCGTTCCAGCATGTGTGGAATCGAAATTTGGCGTCTAGATGATACAGCTGGTGGTGTGCTGGAGGTAGATGCGACACTGCCTGCTATATCATCATCCCTGCCAGTGGAGGCTGCCAACAGGTGACGAGTGACTATAGCAGGGCCAGGAACAGACTGATGTGCAGGTGGAGCAGGTGGAGCAGATGGAGCATGAGGAGGAGCGCGAGGAGAACTAGGAGGCCGACTGACCAATCTTTGGCCCTTTTGTGGGTTCTTTAAATGCTCCTGCCAACGGGCCGAGTGGTGGGTTGTCAAATGCCTGTTTAGGCAGCTTGTACCCAGGTGGTTGACATTTTTGCCACGTTTTATACCCTTCTTACAAATCTTGCAGATCGCAACTGTTTTATCTGCATGGGATGTCTCAAAAAAGGCCCAGCAAGATGAGGTGTGTATAGTGGCCCGGGAGACAACAGGTGCGGCCTTAGATGGAGTAGGCCGTCTGCTCTCCCCTCTTGCTTGCTCTGCCTCCTCCTCAACCTCAGACCCAACATCTGACTCCATCAAAGACTGAGCATCAGGCCTGGCCTGGGAGACAACAGGTGCGGCCTTAGATGGAGCGGGCCGTCTGCTCTCCCCTCTTGTTTGCTCTGCCTCCTCCTCAACCTCAGACCCAACATCTGATTCTATCAAAGACTGAGCATCAGGCCTGGCCTGGGAGACAACAGGTGCGGCCTTAGATGGAGCGGGCCGTCTGCTCTCCCCTCTTGTTTGCTCTGCCTCCTCCTCAAACTCAGACCCAACATCAGACTCCATAAAGGACTGAGCATCAGGCTGGAGTAGATGGCCGACACTGTGGTCAAACAGCTCAGCTGACTCCTCTGCCATGTCTGAAATTGGGTCTAAGGGAGGACATGAGGTGGACATGGACTCATCTGTATTTGTTCTGACAACTGCAGAAGACTGACCACTTTTCTCTGCCTGGGTCACTGTAGTTGCAGATGATGCCGATGATGAGGGTTTGTTCATATAGTCCACCACCTCCTGTACATACTGTGGACGTATAGCTTGGCCACTGCCGGAGAACAATCCAAATGGTGGCCTGGCTGAGGACTGACCACCACGTCCACCCCTGCCTCTAGACACCCTAGAAGCTGTGCCCCTTTCCGCAGCAGGGCCACGTATGCCTTTTCTTGGTCTACCAGGCATATTTCTCAATGATGCGTTGGCAACTGTGTGCGGTGAAAAACGCACACTGCTATGCGACCCACAGTTGTCGCTGGATACAGCACAGCAGTTGCGGTTCACGCACAGTAGCAAAGCCTTTTGCACAGTGGACCTAACGCTTTGAACAACAGGCGTTAGGTTGTCACTGATGCGTTGGCAACTGTGTGCGGTGAAAAACGCACACTGCTATGCGACCCACAGTTGTCGCTGGATACAGCACAGCAGTTGCGTGTCACGCACAGTTGCAAAGGCTTTTGTACAGTGCACCTAACGCTTTGAACAACAGGCGTTAAGTTGTCACTGATGCGTTGGCAACTGTGTGCGGTGAAAAACGCACACTGCTATGCGACCCACAGTTGTCGCTGGATACAGCACAGCAGTTGCGGTTCACGCACAGTAGCAAAGCCTTTTGCACAGTGGACCTAACGCTTTGAACAACAGGCGTTAGGTTGTCACTGATGCATTGGCAACTGTGTGCGGTGAAAAACGCACACTGCTATGCGACCCACAGTTGTCGCTGGATACAGCACAGCAGTTGCGTGTCACGCACAGTTGCAAAGGCTTTTGTACAGTGCACCTAACGCTTTGAACAACAGGCGTTAAGTTGTCACTGATGCGTTGGCAACTGTGTGCGGTGAAAAACGCACACTGCTATGCGACCCACAGTTGTCGCTGGATACAGCACAGCAGTTGCGGTTCACGCACAGTAGCAAAGCCTTTTGCACAGTGGACCTAACGCTTTGAACAACAGGCGTTAGGTTGTCACTGATGCGTTGGCAACTGTGTGCGGTGAAAAACGCACACTGCTATGCGACCCACAGTTGTCGCTGGATACAGCACAGCAGTTGCGTGTCACGCACAGTTGCAAAGGCTTTTGTACAGTGCACCTAACGCTTTGAACAACAGGCGTTAAGTTGTCACTGTATTTTGCTGCCTAGCAAGCACGTATACCTGCTGTGATACAGCAGCACTGTGCCACGTGCTCACTAAACAGAACCCTCACACTTTCCCTACAGAAACTAAATTTTCAAATCTAACTAATGTAGTACAAAGTTCCCTAACTACACTAGATATCCCTTTCCACTAAATAGAAAGCTCCATACAGCAGAAGACTGACACTGTCCCTTAAGTTTTTTTTTTTTTTTTTTTTTTTAACTCTAAGAACCAGCACAATCGCTGTATCTAACTACACTGGCTGTAAGCTAAATACAATTCTGCTATATGGAGCTTTAGAACCACTCGATATGTAGGAAATGTAGTGTAGCAAGCAGGAGTCAGACAGAACTGCTTCAACTCTCTTCAACAGGCTCTGGATAACTGTGCTAGGGGTTAGGCGGGGCCATCTTATATAGTGTGGGGCGTATTCACTCCTGATTGGCCTCTGGTCCCCGTAGTCACTCCAATCACGTTTCTAGGAGACTCCTGCCCCCTCATTGGCTTTTGCAGACGTTTCTGGGCCAATCACGGGCTTTTAAAGCCCAGTTCCTGTCCCAGTGCATTTTGGGCGGTTCTGGTGGCCGAATACCGAACTTTTGCCGCAAAAAGTTCGGTATTCGGCCGAATATCGAACATCCAATGTTCGGGTCGAACCGATGGTCGACCCGAACCGTTCGATCATCCCTATTGGAGACCAAAATACTGAAAAAATATTTTCAGGCCATTAGAGACCAAATGCAGTTATCTTGTCTAAAACCGGCTTTTTAAGACTAAAAGACAAAAATACAGCCATTTTGACCTAAAATTTGTTTTTTCAGACCTTTGGTGACCAAATACAGTTATTTTGATTAAAAGGCTTTTTATACACCTGGAGACCAAAATACAGTCATTTGGACCCAAAAAAATTCAGGTCATTGGAGACCAAATGCAACTGCATTGTCTAAAACCGGCTTTTTAAGACTCTTAAAGACAAAAATACAGTCATTTTGACTTAAAAAGTTTTTCCAGACCTTTGGTGACCAAATACAGTTTTTTTTTGACTAAAAAGGCTTTTTAGACACTTGGAGACCAAAATACAGTCATTTTGACCAAAAAAATTTTTTCAGGCCATTGGAGACCAAATGCAGTTATCTTGTCTAAAACCGGCTTTTTAAGACTAAAAGACAAAAATACAGTCATTTTGACTTAAAAATTTTTTTTCAGACCTTTGGTGACCAAATGCAGTTATTTTGACTAAAAAATATAGAGACCAAAATACAGTCATTTTGACCAAAAACATTTTTTCAGGCCATTGGAGACAAAATGCAGATTTCTTGTCTAAAACCGCCTTTTTAAGACTGTCATTTAGACAAAAAAAATTTTCAGACCTTTGGTGACCAAATGCAGCTATTTTGACTATAAAAGGCTTTTTTCATACTTGGAGACCAAAACAGAGTCATTTTGACCAAAAAATAAAATTTCAGGCCATTGGAGAGCAAATGCAGTTATCGTGTCTAATACAAGCGTTTTAAGACTTTAAAAGACAAAAATACAGTCATTTTGACTAAATGTTTTTTCACACCTTTGGTGATCAAATAAAGTTATTTTGACTAACAAAGGCTTTTTAGACACTTGGAGACCAAAATAGAGTCATTTTGACCAAAAACATTTTTTCAGGCCATTGGTTACCAAATGCAGTTATCGTCTAAAACCGGCTTTTTAAGACTGTAAAAGACAAAAATAGTTATTTTGACTAAATTTTTTTCCAGACCTTTGGTGACCAACTAAAAAAGGCTTTTTAGACAATTGGAGACCAAAATACAGTCATTTTGACTCCCAAAAATTTTTCAGGCCATTGGAGACCAAATGCAGTTATCTTGTCTAAAACCGGCTTTTTAAGACTAAAAGACAAAAATACAGTAATTTTGACTTAAAAAAAATTTCAGACCTTTGGTGACCAAATGCAGTTATTTTGACTAAAAAAGGCTTTTTAGACACTTGAAGAACAAAATACAGTCATTTTGACCCAAATAGTTTTTTCAGGCCATTGAAGACAAAATGCAGTTATTTTGTCTAAACCGGCTTTATAAGAATCTAAAAGACAAAAATATTCATTTTGATTAAATTTTTTTTCAGACCTTTGGTGACCAAATGCAGTTATTTTGACTAAAAAGGCTTTTTAAACAATTGGAGACCAAAATACAGTCATTTTGACCCCAAATTTTTTTTCAGGCCATTGGAGACCAAATGCAGTTATCTTGTCTAAAACCGGCTTTTTAAGACTGTAAAAGACAAAAATACAGTCATTTAGACAAAAAACAATTTTCAGACCTTTGGTGACCAAATGCAGCTATTTTGACTATAAAAGGCTTTTTTCATACTTGGAGACTAAAACAGAGTCATTTTGACCAAAAAATAACATTTCAGGCCATTGGAGAGCAAATGCAGTTATCGTGTCTAATGCAAGCGTTTTAAGACTTTAAAAGACAAAAATACAGTCATTTTGACTAAAAGTTTTTTCACACCTTTGGTGATCAAATAAAGTTATTTTGACTAAAAAAGGCTTTTTAGACACTTGGAGACCAAAATAGAGTCATTTTGACCAAAAACATTTTTTCAGGCCATTGGTTACCAAATGCAGTTATCGTCTAAAACCGGCTTTTTAAGACTGTAAAAGACAAAAATAGTTATTTTGACTAAATTTTTTTCCAGACCTTTGGTGACCAAATGCAGTTATTTTGACTAAAAAAGGCTTTTTAGACAATTGGAGACCAAAATACAGTCATTTTGACCCCAAAAAATGTTTCAGGCCATTGGAGACCAAATGCAGTTATCCTGTCTAAAACCGGCTTTTTAAGACTAAAAGACAAAAATACAGTAATTTTGACTTAAAAAAAATTTCAGACCTTTGGTGACCAAATGCAGTTATTTTGACTAAAAAAGGCTTTTTAGACACTTGAAGAACAAAATACAGTCATTTTGACCCAAATAGTTCTTTCAGGCCATTGAAGACAAAATGCAGTTATTTTGTCTAAACCGGCTTTATAAGAATCTAAAAGACAAAAATAGTCATTTTGACTAAATTTTTTTTCAGACCTTTGGTGACCAAAATGCAGTTATTTTGACTAAAAAAGGCTTTTTAGACAATTGGAGACCAAAATACTGAAAAAATATTTTCAGGCCATTAGAGACCAAATGCAGTTATCTTGTCTAAAACTGGCTTTTTAAGACTAAAAGACAAAAATAGTCATTTTGACTTAAAAAAAATTTTCAGACCTTTGGTGACCAAATGCAGTTATTTTGACTAAAAAATATAGAGAGACCAAAATACAGTCATTTTGACCCAAAACATTTTTTCAGGCCATTGGAGACAAAATGCAGATTTCTTGTCTAAAACCGGCTTTTTAAGACTGTAAAAGACAAAAATACAGTCATTTAGACAAAAAAACAATTTTCAGACCTTTGGTGACCAAATGCAGCTATTTTGACTATAAAAGGCTTTTTTCATACTTGGAGACCAAAACAGAGTCATTTTGACCAAAAAATAAAATTTCAGGCCATTGGAGAGCAAATGCAGTTATCGTGTCTAATACAAGCGTTTTAAGACTTTAAAAGACATACAGTCATTTTGACTAAAAGTTTTTTCACACCTTTGGTGATCAAATAAAGTTATTTTGACTAAAAAAAGGCTTTTTAGACACTTGGAGACCAAAATAGAGTCATTTTGACCAAAAAAATATTTTTCAGGCCATTTGTTACCAAATGCAGTTATCGTCTAAAACCGGCTTTTTAAGACTGTAAAAGACAAAAATACAGTTATTTTGACTAAATTTTTTCCAGACCTTTGGTGACCAAATGCAGTTATTTTGACGAAAAAAGGCTTTTTAGACAATTGGAGACCAAAATACAGTCATTTTGACTAAAAAAATTTTTTCAGGCCATTGGAGAGCAAATGCAGTTATCTTGTCTAAAACCGGCTTTTTAAGACTAAAAGACAAAAATACATTAATTTTGACTTAAAATTTTTTTTTCAGACCTTTGGTGACCAAATGCAGTTATTTTGACTAAAAAATATAGAGAGACCAAAATACAGTCATTTTGACCCAAAACATTTTTTCAGGCCATTGGAGACAAAATGCAGATTTCTTGTCTAAAACCGGCTTTTTAAGACTGTAAAAGACAAAAATACAGTCATTTAGACAAAAAACAATTTTCAGACCTTTGGTGACCAAATGCAGCTATTTTGACTATAAAAGGCTTTTTTCATACTTGGAGACCAAAACAGAGTCATTTTGACCAAAAAATAAAATTTCAGGCCATTGGAGAGCAAATGCAGTTATCGTGTCTAAGACTCTAAAAGACAAAAATACAGTCATTTTGACTAAAAAAAGTTTTCAGACCTTTGGTGACCAAATGCAGTTCTTTTGACTAAAAAAGGCTTTTTAGACACTTGAAGACCAAAATACAGTCATTGTGACCCACATAGTTTTGTAGACCATTGGAGACCACATGCAGTTATCTTGTCTAAAACCGGCTTTTTAAGACTAAAAGACAAAAATACAGTCATTTTGACTTAAAAAAAATTTTCAGACCTTTGGTGACCAAATGCAGTTCTTTTGACTAAAAAAAGGCTTTTTAGACACTTAAAGACCAAAATACAGTCATTGTGACCCACGGTTTTTCAGGCCATTGAAGACAAAATGCAGTTATCTTGTCTAAACCGACTTTTTTAAGAATCTAAAAGACAAAAATAGTCATTTTGACTAAATTTTTTTCAGACCTTTGGTGACCAAATGCAGTTATTTTGACCAAAAAAGGCTTTTTAGACAATTGGAGTCCAAAATACTGAAAAAATATTTTCAGGCCATTAGAGATCAAATGCAGTTATCAAAATACAGTCATTTTGACCCAAAACATTTTTTCGGGCCATTGGAGACAAAATGCAGATTTCTTGTCTAAAACCGGCTTTTTAAGACTGTAAAAGACAAAAATACAGTCATTTAGACAAAAAACAATTTTCAGACCTTTGGTGACCAAATGCAGCTATTTTGACTATAAAAGGCTTTTTTCATACTTGGAGACCAAAACAGAGTCATTTTGACCAAAAAATAACATTTCAGGCCATTGGAGAGCAAATGCAGTTATCGTGTCTAATACAAGCGTTTTAAGACTTTAAAAGACAAAAATACAGTCATTTTGACTAAAAGTTTTTTCACACCTTTGGTGATCAAATAAAGTTATTTTGACTAAAAAAGGCTTTTTAGACACTTGGAGACCAAAATAGAGTCATTTTGACCAAAAACATTTTTTCAGGCCATTGGTTACCAAATGCAGTTATCGTCTAAAACCGGCTTTTTAAGACTGTAAAAGACAAAAATAGTTATTTTGACTAAATTTTTTTCCAGACCTTTGGTGACCCAATGCAGTTATTTTGACTAAAAAAGGCTTTTTAGACAATTGGAGACCAAAATACAGTCATTTTGACCCCAAAAAATGTTTCAGGCCATTGGAGACCAAATGCAGTTATCTTGTCTAAAACCGGCTTTTTAAGACTAAAAGACAAAAATACAGTAATTTTGACTTAAAAAAAATTTCAGACCTTTGGTGACCAAATGCAGTTATTTTGACTAAAAAAGGCTTTTTAGACACTTGAAGAACAAAATACAGTCATTTTGACCCAAATAGTTTTTTCAGGCCATTGAAGACAAAATGCAGTTATTTTGTCTAAACCGGCTTTATAAGAATCTAAAAGACAAAAATATTCATTTTGACTACATTTTTTTTCAGACCTTTGGTGACCAAATGCAGTTATTTTGACTAAAAGGGCTTTTTAAACAATTGGAGACCAAAATACAGTCATTTTGACCCCAAATATTTTTTCAGGCCATTGGAGACCAAATGCAGTTATCTTGTCTAAAACCGGCTTTTTAAGACTCTAAAAGCCAAAAATACAGTCATTTTGACTAAAAAATGATTTCCGACCTTTGGTGACCAAATGCAGTTCTTTTGACTAAAAAAGGCTTTTTAGACACTTGGAGACCAAAATACAGTCATTTTACCCAAAAAGTTTTTTCAGGCCATTGGAGACAAACTGCAGTTATCTTGCCTAAAACCGTCTTTATAAGACTCTAAAAAACAAAAATTCAGTCATTTTGACTAAAAAATGTTTTCAGACCTTTGGTGAACAAAATGCAGTTCTTTTGACTAAAAAAGGATTTTTAGACACTTGAAGACCAAAATACAGTCATTGTGACCCACATAGTTTTGTAGGCCATTGGAGACCAAATGCAGTTATCTTGTCCAAAATCGGCTTTTTAAGACTCTAAAAGACAAAAATACAGTCATTTTGACTAAAAAATGTTTTCAGACCTTTGGTGACCAAATGCAGTTCTTTTGACTAAAAAAGGATTTTTAGACACTTGAAGACCAAAATGCAGTCATTGTGACCCACATAGTTTTGTAGGCCATTGGAGACCACATGCAGTTATCTTGTCTAAAACCGGCTTTTTAAGACTAAAAGACAAAAATACAGTCATTTTGACTTAAAAAAATTTTTTTCAGACCTTTGGTGACCAAATGCAGTTCTTTTGACTAAAAAAAAAGGCTTTTTAGACACTTGAAGACCAAAATAGAGTCATTGTGACCCACAGTTTTTCAGGCCATTGAAGACAAAATGCAGTTATCTTGTCTAAACCGACTTTTTTCAGAATCTAAAAGACAAAAATAGTCATTTTGACTAAAAAATTTTTCAGACCTTTGGTGACCAAATGCAGTTATTTTGACTAAAAAAGGCTTTTTAGACAATTGGAGACCAAAATACTGAAAAAATATTTTCAGGCCATTAGAGACCAAATGCAGTTATCTTGTCTAAAACCGGCTTTTTAAGACTAAAAGACAAAAATACAGTTATTTTGACTAAATTTTTTTCCAGACCTTTGGTGACCAAATGCAGTTATTTTGACTAAAAAAGGCTTTTTAGACAATTGGAGACCAAAATACAGTCATTTCGACCAAATATTTTTTTTCAGGCCATTGGAGACCAAATGCAGTTATCTTGTCTAAAACCGGCTTTTTAAGACTAAAAGACAAAAATACAGTCATTTTGACTTAAAAATTTTTTTTCAGACCTTTGGTGACCAAATGCAGTTATTTTGACTAAAAAATATAGAGACCAAAATACAGTCATTTTGACCAAAAACATTTTTTCAGGCCATTGGAGACAAAATGCAGATTTCTTGTCTAAAACCGCCTTTTTAAGACTGTCATTTAGACAAAAAAAATTTTCAGACCTTTGGTGACCAAATGCAGCTATTTTGACTATAAAAGGCTTTTTTCATACTTGGAGACCAAAACAGAGTCATTTTGACCAAAAAATAAAATTTCAGGCCATTGGAGAGCAAATGCAGTTATCGTGTCTAATACAAGCGTTTTAAGACTTTAAAAGACAAAAATACAGTCATTTTGACTAAATGTTTTTTCACACCTTTGGTGATCAAATAAAGTTATTTTGACTAACAAAGGCTTTTTAGACACTTGGAGACCAAAATAGAGTCATTTTGACCAAAAACATTTTTTCAGGCCATTGGTTACCAAATGCAGTTATCGTCTAAAACCGGCTTTTTAAGACTGTAAAAGACAAAAATAGTTATTTTGACTAAATTTTTTTCCAGACCTTTGGTGACCAACTAAAAAAGGCTTTTTAGACAATTGGAGACCAAAATACAGTCATTTTGACTCCCAAAAATTTTTCAGGCCATTGGAGACCAAATGCAGTTATCTTGTCTAAAACCGGCTTTTTAAGACTAAAAGACAAAAATACAGTAATTTTGACTTAAAAAAAATTTCAGACCTTTGGTGACCAAATGCAGTTATTTTGACAAAAAAAGGCTTTTTAGACACTTGAAGAACAAAATACAGTCATTTTGACCCAAATAGTTTTTTCAGGCCATTGAAGACAAAATGCAGTTATTTTGTCTAAACCGGCTTTATAAGAATCTAAAAGACAAAAATATTCATTTTGACTAAATTTTTTTTCAGACCTTTGGTGACCAAATGCAGTTATTTTGACTAAAAAGGCTTTTTAAACAATTGGAGACCAAAATACAGTCATTTTGACCCCAAATTTTTTTTCAGGCCATTGGAGACCAAATGCAGTTATCTTGTCTAAAACCGGCTTTTTAAGACTGTAAAAGACAAAAATACAGTCATTTAGACAAAAAACAATTTTCAGACCTTTGGTGACCAAATGCAGCTATTTTGACTATAAAAGGCTTTTTTCATACTTGGAGACTAAAACAGAGTCATTTTGACCAAAAAATAACATTTCAGGCCATTGGAGAGCAAATGCAGTTATCGTGTCTAATGCAAGCGTTTTAAGACTTTAAAAGACAAAAATACAGTCATTTTGACTAAAAGTTTTTTCACACCTTTGGTGATCAAATAAAGTTATTTTGACTAAAAAAGGCTTTTTAGACACTTGGAGACCAAAATAGAGTCATTTTGACCAAAAACATTTTTTCAGGCCATTGGTTACCAAATGCAGTTATCGTCTAAAACCGGCTTTTTAAGACTGTAAAAGACAAAAATAGTTATTTTGACTAAATTTTTTTCCAGACCTTTGGTGACCAAATGCAGTTATTTTGACTAAAAAAGGCTTTTTAGACAATTGGAGACCAAAATACAGTCATTTTGACCCCAAAAAATGTTTCAGGCCATTGGAGACCAAATGCAGTTATCCTGTCTAAAACCGGCTTTTTAAGACTAAAAGACAAAAATACAGTAATTTTGACTTAAAAAAAATTTCAGACCTTTGGTGACCAAATGCAGTTATTTTGACTAAAAAAGGCTTTTTAGACACTTGAAGAACAAAATACAGTCATTTTGACCCAAATAGTTCTTTCAGGCCATTGAAGACAAAATGCAGTTATTTTGTCTAAACCGGCTTTATAAGAATCTAAAAGACAAAAATAGTCATTTTGACTAAATTTTTTTTCAGACCTTTGGTGACCAAAATGCAGTTATTTTGACTAAAAAAGGCTTTTTAGACAATTGGAGACCAAAATACTGAAAAAATATTTTCAGGCCATTAGAGACCAAATGCAGTTATCTTGTCTAAAACTGGCTTTTTAAGACTAAAAGACAAAAATAGTCATTTTGACTTAAAAAAAATTTTCAGACCTTTGGTGACCAAATGCAGTTATTTTGACTAAAAAATATAGAGAGACCAAAATACAGTCATTTTGACCCAAAACATTTTTTCAGGCCATTGGAGACAAAATGCAGATTTCTTGTCTAAAACCGGCTTTTTAAGACTGTAAAAGACAAAAATACAGTCATTTAGACAAAAAAACAATTTTCAGACCTTTGGTGACCAAATGCAGCTATTTTGACTATAAAAGGCTTTTTTCATACTTGGAGACCAAAACAGAGTCATTTTGACCAAAAAATAAAATTTCAGGCCATTGGAGAGCAAATGCAGTTATCGTGTCTAATACAAGCGTTTTAAGACTTTAAAAGACATACAGTCATTTTGACTAAAAGTTTTTTCACACCTTTGGTGATCAAATAAAGTTATTTTGACTAAAAAAAGGCTTTTTAGACACTTGGAGACCAAAATAGAGTCATTTTGACCAAAAAAAATTTTTCAGGCCATTTGTTACCAAATGCAGTTATCGTCTAAAACCGGCTTTTTAAGACTGTTAAAGACAAAAATACAGTTATTTTGACTAAATTTTTTCCAGACCTTTGGTGACCAAATGCAGTTATTTTGACGAAAAAAGGCTTTTTAGACAATTGGAGACCAAAATACAGTCATTTTGACTAAAAAAATTTTTTCAGGCCATTGGAGAGCAAATGCAGTTATCTTGTCTAAAACCGGCTTTTTAAGACTAAAAGACAAAAATACATTAATTTTGACTTAAAATTTTTTTTTCAGACCTTTGGTGACCAAATGCAGTTATTTTGACTAAAAAATATAGAGAGACCAAAATACAGTCATTTTGACCCAAAACATTTTTTCAGGCCATTGGAGACAAAATGCAGATTTCTTGTCTAAAACCGGCTTTTTAAGACTGTAAAAGACAAAAATACAGTCATTTAGACAAAAAACAATTTTCAGACCTTTGGTGACCAAATGCAGCTATTTTGACTATAAAAGGCTTTTTTCATACTTGGAGACCAAAACAGAGTCATTTTGACCAAAAAATAAAATTTCAGGCCATTGGAGAGCAAATGCAGTTATCGTGTCTAAGACTCTAAAAGACAAAAATACAGTCATTTTGACTAAAAAAAGTTTTCAGACCTTTGGTGACCAAATGCAGTTCTTTTGACTAAAAAAGGCTTTTTAGACACTTGAAGACCAAAATACAGTCATTGTGACCCACATAGTTTTGTAGACCATTGGAGACCACATGCAGTTATCTTGTCTAAAACCGGCTTTTTAAGACTAAAAGACAAAAATACAGTCATTTTGACTTAAAAAAAATTTTCAGACCTTTGGTGACCAAATGCAGTTCTTTTGACTAAAAAAAGGCTTTTTAGACACTTAAAGACCAAAATACAGTCATTGTGACCCACGGTTTTTCAGGCCATTGAAGACAAAATGCAGTTATCTTGTCTAAACCGACTTTTTTAAGAATCTAAAAGACAAAAATAGTCATTTTGACTAAATTTTTTTCAGACCTTTGGTGACCAAATGCAGTTATTTTGACCAAAAAAGGCTTTTTAGACAATTGGAGTCCAAAATACTGAAAAAATATTTTCAGGCCATTAGAGATCAAATGCAGTTATCAAAATACAGTCATTTTGACCCAAAACATTTTTTCGGGCCATTGGAGACAAAATGCAGATTTCTTGTCTAAAACCGGCTTTTTAAGACTGTAAAAGACAAAAATACAGTCATTTAGACAAAAAACAATTTTCAGACCTTTGGTGACCAAATGCAGCTATTTTGACTATAAAAGGCTTTTTTCATACTTGGAGACCAAAACAGAGTCATTTTGACCAAAAAATAACATTTCAGGCCATTGGAGAGCAAATGCAGTTATCGTGTCTAATACAAGCGTTTTAAGACTTTAAAAGACAAAAATACAGTCATTTTGACTAAAAGTTTTTTCACACCTTTGGTGATCAAATAAAGTTATTTTGACTAAAAAAGGCTTTTTAGACACTTGGAGACCAAAATAGAGTCATTTTGACCAAAAACATTTTTTCAGGCCATTGGTTACCAAATGCAGTTATCGTCTAAAACCGGCTTTTTAAGACTGTAAAAGACAAAAATAGTTATTTTGACTAAATTTTTTTCCAGACCTTTGGTGACCCAATGCAGTTATTTTGACTAAAAAAGGCTTTTTAGACAATTGGAGACCAAAATACAGTCATTTTGACCCCAAAAAATGTTTCAGGCCATTGGAGACCAAATGCAGTTATCTTGTCTAAAACCGGCTTTTTAAGACTAAAAGACAAAAATACAGTAATTTTGACTTAAAAAAAATTTCAGACCTTTGGTGACCAAATGCAGTTATTTTGACTAAAAAAGGCTTTTTAGACACTTGAAGAACAAAATACAGTCATTTTGACCCAAATAGTTTTTTCAGGCCATTGAAGACAAAATGCAGTTATTTTGTCTAAACCGGCTTTATAAGAATCTAAAAGACAAAAATATTCATTTTGACTAAATTTTTTTTCAGACCTTTGGTGACCAAATGCAGTTATTTTGACTAAAAGGGCTTTTTAAACAATTGGAGACCAAAATACAGTCATTTTGACCCCAAATATTTTTTCAGGCCATTGGAGACCAAATGCAGTTATCTTGTCTAAAACCGGCTTTTTAAGACTCTAAAAGCCAAAAATACAGTCATTTTGACTAAAAAATGATTTCCGACCTTTGGTGACCAAATGCAGTTCTTTTGACTAAAAAAGGCTTTTTAGACACTTGGAGACCAAAATACAGTCATTTTACCCAAAAAGTTTTTTCAGGCCATTGGAGACAAACTGCAGTTATCTTGCCTAAAACCGTCTTTATAAGACTCTAAAAAACAAAAATTCAGTCATTTTGACTAAAAAATGTTTTCAGACCTTTGGTGAACAAAATGCAGTTCTTTTGACTAAAAAAGGATTTTTAGACACTTGAAGACCAAAATACAGTCATTGTGACCCACATAGTTTTGTAGGCCATTGGAGACCAAATGCAGTTATCTTGTCCAAAATCGGCTTTTTAAGACTCTAAAAGACAAAAATACAGTCATTTTGACTAAAAAATGTTTTCAGACCTTTGGTGACCAAATGCAGTTCTTTTGACTAAAAAAGGATTTTTAGACACTTGAAGACCAAAATGCAGTCATTGTGACCCACATAGTTTTGTAGGCCATTGGAGACCACATGCAGTTATCTTGTCTAAAACCGGCTTTTTAAGACTAAAAGACAAAAATACAGTCATTTTGACTTAAAAAATTTTTTTTCAGACCTTTGGTGACCAAATGCAGTTCTTTTGACTAAAAAAAAAGGCTTTTTAGACACTTGAAGACCAAAATAGAGTCATTGTGACCCACAGTTTTTCAGGCCATTGAAGACAAAATGCAGTTATCTTGTCTAAACCGACTTTTTTCAGAATCTAAAAGACAAAAATAGTCATTTTGACTAAAAAATTTTTCAGACCTTTGGTGACCAAATGCAGTTATTTTGACTAAAAAAGGCTTTTTAGACAATTGGAGACCAAAATACTGAAAAAATATTTTCAGGCCATTAGAGACCAAATGCAGTTATCTTGTCTAAAACCGGCTTTTTAAGACTAAAAGACAAAAATACAGTTATTTTGACTAAATTTTTTTCCAGACCTTTGGTGACCAAATGCAGTTATTTTGACTAAAAAAGGCTTTTTAGACAATTGGAGACCAAAATACAGTCATTTCGACCAAAAATTTTTTTTCAGGCCATTGGAGACCAAATGCAGTTATCTTGTCTAAAACCGGCTTTTTAAGACTAAAAGACAAAAATACAGTCATTTTGACTTAAAAAAATTTTTTCAGACCTTTGGTGACCAAATGCAGTTATTTTGACTAAAAAATATAGAGACCAAAATACAGTCATTTTGACCCAAAACATTTTTTCAGGCCATTGGAGACAAAATGCAGATTTCTTGTCTAAAACTGGCTTTTTAAGACTGTAAAAGACAAAAATACAGTCATTTAGACAAAAAACAATTTTCAGACCTTTGGTGACCAAATGCAGCTATTTTGACTATAAAAGGATTTTTTCATACTTGGAGACCAAAACAGAGTCATTTTGACCAAAAAATAAAATTTCAGGCCATTGGAGAGCAAATGCAGTTATCGTGTCTAATACAAGCGTTTTAAGACTTTAAAAGACAAAAATACAGTCATTTTGACTAAAAGTTTTTTCACACCTTTAGTGATCAAATAAAGTTATTTTGACTAAAAAAAGGCTTTTTAGACACTTGGAGACCAAAATAGAGTCATTTTGACCAAAAACATTTTTTCAGGCCATTAGTTACCAAATGCAGTTATCGTCTAAAACCGGCTTTTTAAGACTGTAAAAGAAAAAATAGTTATTTTGACTAAATTTTTTTCCAGACCTTTGGTGACCAAATGCAGTTATTTTGACTAAAAAAGGCTTTTTAGACAATTGGAGACCAAAATACAGTCATTTTGACTCTCAAAAATTTTTCAGGCCATTGGAGACCAAATGCAGTTATCTTGTCTAAAACCGGCTTTTTAAGACTAAAAGACAAAAATACAGTCATTTTGACTTAAAAAAATTTCAGACCTTTGGTGACCAAATGCAGTTATTTTGACTAAAAAAGGCTTTTTAGACACTTGAAGAACAAAATACAGTCATTTTGACCCAAATAGTTTTTTCAGACCATTGAAGACAAAATGCAGTTATTTTGTCTAAACCGGCTTTATAAGAATCTAAAAGACAAAAATATTCATTTTAACTAAATTTTTTTTCAGACCTTTGGTGACCAAATGCAGTTATTTTCACTAAAAAGGCTTTTTAAACAATTGGAGACCAAAATACAGTCATTTTGACCCCAAATATTTTTTCAGGCCATTGGAGACCAAATGCAGTTATCTTGTCTAAAACCGGCTTTTTAAGACTCTAAAAGCCAAAAATACAGTCATTTTGACTAAAAAAGGCTTTTTAGACACTTGGAGACCAAAATACAGTCATTTTACCCAAAAAGTTTTTTCAGGCCATTGGAGACAAATTGCAGTTATCTTGCCTAAAACCGTCTTTATAAGACTCTAAAAAAACAAAATTCAGTCATTTTGACTAAAAAATGTTTTCAGACCTTTGGTGAACAAAATGCAGTTCTTTTGACTAAAAAAGGATTTTTAGACACTTGAAGACCAAAATACAGTCATTGTGACCCACATAGTTTGTAGGCCATTGGAGAGCAAATGCAGTTATCGTGTCTAAGACTCTAAAAGACAAAAATACAGTCATTTTGACTAAAAAAAGTTTTCAGACCTTTGGTGACCAAATGCAGTTCTTTTGACTAAAAAAGGCTTTTTAGACACTTGAAGACCAAAATACAGTCATTGTGACCCACATAGTTTTGTAGACCATTGGAGACCACATGCAGTTATCTTGTCTAAAACCGGCTTTTTAAGACTAAAAGACAAAAATACAGTCATTTTGACTTAAAAAAAATTTTCAGACCTTTGGTGACCAAATGCAGTTCTTTTGACTAAAAAAAGGCTTTTTAGACACTTAAAGACCAAAATACAGTCATTGTGACCCACGGTTTTTCAGGCCATTGAAGACAAAATGCAGTTATCTTGTCTAAACCGACTTTTTTAAGAATCTAAAAGACAAAAATAGTCATTTTGACTAAATTTTTTTCAGACCTTTGGTGACCAAATGCAGTTATTTTGACCAAAAAAGGCTTTTTAGACAATTGGAGTCCAAAATACTGAAAAAATATTTTCAGGCCATTAGAGATCAAATGCAGTTATCAAAATACAGTCATTTTGACCCAAAACATTTCTTCGGGCCATTGGAGACAAAATGCAGATTTCTTGTCTAAAACCGGCTTTTTAAGACTGTAAAAGACAAAAATACAGTCATTTAGACAAAAAACAATTTTCAGACCTTTGGTGACCAAATGCAGCTATTTTGACTATAAAAGGCTTTTTTCATACTTGGAGACCAAAACAGAGTCATTTTGACCAAAAAATAACATTTCAGGCCATTGGAGAGCAAATGCAGTTATCGTGTCTAATACAAGCGTTTTAAGACTTTAAAAGACAAAAACACAGTCATTTTGACTAAAAGTTTTTTCACACCTTTGGTGATCAAATAAAGTTATTTTGACTAAAAAAGGCTTTTTAGACACTTGGAGACCAAAATAGAGTCATTTTGACCAAAAACATTTTTTCAGGCCATTGGTTACCAAATGCAGTTATCGTCTAAAACCGGCTTTTTAAGACTGTAAAAGACAAAAATAGTTATTTTGACTAAATTTTTTTCCAGACCTTTGGTGACCCAATGCAGTTATTTTGACTAAAAAAGGCTTTTTAGACAATTGGAGACCAAAATACAGTCATTTTGACCCCAAAAAATGTTTCAGGCCATTGGAGACCAAATGCAGTTATCTTGTCTAAAACCGGCTTTTTAAGACTAAAAGACAAAAATACAGTAATTTTGACTTAAAAAAAATTTCAGACCTTTGGTGACCAAATGCAGTTATTTTGACTAAAAAAGGCTTTTTAGACACTTGAAGAACAAAATACAGTCATTTTGACCCAAATAGTTTTTTCAGGCCATTGAAGACAAAATGCAGTTATTTTGTCTAAACCGGCTTTATAAGAATCTAAAAGACAAAAATATTCATTTTGACTAAATTTTTTTTCAGACCTTTGGTGACCAAATGCAGTTATTTTGACTAAAAGGGCTTTTTAAACAATTGGAGACCAAAATACAGTCATTTTGACCCCAAATATTTTTTCAGGCCATTGGAGACCAAATGCAGTTATCTTGTCTAAAACCGGCTTTTTAAGACTCTAAAAGCCAAAAATACAGTCATTTTGACTAAAAAATGATTTCCGACCTTTGGTGACCAAATGCAGTTCTTTTGACTAAAAAAGGCTTTTTAGACACTTGGAGACCAAAATACAGTCATTTTACCCAAAAAGTTTTTTCAGGCCATTGGAGACAAACTGCAGTTATCTTGCCTAAAACCGTCTTTATAAGACTCTAAAAAACAAAAATTCAGTCATTTTGACTAAAAAATGTTTTCAGACCTTTGGTGAACAAAATGCAGTTCTTTTGACTAAAAAAGGATTTTTAGACACTTGAAGACCAAAATACAGTCATTGTGACCCACATAGTTTTGTAGGCCATTGGAGACCAAATGCAGTTATCTTGTCCAAAATCGGCTTTTTAAGACTCTAAAAGACAAAAATACAGTCATTTTGACTAAAAAATGTTTTCAGACCTTTGGTGACCAAATGCAGTTCTTTTGACTAAAAAAGGATTTTTAGACACTTGAAGACCAAAATGCAGTCATTGTGACCCACATAGTTTTGTAGGCCATTGGAGACCACATGCAGTTATCTTGTCTAAAACCGGCTTTTTAAGACTAAAAGACAAAAATACAGTCATTTTGACTTAAAAAATTTTTTTTCAGACCTTTGGTGACCAAATGCAGTTCTTTTGACTAAAAAAAAAGGCTTTTTAGACACTTGAAGACCAAAATAGAGTCATTGTGACCCACAGTTTTTCAGGCCATTGAAGACAAAATGCAGTTATCTTGTCTAAACCGACTTTTTTCAGAATCTAAAAGACAAAAATAGTCATTTTGACTAAAAAATTTTTCAGACCTTTGGTGACCAAATGCAGTTATTTTGACTAAAAAAGGCTTTTTAGACAATTGGAGACCAAAATACTGAAAAAATATTTTCAGGCAATTAGAGACCAAATGCAGTTATCTTGTCTAAAACCGGCTTTTTAAGACTAAAAGACAAAAATACAGTTATTTTGACTAAATTTTTTTCCAGACCTTTGGTGACCAAATGCAGTTATTTTGACTAAAAAAGGCTTTTTAGACAATTGGAGACCAAAATACAGTCATTTCGACCAAAAATTTTTTTTCAGGCCATTGGAGACCAAATGCAGTTATCTTGTCTAAAACCGGCTTTTTAAGACTAAAAGACAAAAATACAGTCATTTTGACTTAAAAAAAATTTTTCAGACCTTTGGTGACCAAATGCAGTTATTTTGACTAAAAAATATAGAGACCAAAATACAGTCATTTTGACCCAAAACATTTTTTCAGGCCATTGGAGACAAAATGCAGATTTCTTGTCTAAAACTGGCTTTTTAAGACTGTAAAAGACAAAAATACAGTCATTTAGACAAAAAACAATTTTCAGACCTTTGGTGACCAAATGCAGCTATTTTGACTATAAAAGGATTTTTTCATACTTGGAGACCAAAACAGAGTCATTTTGACCAAAAAATAAAATTTCAGGCCATTGGAGAGCAAATGCAGTTATCGTGTCTAATACAAGCGTTTTAAGACTTTAAAAGACAAAAATACAGTCATTTTGACTAAAAGTTTTTTCACACCTTTAGTGATCAAATAAAGTTATTTTGACTAAAAAAAGGCTTTTTAGACACTTGGAGACCAAAATAGAGTCATTTTGACCAAAAACATTTTTTCAGGCCATTAGTTACCAAATGCAGTTATCGTCTAAAACCGGCTTTTTAAGACTGTAAAAGAAAAAATAGTTATTTTGACTAAATTTTTTTCCAGACCTTTGGTGACCAAATGCAGTTATTTTGACTAAAAAAGGCTTTTTAGACAATTGGAGACCAAAATACAGTCATTTTGACTCTCAAAAATTTTTCAGGCCATTGGAGACCAAATGCAGTTATCTTGTCTAAAACCGGCTTTTTAAGACTAAAAGACAAAAATACAGTCATTTTGACTTAAAAAAATTTCAGACCTTTGGTGACCAAATGCAGTTATTTTGACTAAAAAAGGCTTTTTAGACACTTGAAGAACAAAATACAGTCATTTTGACCCAAATAGTTTTTTCAGACCATTGAAGACAAAATGCAGTTATTTTGTCTAAACCGGCTTTATAAGAATCTAAAAGACAAAAATATTCATTTTGACTAAATTTTTTTTCAGACCTTTGGTGACCAAATGCAGTTATTTTCACTAAAAAGGCTTTTTAAACAATTGGAGACCAAAATACAGTCATTTTGACCCCAAATATTTTTTCAGGCCATTGGAGACCAAATGCAGTTCTCTTGTCTAAAACCGGCTTTTTAAGACTCTAAAAGCCAAAAATACAGTCATTTTGACTAAAAAAGGCTTTTTAGACACTTGGAGACCAAAATACAGTCATTTTACCCAAAAAGTTTTTTCAGGCCATTGGAGACAAATTGCAGTTATCTTGCCTAAAACCGTCTTTATAAGACTCTAAAAAAACAAAATTCAGTCATTTTGACTAAAAAATGTTTTCAGACCTTTGGTGAACAAAATGCAGTTCTTTTGACTAAAAAAGGATTTTTAGACACTTGAAGACCAAAATACAGTCATTGTGACCCACATAGTTTGTAGGCCATTGGAGACCAAATGCAGTTATCTTGTCTAAAACCGGCTTTTTAAGACTCTAAAAGACAAAAATACAGTCATTTTGACTAAAAAATGTTTTCAGACCTTTGGTGACCAAATGCAGTTCTTTTGACTAAAAAAAGGCTTTTTAGACACTTGAAGAACAAAATACAGTCATTTTGACCCAAATAGTTTTTTCAGGCCATTGAAGACAAAATGCAGTTATTTTGTCTAAACCGGCTTTCTAAGACTGTAAAAGACAAAAATACAGTTATTTTGACTAAATTTTTTTCCAGACCTTTGGTGACCAAATGCAGTTATTTTGACTAAAAAAGGCTTTTTAGACAATTGGAGACCAAAATACAGTCATTTGTACCAAAAAAAATGTTTCAGGCCATTGGAGACCAAATGCAGTTATTTTGTCTAAAACCGGCTTTTTAAGACTAAAAGACAAAAATACAGTCATTTTGACTTAAAAAAAATTTTCAGACCTTTGGTGACCAAATGCAGTTATTTTGACTAAAAAATATAGAGAGACCAAAATACAGTCATTTTGACCCAAAACATTTTTTCAGGCCATTGGAGACAAAATGCAGATTTCTTGTCTAAAACTGGCTTTTTAAGACTGTAAAAGAAAAAAATACAGTCATTTAGACAAAAAAACAATTTTCAGACCTTTGGTGACCAAATACAGTTATTTTGACTAAAAAAGGCTTTTTATACACCTGGAGACCAAAATACAGTCATTTGGACCCAAAAAAAATTCAGGCCATTGGAGACCAAATGCAACTGCATTGTCTAAAACCGGCTTTTTAAGACTCTTAAAGACAAAAATACAGTCATTTTGACTTAAACATTTTTTCCAGACCTTTGGTGACCAAATACAGTTTTTTTGACTAAAAAGGCTTTTTAGACACTTGGAGACCAAAATACAGTCATTTTGACCAAAAATTTTTTTTCAGGCCATTGGAGACCAAATGCAGTTATCTTGTCTAAAACCGGCTTTTTAAGACTAAAAGACAAAAATACAGTAATTTTGACTTAAAATTTTTTTCAGACCTTTGGTGACCAAATGCAGTTATTTTGACTAAAAAATATAGAGACCAAAATACAGTCATTTTGACCAAAAACATTTTTTCAGGCCATTGGAGACAAAATGCAGATTTCTTGTCTAAAACCGGCTTTTTAAGACTGTCATTTAGACAAAAAAATTTTTCAGACCTTTGGTGACCAAATGCAGCTATTTTGACTATAAAAGGCTTTTTCATACTTGGAGACCAAAACAGAGTCATTTTGACCAAAAAATAAAATTTCAGGCCATTGGAGAGCAAATGCAGTTATCGTGTCTAATACAAGCGTTTTAAGACTTTAAAAGACAAAAATACAGTCATTTTGACTAAAAGTTTTTTCACACCTTTGGTGATCAAATAAAGTTATTTTGACTAACAAAGGCTTTTTAGACACTTGGAGACCAAAATAGAGTCATTTTGACCAAAAACATTTTTTCAGGCCATTGGTTACCAAATGCAGTTATCGTCTAAAACCGGCTTTTTAAGACTGTAAAAGACAAAAATAGTTATTTTGACTAAATTTTTTTCCAGACCTTTGGTGACCAACTAAAAAAGGCTTTTTAGACAATTGGAGACCAAAATACAGTCATTTTGACTCCCAAAAATTTTTCAGGCCATTGGAGACCAAATGCAGTTATCTTGTCTAAAACCGGCTTTTTAAGACTAAAAGACAAAAATACAGTCATTTTGACCCTAAAAAAATTTCAGACCTTTGGGGACCAAATGCAGTTATTTTGACTAAAAAAGGCTTTTTAGACACTTGAAGAACAAAATACAGTCATTTTGACCCAAATAGTTTTTTCAGGCCATTGAAGACAAAATGCAGTTATTTTGTCTAAACCGGCTTTATAAGGATCTAAAAGTCAAAAATATTCATTTTGACTAAATTTTTTTTCAGACCTTTGGTGACCAAATGCAGTTATTTTGACTAAAAAGGCTTTTTAAGCAATTGGAGACCAAAATACAGTCATTTTGTCCCCAAATTTTTTTTCAGGCCATTGGAGACCAAATGCAGTTATCTTGTCTAAAACCGGCTTTTTAAGACTCTAAAAGCCAAAAATACAGTCATTTTGACTAAAAAATGATTTCCGACCTTTGGTGACCAAATGCAGTTCTTTTGACTAAAAAAGGCTTTTTAGACACTTGGAGACCAAAATACAGTCATTTTACCCAAAAAGTTTTTTCAGGCCATTGGAGACAAACTGCAGTTATCTTGCCTAAAACCGTCTTTATAAGACTCTAAAAAACAAAATTCAGTCATTTTGACTAAAAAATGTTTTCAGACCTTTGGTGAACAAAATGCAGTTCTTTTGACTAAAAAAGGATTTTTAGACACTTGAAGACCAAAATACAGTCATTGTGACCCACATAGTTTTGTAGGCCATTGGAGACCAAATGCAGTTATCTTGTCCAAAATCGGCTTTTTAAGACTCTAAAAGACAAAAATACAGTCATTTTGACTAAAAAATGTTTTCAGACCTTTGGTGACCAAATGCAGTTCTTTTGACTAAAAAGGGATTTTTAGACACTTGAAGACCAAAATGCAGTCATTGTGACCCACATAGTTTTGTAGGCCATTGGAGACCACATGCAGTTATCTTGTCTAAAACCGGCTTTTTAAGACTAAAAGACAAAAATACAGTCATTTTGACTTAAAAAAATTTTCAGACCTTTGGTGACCAAATGCAGTTCTTTTGACTAAAAAAAAGGCTTTTTAGACACTTGAAGACCAAAATAGAGTCATTGTGACCCACAGTTTTTCAGGCCATTGAAGACAAAATGCAGTTATCTTGTCTAAACCGACTTTTTTCAGAATCTAAAAGACAAAAATAGTCATTTTGACTAAAAAATTTTTCAGACCTTTGGTGACCAAATGCAGTTATTTTGACTAAAAAAGGCTTTTTAGACAATTGGAGACCAAAATACTGAAAAAATATTTTCAGGCCATTAGAGACCAAATGCAGTTATCTTGTCTAAAACCGGCTTTTTAAGACTAAAAGACAAAAATACAGTCATTTTGACTTAAAAATTTTTTTCAGACCTTTGGTAACCAAATGCAGTTATTTTGACTAAAAAATATAGAGAGACCAAAATACAGTCATTTTGACCCAAAACATTTTTTCAGGCCATTGGAGACAAAATGCAGATTTCTTGTCTAAAACCGGCTTTTTAAGACTGTAAAAGAAAAAAATACAGTCATTTAGACAAAAAAACAATTTTCAGACCTTTGGTGACCAAATGCAGCTATTTTGACTAAAAAAGGCTTTTTTGATACTTGGAGACCAAAACAGAGTCATTTTGACCAAAAAATAAAATTTCAGTCCATTGGAGAGCAAATGCAGTTATCGTGTCTAATACAAGCGTTTTAAGACTTTAAAAGACAAAAATACAGTCATTTTGACTAAAAGTTTTTTCACACCTTTGGTGATCAAATAAAGTTATTTCGACTAAAAAAAGGCTTTTTAGACACTTGGAGACCAAAATAGAGTCATTTTGACCAAAAACATTTTTTCAGGCCATTAGTTACCAAAGGCAGTTATCGTCTAAAACCGGCTTTTTAAGACTGTAAAAGACAAAAATACAGTTATTTTGACTAAATTCTTTTCCAGACCTTTGGTGACCAAATGCAGTTATTTTGACTAAAAAAGGCTTTTTAGACAATTGGAGACCAAAATACAGTCATTTTGACCAAAAAATTTTTTCAGGCCATTGGAGACCAAATGCAGTTATCTTGTCTAAAACCGGCTTTTTAAGACTAAAAGACAAAAATACAGTCATTTTGACTTAAAAAAAAGTTTCAGACCTTTGGTGACCAAATGCAGTTATTTTGACTAAAAAATATAGAGAGACCAAAATACAGTCATTTTGACCCAAAACATTTTTTCAGGCCATTGGAGACAAAATGCAGATTTCTTGTCTAAAACCGGCTTTTTAAGACTGTCATTTAGACAAAAAAAATTTCAGACCTTTGGTGACCAAATGCAGCTATTTTGACTATAAAAGGCTTTTTTCATACTTGGAGGCCAAAACAGAGTCATTTTGACCAAAAAATAAAATTTCAGGCCATTGGAGAGCAAATGCAGTTATCGTGTCTAATACAAGCGTTTTAAGACTTTAAAAGACAAAAATACAGTCATTTTGACTAAACGTTTTTTCACACCTTTGGTGATCAAATAAAGTTATTTTGACTAAAAAAGGCTTTTTAGACACTTGGAGACCAAAATAGAGTCATTTTGACCAAAAACATTTTTTCAGGCCATTGGTTACCAAATGCAGTTATCGTCTAAAACCGGCTTTTTAAGACTGTAAAAGACAAAAATAGTTATTTTGACTAAATTTTTTTCCAGACCTTTGGTGACCAAATGCAGTTATTTTGACTAAAAAAGGCTTTTTAGACATTTGGAGACCAAAATACAGTCATTTTGACCCCAAAAAATGTTTCAGGCCATTGGAGACCAAATGCAGTTATCTTGTCTAAAACCGGCTTTTTAAGACTGAAAGACAAAAATACAGTAATTTTGACTTAAAAAAAATTTCAGACCTTTGGTGACCAAATGCAGTTATTTTGACTAAAAAAAGGCTTTTTAGACACTTGAAGAACAAAATACAGTCATTTTGACCCAAATAGTTTTTTCAGGCCATTGAAGACAAAATGCAGTTATTTTGTCTAAACCGGCTTTATAAGAATCTAAAAGACAAAAATATTCATTTTGACTAAATTTTTTTTCAGACCTTTGGTGACCAAATGCAGTTATTTTGACTAAAAGGGCTTTTTAAACAATTGGAGACCAAAATACAGTCATTTTGACCCCAAATATTTTTTCAGGCCATTGGAGACCAAATGCAGTTATCTTGTCTAAAACCGGCTTTTTAAGACTCTAAAAGCCAAAAATACAGTCATTTTGACTAAAAAATGATTTCCGACCTTTGGTGACCAAATGCAGTTCTTTTGACTAAAAAAGGCTTTTTAAACACTTGGAGACCAAAATACAGTCATTTTACCCAAAAAGTTTTTTCAGGCCATTGGAGACAAACTGCAGTTATCTTGCCTAAAACCGTCTTTATAAGACTCTAAAAAACAAAATTCAGTCATTTTGACTAAAAAATGTTTTCAGACCTTTGGTGAACAAAATGCAGTTCTTTTGACTAAAAAAGGATTTTTAGACACTTGAAGACCAAAATACAGTCATTGTGACCCACATAGTTTTGTAGGCCATTGGAGACCAAATGCAGTTATCTTGTCCAAAATTGGCTTTTTAAACTCTAAAAGACAAAAATACAGTCATTTTCACTAAAAAATGTTTTCAGACCTTTGGTGACCAAATGCAGTTCTTTTGACTAAAAAAGGCTTTTTAGACACTTGAAGACCAAAATACAGTCATTGTGACCCACATAGTTTTGTAGGCCATTGGAGACCACATGCAGTTATCTTGTCTAAAACCGGCTTTTTAAGACTTAAATACAAAAATAGAGTCATTTTGACTTAAAAAATTTTTTTCAGACCTTTGGTGACCAAATGCAGTTCTTTTGACTAAAAAAAGGCTTTTTAGACACTTGAAGACCAAAATACAGTCATTGTGACCCACATTTTTTCAGGCCATTGAAGACAAAATGCAGTTATCTTGTCTAAACCGACTTTTTTAAGAATCTAAAAGACAAAAATAGTCATTTTGACTAAATTTTTTCAGACCTTTGGTGACCAAATGCAGTTATTTTGACTAAAAAAGGCTTTTTAGACAATTGGAGACCAAAATACTGAAAAAATATTTTCAGGCCATTAGAGACCAAATGCAGTTATCTTGTCTAAAACCGGCTTTTTAAGACTAAAAGACAAAAATACAGTCATTTTGACTTAAAATTTTTTTTCAGACCTTTGGTGACCAAATGCAGTTATTTTGACTAAAAAATATAGAGAGACCAAAATACAGTCATTTTGACCCAAAACATTTTTTGAGGCCATTGGAGACAAAATGCAGATTTCTTGTCTAAAACCGGCTTTTTAAGACTGTAAAAGACAAAAATACAGTTATTTTGACTACATTTTTTTTCCAGACCTTTGGTCACCAAATGAAGTTATTTTGACTAAAAAAGGCTTTTTAGACAATTGGAGACCAAAATACAGTCATTTTGACCAAAACAAATTTTTAAGGCCATTGGAGACCAAATGCAGTTATCTTGTCTAAAACCGGCTTTTTAAGACTAAAAGACAAAAATACAGTCATTTTGACTTAAAAAAAATTTTCAGACCTTTGGTGACCAAATGCAGTTATTTTGACTAAAAAATATAGAGAGACCAAAATACAGTCATTTTGACCCAAAACATTTTTTCAGGCCATTGGAGACAAAATGCAGATTTCTTGTCTAAAACCGGCTTTTTAAGACTGTAAAAGACAAAAATACAGTCATTTAGACAAAAAAAACAATTTTCAGACCTTTGGTGACCAAATGCAGCTATTTTGACTAAAAAAGGCTTTTTTGATACTTGGAGACCAAAACAGAGTCATTTTGACCAAAAAATAAAATTTCAGGCCATTGGAGAGCAAATGCAGTTATCGTGTCTAATACAAGCGTTTTAAGACTTTAAAAGACAAAAATACAGTCATTTTGACAAAAAGTTTTTTCACACCTTTGGTGATCAAATAAAGTTATTTTGACTAAAAAAAGGCTTTTTAGACACTTGGAGACCAAAATAGAGTCATTTTGACCAAAAACATTTTTTCAGGCCATTAGTTACCAAATGCAGTTATCGTCTAAAACCGGCTTTTTAAGACTGTAAAAGAAAAAATAGTTATTTTGACTAATTTTTTTTCCAGACCTTTGGTGACCAACTGCAGTTATTTTGACTAAAAAAGGCTTTTTAGACAATTGGAGACCAAAATACAGTCATTTTGACCCCAAAAAATTTTTCAGGCCATTGGAGACCAAATGCAGTTATCTTGTCTAAAACCGGCTTTTTAAGACTAAAAGACAAAAATACAGTCATTTTGACTTAAAAAAATTTCAGACCTTTGGTGACCAAATGCAGTTATTTTGACTAAAAAAGGCTTTTTAGACACTTGAAGAACAAAATACAGTCATTTTGACCCAAATAGTTTTTTCAGACCATTGAAGACAAAATGCAGTTATTTTGTCTAAACCGGCTTTATAAGAATCTAAAAGACAAAAATATTCATTTTGACTAAATTTTTTTTCAGACCTTTGGTGACCAAATGCAGTTATTTTCACTAAAAAGGCTTTTTAAACAATTGGAGACCAAAATACAGTCATTTTGACCCCAAATATTTTTTCAGGCCATTGGAGACCAAATGCAGTTATCTTGTCTAAAACCGGCTTTTTAAGACTCTAAAAGCCAAAAATACAGTAATTTTGACTAAAAAAGGCTTTTTAGACACTTGGAGACCAAAATACAGTCATTTTACCCAAAAAGTTTTTTCAGGCCATTGGAGAAAAACTGCAGTTATCTTGCCTAAAACCGTCTTTATAAGACTCTAAAAAACAAAATTCAGTCATTTTGACTAAAAAATGTTTTCAGACCTTTGGTGAACAAAATGCAGTTCTTTTGACTAAAAAAGGATTTTTAGACACTTGAAGACCAAAATACAGTCATTGTGACCCACATAGTTTTGTAGGCCATTGGAGACCAAATGCAGTTATCTTGTCCAAAATCGGCTTTTTAAGACTCTAAAAGACAAAAATACAGTCATTTTGACTAAAAAATGTTTTCAGACCTTTGGTGACCAAATGCAGTTCTTTTGACTAAAAAGGGATTTTTAGACACTTGAAGACCAAAATGCAGTCATTGTGACCCACATAGTTTTGTAGGCCATTGGAGACCACATGCAGTTATCTTGTCTAAAACCGGCTTTTTAAGACTAAAAGACAAAAATACAGTCATTTTGACTTAAAAAAAATTTTCAGACCTTTGGTGACCAAATGCAGTTCTTTTGACTAAAAAAAAGGCTTTTTAGACACTTGAAGACCAAAATAGAGTCATTGTGACCCACAGTTTTTCAGGCCATTGAAGACAAAATGCAGTTATCTTGTCTAAACCGACTTTTTTCAGAATCTAAAAGACAAAAATAGTCATTTTGACTAAAAAATTTTTCAGACCTTTGGTGACCAAATGCAGTTATTTTGACTAAAAAAGGCTTTTTAGACAATTGGAGACCAAAATACTGAAAAAATATTTTCAGGCCATTAGAGACCAAATGCAGTTATCTTGTCTAAAACCGGCTTTTTAAGACTAAAAGACAAAAATACAGTCATTTTGACTTAAAAAGTTTTTTTCAGACCTTTGGTAACCAAATGCAGTTATTTTGACTAAAAAATATAGAGAGACCAAAATACAGTCATTTTGACCCAAAACATTTTTTCAGGCCATTGGAGACAAAATGCAGATTTCTTGTCTAAAACCGGCTTTTTAAGACTGTAAAAGAAAAAAATACAGTCATTTAGACAAAAAAACAATTTTCAGACCTTTGGTGACCAAATGCAGCTATTTTGACTAAAAAAGGCATTTTTGATACTTGGAGACCAAAACAGAGTCATTTTGACCAAAAAATAAAATTTCAGTCCATTGGAGAGCAAATGCAGTTATCGTGTCTAATACAAGCGTTTTAAGACTTTAAAAGACAAAAATACAGTCATTTTGACTAAAAGTTTTTTCACACCTTTGGTGATCAAATAAAGTTATTTCGACTAAAAAAAGACTTTTTAGACACTTGGAGACCAAAATAGAGTCATTTTGACCAAAAACATTTTTTCAGGCCATTAGTTACCAAAGGCAGTTATCGTCTAAAACCGGCTTTTTAAGACTGTAAAAGACAAAAATACAGTTATTTTGACTAAATTTTTTTCCAGACCTTTGGTGACCAAATGCAGTTATTTTGACTAAAAAAGGCTTTTTAGACAATTGGAGACCAAAATACAGTCATTTTGACCAAAAATTTTTTTCAGGCCATTGGAGACCAAATGCAGTTATCTTGTCTAAAACCGGCTTTTTAAGACTAAAAGACAAAAATACAGTCATTTTGACTTAAAAAAAAGTTTCAGACCTTTGGTGACCAAATGCAGTTATTTTGACTAAAAAATATAGAGAGACCAAAATACAGTCATTTTGACCCAAAACATTTTTTCAGGCCATTGGAGACAAAATGCAGATTTCTTGTCTAAAACCGGCTTTTTAAGACTGTCATTTAGACAAAAAAATTTCAGACCTTTGGTGACCAAATGCAGCTATTTTGACTATAAAAGGCTTTTTTCATACTTGGAGGCCAAAACAGAGTCATTTTGACCAAAAAATAAAATTTCAGGCCATTGGAGAGCAAATGCAGTTATCGTGTCTAATACAAGCGTTTTAAGACTTTAAAAGACAAAAATACAGTAATTTTGACTAAACGTTTTTTCACACCTTTGGTGATCAAATAAAGTTATTTTGACTAAAAAAGGCTTTTTAGACACTTGGAGACCAAAATAGAGTCATTTTGACCAAAAACATTTTTTCAGGCCATTGGTTACCAAATGCAGTTATCGTCTAAAACCGGCTTTTTAAGACTGTAAAAGACAAAAATAGTTATTTTGACTAAATTTTTTTCCAGACCTTTGGTGACCAAATGCAGTTATTTTGACTAAAAAAGGCTTTTTAGACATTTGGAGACCAAAATACAGTCATTTTGACCCCAAAAAATGTTTCAGGCCATTGGAGACCAAATGCAGTTATCTTGTCTAAAACCGGCTTTTTAAGACTGAAAGACAAAAATACAGTAATTTTGACTTAAAAAAAATTTCAGACCTTTGGTGACCAAATGCAGTTATTTTGACTAAAAAAAGGCTTTTTAGACACTTGAAGAACAAAATACAGTCATTTTGACCCAAATAGTTTTTTCAGGCCATTGAAGACAAAATGCAGTTATTTTGTCTAAACCGGCTTTATAAGAATCTAAAAGACAAAAATATTCATTTTGACTAAATTTTTTTTCAGACCTTTGGTGACCAAATGCAGTTATTTTGACTAAAAGGGCTTTTTAAACAATTGGAGACCAAAATACAGTCATTTTGACCCCAAATATTTTTTCAGGCCATTGGAGACCAAATGCAGTTATCTTGTCTAAAACCGGCTTTTTAAGACTCTAAAAGCCAAAAATACAGTCATTTTGACTAAAAAATGATTTCTGACCTTTGGTGACCAAATGCAGTTCTTTTGACTAAAAAAGGCTTTTTAAACACTTGGAGACCAAAATACAGTCATTTTACCCAAAAAGTTTTTTCAGGCCATTGGAGACAAACTGCAGTTATCTTGCCTAAAACCGTCTTTATAAGACTCTAAAAAACAAAATTCAGTCATTTTGACTAAAAAATGTTTTCAGACCTTTGGTGAACAAAATGCAGTTCTTTTGACTAAAAAAGGATTTTTAGACACTTGAAGACCAAAATACAGTCATTGTGACCCACATAGTTTTGTAGGCCATTGGAGACCAAATGCAGTTATCTTGTCCAAAATTGGCTTTTTAAACTCTAAAAGACAAAAATACAGTCATTTTCACTAAAAAATGTTTTCAGACCTTTGGTGACCAAATGCAGTTCTTTTGACTAAAAAAGGCTTTTTAGACACTTGAAGACCAAAATACAGTCATTGTGACCCACATAGTTTTGTAGGCCATTGGAGACCACATGCAGTTATCTTGTCTAAAACCGGCTTTTTAAGACTAAAATACAAAAATACAGTCATTTTGACTTAAAAAAATTTTTTCAGACCTTTGGTGACCAAATGCAGTTCTTTTGACTAAAAAAAGGATTTTTAGACACTTGAAGACCAAAATACAGTCATTGTGACCCACATTTTTTCAGGCCATTGAAGACAAAATGCAGTTATCTTGTCTAAACCAACTTTTTTAAGAATCTAAAAGACAAAAATAGTCATTTTGACTAAATTTTTTTCAGACCTTTGGTGACCAAATGCAGTTATTTTGACTAAAAAAGGCTTTTTAGACAATTGGAGACCAAAATACTGAAAAAATATTTTCAGGCCATTAGAGACCAAATGCAGTTATCTTGTCTAAAACCGGCTTTTTAAGACTAAAAGACAAAAATACAGTCATTTTGACTTAAATTTTTTTTCAGACCTTTGGTGACCAAATGCAGTTATTTTGACTAAAAAATATAGAGAGACCAAAATACAGTCATTTTGACCCAAAACATTTTTTGAGGCCATTGGAGACAAAATGCAGATTTCTTGTCTAAAACCGGCTTTTTAAGACTGTAAAAGACAAAAATACAGTCATTTAGACAAAAAAACAATTTTCAGACCTTTGGTGACCAAATGCAGCTATTTTGACTAAAAAAGGCTTTTTTGATACTTGGAGACCAAAACAGAGTCATTTTGACCAAAAAATAAAATTTCAGGCCATTGGAGAGCAAATGCAGTTATCGTGTCTAATACAAGCGTTTTAAGACTTTAAAAGACAAAAATACAGTCATTTTGACTAAAAGTTTTTTCACCTTTGGTGATCAAATAAAGTTATTTTGACTAAAAAAAGGCTTTTTAGACACTTGGAGACCAAAATAGAGTCATTTTGACCAAAAACATTTTTTCAGGGCATTAGTTACCAAATGCAGTTATCGTCTAAAACGGGCTTTTTAAGACTGTAAAAGACAAAAATACAGTTATTTTGACTAAATTTTTTTTCCAGACCTTTGGTCACCAAATGAAGTTATTTTGACTAAAAAAGGCTTTTTAGACAATTGGAGACCAAAATACAGTCATTTTGACCAAAACAAATTTTTTAGGCCATTGGAGACCAAATGCAGTTATCTTGTCTAAAACCGGCTTTTTAAGACTAAAAGACAAAAATACAGTCATTTTGACTTAAAAAAAATTTTCAGACCTTTGGTGACCAAATGCAGTTATTTTGACTAAAAAATATAGAGAGACCAAAATACAGTCATTTTGACCCAAAACATTTTTTCAGGCCATTGGAGACAAAATGCAGATTTCTTGTCTAAAACCGGCTTTTTAAGACTGTAAAAGACAAAAATACAGTCATTTAGACAAAAAAAACCATTTTCATACCTTTGGTGACCAAATGCAGCTATTTTGACTAAAAAAGGCTTTTTTGATACTTGGAGACCAAAACAGAGTCATTTTGACCAAAAAATAAAATTTCAGGCCATTGGAGAGCAAATGCAGTTATCGTGTCTAATACAAGCGTTTTAAGACTTTAAAAGACAAAAATACAGTCATTTTGACAAAAAGTTTTTTCACACCTTTGGTGATCAAATAAAGTTATTTTGACTAAAAAAAGGCTTTTTAGACACTTGGAGACCAAAATAGAGTCATTTTGACCAAAAACATTTTTTCAGGCCATTAGTTACCAAATGCAGTTATCGTCTAAAACCGGCTTTTTAAGACTGTAAAAGAAAAAATAGTTATTTTGACTAATTTTTTTTCCAGACCTTTGGTGACCAACTGCAGTTATTTTGACTAAAAAAGGCTTTTTAGACAATTGGAGACCAAAATACAGTCATTTTGACCCCAAAAAATTTTTCAGGCCATTGGAGACCAAATGCAGTTATCTTGTCTAAAACCGGCTTTTTAAGACTAAAAGACAAAAATACAGTCATTTTGACTTAAAAAAATTTCAGACCTTTGGTGACCAAATGCAGTTATTTTGACTAAAAAAGGCTTTTTAGACACTTGAAGAACAAAATACAGTCATTTTGACCCAAATAGTTTTTTCAGACCATTGAAGACAAAATGCAGTTATTTTGTCTAAACCGGCTTTATAAGAATCTAAAAGACAAAAATATTCATTTTGACTAAATTTTTTTTCAGACCTTTGGTGACCAAATGCAGTTATTTTCACTAAAAAGGCTTTTTAAACAATTGGAGACCAAAATACACTCATTTTGACCCCAAATATTTTTTCAGGCCATTGGAGACCAAATGCAGTTATCTTGTCTAAAACCGGCTTTTTAAGACTCTAAAAGCCAAAAATACAGTAATTTTGACTAAAAAAGGCTTTTTAGACACTTGGAGACCAAAATACAGTCATTTTACCCAAAAAGTTTTTTCAGGCCATTGGAGACAAACTGCAGTTATCTTGCCTAAAACCGTCTTTATAAGACTCTAAAAAACAAAATTCAGTCATTTTGACTAAAAAATGTTTTCAGACCTTTGGTGAACAAAATGCAGTTCTTTTGACTAAAAAAGGATTTTTAGACACTTGAAGACCAAAATACAGTCATTGTGACCCACATAGTTTTGTAGGCCATTGGAGACCAAATGCAGTTATCTTGTCCAAAATCGGCTTTTTAAGACTCTAAAAGACAAAAATACAGTCATTTTGACTAAAAAATGTTTTCAGACCTTTGGTGACCAAATGCAGTTCTTTTGACTAAAAAGGGATTTTTAGACACTTGAAGACCAAAATGCAGTCATTGTGACCCACATAGTTTTGTAGGCCATTGGAGACCACATGCAGTTATCTTGTCTAAAACCCGGCTTTTTAAGACTAAAAGACAAAAATATAGTCATTTTGACTTAAAAAAAATTTTCAGACCTTTGGTGACCAAATGCAGTTCTTTTGACTAAAAAAAAGGCTTTTTAGACACTTGAAGACCAAAATAGAGTCATTGTGACCCACAGTTTTTCAGGCCATTGAAGACAAAATGCAGTTATCTTGTCTAAACCGACTTTTTTCAGAATCTAAAAGACAAAAATAGTCATTTTGACTAAAAAATTTTTCAGACCTTTGGTGACCAAATGCAGTTATTTTGACTAAAAAAGGCTTTTTAGACAATTGGAGACCAAAATACTGAAAAAATATTTTCAGGCCATTAGAGACCAAATGCAGTTATCTTGTCTAAAACCGGCTTTTTAAGACTAAAAGACAAAAATACAGTCATTTTGACTTAAAAATTTTTTTCAGACCTTTGGTAACCAAATGCAGTTATTTTGACTAAAAAATATAGAGAGACCAAAATACAGTCATTTTGACCCAAAACATTTTTTCAGGCCATTGGAGACAAAATGCAGATTTCTTGTCTAAAACCGGCTTTTTAAGACTGTAAAAGAAAAAAATACAGTCATTTAAACAAAAAAACAATTTTCAGACCTTTGGTGACCAAATGCAGCTATTTTGACTAAAAAAGGCTTTTTTGATACTTGGAGACCAAAACAGAGTCATTTTGACCAAAAAATAAAATTTCAGTCCATTGGAGAGCAAATGCAGTTATCGTGTCTAATACAAGCGTTTTAAGACTTTAAAAGACAAAAATACAGTCATTTTGACTAAAAGTTTTTTCACACCTTTGGTGATCAAATAAAGTTATTTCGACTAAAAAAAGGCTTTTTAGACACTTGGAGACCAAAATAGAGTCATTTTGACCAAAAACATTTTTTCAGGCCATTAGTTACCAAAGGCAGTTATCGTCTAAAACCGGCTTTTTAAGACTGTAAAAGACAAAAATACAGTTATTTTGACTAAATTTTTTTCCAGACCTTTGGTGACCAAATGCAGTTATTTTGACTAAAAAAGGCTTTTTAGACAATTGGAGACCAAAATACAGTCATTTTGACCAAAAATTTTTTTCAGGCCATTGGAGACCAAATGCAGTTATCTTGTCTAAAACCGGCTTTTTAAGACTAAAAGACAAAAATACAGTCATTTTGACTTAAAAAAAAGTTTCAGACCTTTGGTGACCAAATGCAGTTATTTTGACTAAAAAATATAGAGAGACCAAAATACAGTCATTTTGACCCAAAACATTTTTTCAGGCCATTGGAGACAAAATGCAGATTTCTTGTCTAAAACCGGCTTTTTAAGACTGTCATTTAGACAAAAAAAATTTCAGACCTTTGGTGACCAAATGCAGCTATTTTGACTATAAAAGGCTTTTTTCATACTTGGAGGCCAAAACAGAGTCATTTTGACCAAAAAATAAAATTTCAGGCCATTGGAGAGCAAATGCAGTTATCGTGTCTAATACAAGCGTTTTAAGACTTTAAAAGACAAAAATACAGTCATTTTGACTAAACGTTTTTTCACACCTTTGGTGATCAAATAAAGTTATTTTGACTAAAAAAGGCTTTTTAGACACTTGGAGACCAAAATAGAGTCATTTTGACCAAAAACATTTTTTCAGGCCATTGGTTACCAAATGCAGTTATCGTCTAAAACCGGCTTTTTAAGACTGTAAAAGACAAAAATAGTTATTTTGACTAAATTTTTTTCCAGACCTTTGGTGACCAAATGCAGTTATTTTGACTAAAAAAGGCTTTTTAGACATTTGGAGACCAAAATACAGTCATTTTGACCCCAAAAAATGATTCAGGCCATTGGAGACCAAATGCAGTTATCTTGTCTAAAACCGGCTTTTTAAGACTGAAAGACAAAAATACAGTAATTTTGACTTAAAAAAAATTTCAGACCTTTGGTGACCAAATGCAGTTATTTTGACTAAAAAAAGGCTTTTTAGACACTTGAAGAACAAAATACAGTCATTTTGACCCAAATAGTTTTTTCAGGCCATTGAAGACAAAATGCAGTTATTTTGTCTAAACCGGCTTTATAAGAATCTAAAAGACAAAAATATTCATTTTGACTAAATTTTTTTTCAGACCTTTGGTGACCAAATGCAGTTATTTTGACTAAAAGGGCTTTTTAAACAATTGGAGACCAAAATACAGTCATTTTGACCCCAAATATTTTTTCAGGCCATTGGAGACCAAATGCAGTTATCTTGTCTAAAACCGGCTTTTTAAGACTCTAAAAGCCAAAAATACAGTCATTTTGACTAAAAAATGATTTCTGACCTTTGGTGACCAAATGCAGTTCTTTTGACTAAAAAAGGCTTTTTAAACACTTGGAGACCAAAATACAGTCATTTTACCCAAAAAGTTTTTTCAGGCCATTGGAGACAAACTGCAGTTATCTTGCCTAAAACCGTCTTTATAAGACTCTAAAAAACAAAATTCAGTCATTTTGACTAAAAAATGTTTTCAGACCTTTGGTGAACAAAATGCAGTTCTTTTGACTAAAAAAGGATTTTTAGACACTTGAAGACCAAAATACAGTCATTGTGACCCACATAGTTTTGTAGGCCATTGGAGACCAAATGCAGTTATCTTGTCCAAAATTGGCTTTTTAAACTCTAAAAGACAAAAATACAGTCATTTTCACTAAAAAATGTTTTCAGACCTTTGGTGACCAAATGCAGTTCTTTTGACTAAAAAAGGCTTTTTAGACACTTGAAGACCAAAATACAGTCATTGTGACCCACATAGTTTTGTAGGCCATTGGAGACCACATGCAGTTATCTTGTCTAAAACCGGCTTTTTAAGACTAAAATACAAAAATACAGTCATTTTGACTTAAAAAATTTTTTTCAGACCTTTGGTGACCAAATGCAGTTCTTTTGACTAAAAAAAGGATTTTTAGACACTTGAAGACCAAAATACAGTCATTGTGACCCACATTTTTTCAGGCCATTGAAGACAAAATGCAGTTATCTTGTCTAAACCGACTTTTTTAAGAATCTAAAAGACAAAAATAGTCATTTTGACTAAATTTTTTTCAGACCTTTGGTGACCAAATGCAGTTATTTTGACTAAAAAAGGCTTTTTAGACAATTGGAGACCAAAATACTGAAAAAATATTTTCAGGCCATTAGAGACCAAATGCAGTTATCTTGTCTAAAACCGGCTTTTTAAGACTAAAAGACAAAAATACAGTCATTTTGACTTAAAATTTTTTTTCAGACCTTTGGTGACCAAATGCAGTTATTTTGACTAAAAAATATAGAGAGACCAAAATACAGTCATTTTGACCCAAAACATTTTTTGAGGCCATTGGAGACAAAATGCAGATTTCTTGTCTAAAACCGGCTTTTTAAGACTGTAAAAGACAAAAATACAGTCATTTAGACAAAAAAACAATTTTCAGACCTTTGGTGACCAAATGCAGCTATTTTGACTACAAAAGGCTTTTTTGATACTTGGAGACCAAAACAGAGTCATTTTGACCAAAAAATAAAATTTCAGGCCATTGGAGAGCAAATGCAGTTATCGTGTCTAATACAAGCGTTTTAAGACTTTAAAAGACAAAAATACAGTCATTTTGACTAAAAGTTTTTTCACACCTTTGGTGATCAAATAAAGTTATTTTGACTAAAAAAAGGCTTTTTAGACACTTGGAGACCAAAATAGAGTCATTTTGACCAAAAACATTTTTTCAGGGCATTAGTTACCAAATGCAGTTATCGTCTAAAACGGGCTTTTTAAGACTGTAAAAGACAAAAATACAGTTATTTTGACTAAATTTTTTTTCCAGACCTTTGGTCACCAAATGAAGTTATTTTGACTAAAAAAGGCTTTTTAGACAATTGGAGACCAAAATACAGTCATTTTGACCAAAACAAATTTTTTAGGCCATTGGAGACCAAATGCAGTTATCTTGTCTAAAACCGGCTTTTTAAGACTAAAAGACAAAAATACAGTCATTTTGACTTAAAAAAAATTTTCAGACCTTTGGTGACCAAATGCAGTTATTTTGACTAAAAAATATAGAGAGACCAAAATACAGTCATTTTGACCCAAAACATTTTTTCAGGCCATTGGAGACAAAATGCAGATTTCTTGTCTAAAACCGGCTTTTTAAGACTGTAAAAGACAAAAATACAGTCATTTAGACAAAAAAAACCATTTTCAGACCTTTGGTGACCAAATGCAGCTATTTTGACTACAAAAAGGCTTTTTTGATACTTGGAGACCAAAACAGAGTCATTTTGACCAAAAAATAAAATTTCAGGCCATTGGAGAGCAAATGCAGTTATCGTGTCTAATACAAGCGTTTTAAGACTTTAAAAGACAAAAATACAGTCATTTTGACAAAAAGTTTTTTCACACCTTTGGTGATCAAATAAAGTTATTTTGACTAAAAAAAGGCTTTTTAGACACTTGGAGACCAAAATAGAGTCATTTTGACCAAAAACATTTTTTCAGGCCATTAGTTACCAAATGCAGTTATCGTCTAAAACCGGCTTTTTAAGACTGTAAAAGAAAAAATAGTTATTTTGACTAATTTTTTTTCCAGACCTTTGGTGACCAACTGCAGTTATTTTGACTAAAAAAGGCTTTTTAGACAATTGGAGACCAAAATACAGTCATTTTGACCCCAAAAAATTTTTCAGGCCATTGGAGACCAAATGCAGTTATCTTGTCTAAAACCGGCTTTTTAAGACTAAAAGACAAAAATACAGTCATTTTGACTTAAAAAAATTTCAGACCTTTGGTGACCAAATGCAGTTATTTTGACTAAAAAAGGCTTTTTAGACACTTGAAGAACAAAATACAGTCATTTTGACCCAAATAGTTTTTTCAGACCATTGAAGACAAAATGCAGTTATTTTGTCTAAACCGGCTTTATAAGAATCTAAAAGACAAAAATATTCATTTTGACTAAATTTTTTTTCAGACCTTTGGTGACCAAATGCAGTTATTTTCACTAAAAAGGCTTTTTAAACAATTGGAGACCAAAATACACTCATTTTGACCCCAAATATTTTTTCAGGCCATTGGAGACCAAATGCAGTTATCTTGTCTAAAACCGGCTTTTTAAGACTCTAAAAGCCAAAAATACAGTAATTTTGACTAAAAAAGGCTTTTTAGACACTTGGAGACCAAAATACAGTCATTTTACCCAAAAAGTTTTTTCAGGCCATTGGAGACAAACTGCAGTTATCTTGCCTAAAACCGTCTTTATAAGACTCTAAAAAACAAAATTCAGTCATTTTGACTAAAAAATGTTTTCAGACCTTTGGTGAACAAAATGCAGTTCTTTTGACTAAAAAAGGATTTTTAGACACTTGAAGACCAAAATACAGTCATTGTGACCCACATAGTTTTGTAGGCCATTGGAGACCAAATGCAGTTATCTTGTCCAAAATCGGCTTTTTAAGACTCTAAAAGACAAAAATACAGTCATTTTGACTAAAAAATGTTTTCAGACCTTTGGTGACCAAATGCAGTTCTTTTGACTAAAAAGGGATTTTTAGACACTTGAAGACCAAAATGCAGTCATTGTGACCCACATAGTTTTGTAGGCCATTGGAGACCACATGCAGTTATCTTGTCTAAAACCCGGCTTTTTAAGACTAAAAGACAAAAATATAGTCATTTTGACTTAAAAAAAATTTTCAGACCTTTGGTGACCAAATGCAGTTCTTTTGACTAAAAAAAAGGCTTTTTAGACACTTGAAGACCAAAATAGAGTCATTGTGACCCACAGTTTTTCAGGCCATTGAAGACAAAATGCAGTTATCTTGTCTAAACCGACTTTTTTCAGAATCTAAAAGACAAAAATAGTCATTTTGACTAAAAAATTTTTCAGACCTTTGGTGACCAAATGCAGTTATTTTGACTAAAAAAGGCTTTTTAGACAATTGGAGACCAAAATACTGAAAAAATATTTTCAGGCCATTAGAGACCAAATGCAGTTATCTTGTCTAAAACCGGCTTTTTAAGACTAAAAGACAAAAATACAGTCATTTTGACTTAAAAATTTTTTTCAGACCTTTGGTAACCAAATGCAGTTATTTTGACTAAAAAATATAGAGAGACCAAAATACAGTCATTTTGACCCAAAACATTTTTTCAGGCCATTGGAGACAAAATGCAGATTTCTTGTCTAAAACCGGCTTTTTAAGACTGTAAAAGAAAAAAATACAGTCATTTAAACAAAAAAACAATTTTCAGACCTTTGGTGACCAAATGCAGCTATTTTGACTAAAAAAGGCTTTTTTGATACTTGGAGACCAAAACAGAGTCATTTTGACCAAAAAATAAAATTTCAGTCCATTGGAGAGCAAATGCAGTTATCGTGTCTAATACAAGCGTTTTAAGACTTTAAAAGACAAAAATACAGTCATTTTGACTAAAAGTTTTTTCACACCTTTGGTGATCAAATAAAGTTATTTCGACTAAAAAAAGGCTTTTTAGACACTTGGAGACCAAAATAGAGTCATTTTGACCAAAAACATTTTTTCAGGCCATTAGTTACCAAAGGCAGTTATCGTCTAAAACCGGCTTTTTAAGACTGTAAAAGACAAAAATACAGTTATTTTGACTAAATTTTTTTCCAGACCTTTGGTGACCAAATGCAGTTATTTTGACTAAAAAAGGCTTTTTAGACAATTGGAGACCAAAATACAGTCATTTTGACCAAAAATTTTTTTCAGGCCATTGGAGACCAAATGCAGTTATCTTGTCTAAAACCGGCTTTTTAAGACTAAAAGACAAAAATACAGTCATTTTGACTTAAAAAAAAGTTTCAGACCTTTGGTGACCAAATGCAGTTATTTTGACTAAAAAATATAGAGAGACCAAAATACAGTCATTTTGACCCAAAACATTTTTTCAGGCCATTGGAGACAAAATGCAGATTTCTTGTCTAAAACCGGCTTTTTAAGACTGTCATTTAGACAAAAAAAATTTCAGACCTTTGGTGACCAAATGCAGCTATTTTGACTATAAAAGGCTTTTTTCATACTTGGAGGCCAAAACAGAGTCATTTTGACCAAAAAATAAAATTTCAGGCCATTGGAGAGCAAATGCAGTTATCGTGTCTAATACAAGCGTTTTAAGACTTTAAAAGACAAAAATACAGTCATTTTGACTAAACGTTTTTTCACACCTTTGGTGATCAAATAAAGTTATTTTGACTAAAAAAGGCTTTTTAGACACTTGGAGACCAAAATAGAGTCATTTTGACCAAAAACATTTTTTCAGGCCATTGGTTACCAAATGCAGTTATCGTCTAAAACCGGCTTTTTAAGACTGTAAAAGACAAAAATAGTTATTTTGACTAAATTTTTTTCCAGACCTTTGGTGACCAAATGCAGTTATTTTGACTAAAAAAGGCTTTTTAGACATTTGGAGACCAAAATACAGTCATTTTGACCCCAAAAAATGATTCAGGCCATTGGAGACCAAATGCAGTTATCTTGTCTAAAACCGGCTTTTTAAGACTGAAAGACAAAAATACAGTAATTTTGACTTAAAAAAAATTTCAGACCTTTGGTGACCAAATGCAGTTATTTTGACTAAAAAAAGGCTTTTTAGACACTTGAAGAACAAAATACAGTCATTTTGACCCAAATAGTTTTTTCAGGCCATTGAAGACAAAATGCAGTTATTTTGTCTAAACCGGCTTTATAAGAATCTAAAAGACAAAAATATTCATTTTGACTAAATTTTTTTTCAGACCTTTGGTGACCAAATGCAGTTATTTTGACTAAAAGGGCTTTTTAAACAATTGGAGACCAAAATACAGTCATTTTGACCCCAAATATTTTTTCAGGCCATTGGAGACCAAATGCAGTTATCTTGTCTAAAACCGGCTTTTTAAGACTCTAAAAGCCAAAAATACAGTCATTTTGACTAAAAAATGATTTCTGACCTTTGGTGACCAAATGCAGTTCTTTTGACTAAAAAAGGCTTTTTAAACACTTGGAGACCAAAATACAGTCATTTTACCCAAAAAGTTTTTTCAGGCCATTGGAGACAAACTGCAGTTATCTTGCCTAAAACCGTCTTTATAAGACTCTAAAAAACAAAATTCAGTCATTTTGACTAAAAAATGTTTTCAGACCTTTGGTGAACAAAATGCAGTTCTTTTGACTAAAAAAGGATTTTTAGACACTTGAAGACCAAAATACAGTCATTGTGACCCACATAGTTTTGTAGGCCATTGGAGACCAAATGCAGTTATCTTGTCCAAAATTGGCTTTTTAAACTCTAAAAGACAAAAATACAGTCATTTTCACTAAAAAATGTTTTCAGACCTTTGGTGACCAAATGCAGTTCTTTTGACTAAAAAAGGCTTTTTAGACACTTGAAGACCAAAATACAGTCATTGTGACCCACATAGTTTTGTAGGCCATTGGAGACCACATGCAGTTATCTTGTCTAAAACCGGCTTTTTAAGACTAAAATACAAAAATACAGTTATTTTGTCTTAAAAAAATTTTTTCAGACCTTTGGTGACCAAATGCAGTTCTTTTGACTAAAAAAAGGATTTTTAGACACTTGAAGACCAAAATACAGTCATTGTGACCCACATTTTTTCAGGCCATTGAAGACAAAATGCAGTTATCTTGTCTAAACCGACTTTTTTAAGAATCTAAAAGACAAAAATAGTCATTTTGACTAAATTTTTTTCAGACCTTTGGTGACCAAATGCAGTTATTTTGACTAAAAAAGGCTTTTTAGACAATTGGAGACCAAAATACTGAAGAAATATTTTCAGGCCATTAGAGACCAAATGCAGTTATCTTGTCTAAAACCGGCTTTTTAAGACTAAAAGACAAAAATACAGTCATTTTGACTTAAAATTTTTTTTCAGACCTTTGGTGACCAAATGCAGTTATTTTGACTAAAAAAGGCTTTTTAGACAATTGGAGACCAAAATACAGTCATTTTGACCCCAAAAAATGTTTCAGGCCATTGGAGACCAAATGCAGTTATCTTGTCTAAAACCGGCTTTTTAAGACTAAAAGACAAAAATACAGTCATTTTGACTTAAAAAAATTTCAGACCTTTGGTGACCAAATGCAGTTATTTTGACTAAAAAAGGCTTTTTAGACACTTGAAGAACAAAATACAGTCATTTTGACCCAAATAGTTTTTTCAGACCATTGAAGACAAAATGCAGTTATTTTGTCTAAACCGGCTTTATAAGAATCTAAAAGACAAAAATATTCATTTTGACTAAATTTTTTTTCAGACCTTTGGTGACCAAATGCAGTTATTTTCACTAAAAAGGCTTTTTAAACAATTGGAGACCAAAATACAGTCATTTTGACCCCAAATATTTTTTCAGGCCATTGGAGACCAAATGCAGTTATCTTGTCTAAAACCAGCTTTTTAAGACTCTAAAAGCCAAAAATACAGTAATTTTGACTAAAAAAGGCTTTTTAGACACTTGGAGACCAAAATACAGTCATTTTACCCAAAAAGTTTTTTCAGGCCATTGGAGACAAACTGCAGTTATCTTGCCTAAAACCGTCTTTATAAGACTCTAAAAAACAAAATTCAGTCATTTTGACTAAAAAATGTTTTCAGACCTTTGGTGAACAAAATGCAGTTCTTTTGACTAAAAAAGGATTTTTAGACACTTGAAGACCAAAATACAGTCATTGTGACCCACATAGTTTTGTAGGCCATTGGAGACCAAATGCAGTTATCTTGTCTAAAACCGGCTTTTTAAGACTAAAAGACAAAAATACAGTCATTTTGACTAAAAAATGTTTTCAGACCTTTGGTGACCAAATGCAGTTCTTTTGACTAAAAAAAGGCTTTTTAGACACTTGAAGAACAAAATACAGTCATTTTGACCCAAATAGTTTTTTCAGGCCATTGAAGACAAAATGCAGTTATTTTGTCTAAACCGGCTTTCTAAGACTGTAAAAGACAACAATACAGTTATTTTGACTAAATTCTTTTCCAGACCTTTGGTGACCAAATGCAGTTATTTTGACTAAAAAAGGCTTTTTAGACAATTGGAGACCAAAATACAGTCATTTGTACCAAAAAAATTTTTTCAGGCCATTGGAGACCAAATGCAGTTATCTTGTCTAAAACCGGCTTTTTAAGACTAAAAGACAAAAATACAGTCATTTTGACTTAAAAAACAATTTTCAGACCTTTGGTGACCAAATGCAGTTATTTTGACTAAAAAATATAGAGAGACCAAAATAGAGTCATTTTGACCCAAAACATTTTTTCAGGCCATTGGAGACAAAATGCAGATTTCTTGTCTGAAACCGGCTTTTTAAGACTGTAAAAGACAAAAATACAGTCATTTAGACAAAAAAACAATTTTCAGACCTTTGGTGACCAAATGCAGTTCTTTTGACTAAAAAAGGCTTTTTAGACACTTGAAGACCAAAATACAGTCATTGTGACCCACATAGTTTTGTAGGCCATTGGAGACCACATGCGGTTATCTTGTCTAAAACCGGCTTTTTAAGACTAAAATACAATAATACAGTCATTTTGACTTAAAAAAATTTTTTCAGACCTTTGGTGACCAAATGCAGTTCTTTTGACTAAAAAAAGGCTTTTTAGACACTTGAAGACCAAAATACAGTCATTGTGACCCACATTTTTTCAGGCCATTGAAGACAAAATGCAGTTATCTTGTCTAAACCGACTTTTTTAAGAATCTAAAAGACAAAAATAGTCATTTTGACTAAATTTTTTTCAGACCTTTGGTGACCAAATGCAGTTATTTTGACTAAAAAAGGCTTTTTAGACAATTGGAGACCAAAATACTGAAAAAATATTTTCAGGCCATTGGAGACCAAATGCAGTTATCTTGTCTAAAACCGGCTTTTTAAGACTAAAATACAAAAATACAGTCATTTTGACTTAAAAAAAATTTCAGACCTTTGGTGACCAAATGCAGTTATTTTGACTAAAAAAGGCTTTTTAGACACTTGAAGAACAAAATACAGTAATTTTGACCCAAATAGTTTTTTCAGGCCATTGAAGACAAAATGCAGTTATTTTGTCTAAACCGGCTTTATAAGAATCTAAAAGACAAAAATATTCATTTTGACTAAATTTTTTTCAGACCTTTGGTGACCAAATGCAGTTATTTTGACTAAAAAGGCTTTTTAAACAATTGGAGACCAAAATACAGTCATTTTGACCCCACATTTTTTTTCAGGCCATTGGAGACCAAATGCAGTTATCTTGTCTAAAACCGGCTTTTTAAGACTCTAAAAGCCAAAAATACAGTCATTTTGACTAAAAAATGATTTCCGACCTTTGGTGACCAAATGCAGTTCTTTTTTTACTAAAAAAGGCTTTTTAGACACTTGGAGACCAAAATACAGTCATTTTACCCAAAAAGTTTTTTCAGGCCATTGGAGACAAACTGCAGTTATCTTGCCTAAAACCATCTTTATAAGACTCTAAAAAAGAAAATTCAGTCATTTTGACTAAAAAATGTTTTCAGACCTTTGGTGAACAAAATGCAGTTCTTTTGACTAAAAAAGGATTTTTAGACACTTGAAGACCAAAATACAGTCATTGTGACCCACATAGTTTTGTAGGCCATTGGAGACCAAATGCAGTTATCTTGTCTAAAACCGGCATTTTAAGACTCTAAAAGACAAAAATAGTCATTTTGACTAAAAAATGTTTTCAGACCTTTGGTGAACAAAATGCAGTTCTTTTGACTAAAAAAGGATTTTTAGACATTGAAGACCAAAATACAGTCATTGTGACCCACATAGTTTTGTAGGCCATTGGAGACCACATGCAGTTATCTTGTCTAAAACCGGCTTTTTAAGACTAAAAGACAAAAATACAGTCATTTTGACTTAAAAAAATTTTCAGACCTTTGGTGACCAAATGCAGTTCTTTTGACTAGTGTTGAGCGAACACGGACTGTATTATTCGTGTTCGTACCGAATAATTGGATTTTTTTTACCCGAACACGGACACGGACACTTTACTGTATGTTCGGGTAAAAATCCGTGTTCGGTCGTTTTATTTCCGGGTTTTGCATGCTTTGGCGCTCTTTTCATGGCGGGCTTTCAACAGCCAATCAACAATCGTTTAACTGGTGTGCCTTAAGCCATCCCAGCCATGCCTGCAAATGTCTTAGTAGCTGTGATTGGCCGTCTGAAGCATGTGACCAAGTCTTTATAAGTTCGAGGCAGCCGCCGCAGCAGCGTCATTCTGCTGCTTAGCTAAGGGACAGAGCACACATCAATGTGCTGGCTGCTGATTAGGGAAAGATAGGCAGGAAAAAACCATTTGTGTCCGGATAGAATTGAGGGACAGGTCGGAGTGTTTAGGCAGGGCGAGTTGTAGGCATTTTAGGGATAGAGTCTGCTGAATTATAGGGTCAGTGTCTTCTACAAACTACAATCGATATTGCTGTGTGGGGGGTGGGGTGAATCTGCACTCAATCCTGATCTACGATCTCTTCTCAATCCTGTTAGGGACAGAGTCTGCTGAATTTTAGGGAAACTGTGTTCTACAAACTACAATCGATATTGCTGTGTGGTGTGGGATTGGAGATAGGCAGGTGTCAGTGATCCACATCCATTTTTCTGTGTGTGAGCTGCAGTGAACACAATCTTTTTGGGCTGCAGTGAACACAATCTTTTTGGGCTGCAGTGAACACAATCTTTTTGGGCTGCAGTGAACACAATCTTTTTGGGGTGCAGTGAACAAAATCTTTTTGGGGTGCAGTGAACACAATCCTTTTTGGTGTGCAGTGAACACAATCTTTGTGGGGTGCAGTGAACAAAATCCTTTGTGGGGTGCAGTGAACACAATCTTTTTGGGGTGCAGTGAACAAAATCCTTTTTGGGGTGCAGTGAACAACATCCTTTTTGGGGTGCAGTGAACACAATCTTTTTGGGGTGCAGTGAACAAAATCCTTTGTGGGGTGCAGTGAACACAATCTTTTTGGGGTGCAGTGAACACAATCTTTTTGGGGTGGAGTGAACAACATCCTTTTTGGGGTGCAGTGAACAAAATCCTTTTTGGGGTGCAGTGAACAAAATCATTTTTGGGGTGCAGTGAACACAATCTTTTTGGGGTGCAGTGAACACAATCTTTGTGGGGTGCAGTGAACACAATCTTTTTGGGGTGGAGTGAACAACATCCTTTTTGGGGTGCAGTGAACAACATCCTTTTTGGGGTGCAGTGAACACAATCTTTTTGGGGTGCAGTGAACACAATCTTTGTGGGGTACAGTGAACAGAATCTTTGTGGGGTGCAGTGAACACAATCTTTGGGGGGTACAGTGAACACAATCTTTTTGGGGTGCAGTGAACACAATCTTTGTGGGGTGCAGTGAACACAATCTTTTTGGGGTGGAGTGAACAAAATCATTTTTGGGGTGCAGTGAACAACATCCTTTTTGGGGTGCAGTGATCAAAATCCTTTTTGGGGTGCAGTGAACACAATCTTTTTGGGGTGCAGTGAACAAAATCCTTTGTGGGGTGCAGTGAACAGAATCTTTGTGGGGTGCAGTGAACACAATCTTTGGGGGGGTACAGTGAACACAATCTTTTTGGGGTGCAGTGAACACAATCTTTGTGGGGTACAGTGAACAGAATCTTTGTGGGGTGCAGTGAACACAATCTTTGGGGGGTACAGTGAACACAATCTTTTTGGGGTGCAGTGAACACAATCTTTGGGGGGTACAGTGAACACAATCTTTTTGGGGTGCAGTGAACACAATCTTTGTGGGGTGCAGTGAACACAATCTTTGGGGGGGTACAGTGAACACAATCTTTTTGGGGTGCAGTGAACAACATCCTTTTAGGGTGCAGTGAACACAATCTTTGTGGGGTGCAGTGAACAACATCCTTTTAGGGTGCAGTGAACACAATCTTTGTGGGGTACAGTGAACAGAATCTTTGTGGGGTGCAGTGAACACAATCTTTGGGGGGTACAGTGAACACAATCTTTGTGAGGTGCAGTGAACACAATCTTTGTGGGGTGCAGTGAACACAATCATTGTGGGGTGCAGTGAACTCAATCTTTGTGGGGTACAGTGAACACAATCTCATACTTCTGAAGATTTGAGGGTGCTGCCTGTTCCATACTCCCCCTACTCCTCATCTAGCCTTTTAGGGGTACAAACAATAGTAATTGGGGCCTAGTGTGGTTGTGTACGTGTGATATACATACACTTTTTTTGGATCATATTTTCTATTCCGCTATTTAATCAAAAACCTTTGGGGATCAGTTAAATTGGGGGATAGTCTGTGTTGGTACGTGTGAGAGAGATCCACCTTTCCAAGTTGTTGGGGTTCATCTCATACTTCTGAAGGTTTGAGGGTGCTGCCTGTTCCATACTCCCCCTACTCCTAGCCTTTTAGGGGTACAAACAATAGTAATTGGGGCCTAGTGTGGTTGTGTACGTGTGATATACATACACTTTTTTTGGATCATATTTTCTATTCCGCTATTTAATCAAAAACCTTTGGGGATCAGTTAAATTGGGGGATAGTCTGTGTTGGTACGTGTGAGAGAGATCCACCTTTCCAAGTTGTTGGGGTTCATCTCATACTTCTGAAGGTTTGAGGGTGCTGCCTGTTCCATACCCCCCCTACTCCTCATCTAGCCTTTTAGGGGTACAAACAATAGTAATTGGGGCCTAGTGTGGTTGTGTACGTGTGATATACATACACTTTTTTTGGATCATATTTTCTATTCCGCTATTTAATCAAAAACCTTTGGGGATCAGTTAAATTGGGGGATAGTCTGTGTTGGTACGTGTGAGAGAGATCCACCTTTCCAAGTTGTTGGGGTTCATCTCATACTTCTGAAGGTTTGAGGGTGCTGCCTGTTCCATACTCCCCCTACTCCTAGCCTTTTAGGGGTACAAACAATAGTAATTGGGGCCTAGTGTGGTTGTGTACGTGTGATATACATACACTTTTTTTGGATCATATTTTCTATTCCGCTATTTAATCAAAAACCTTTGGGGATCAGTTAAATTGGGGGATAGTCTGTGTTGGTACGTGTGAGAGAGATCCACCTTTCCAAGTTGTTGGGGTTCATCTCATACTTCTGAAGGTTTGAGGGTGCTGCCTGTTCCATACCCCCCTACTCCTCATCTAGCCTTTTAGGGGTACAAACAATAGTAATTGGGGCCTAGTGTGGTTGTGTACGTGTGATATACATACACTTTTTTTGGATCATATTTTCTATTCCGCTATTTAATCAAAAACCTTTGGGGATCAGTTAAATTGGGGGATAGTCTGTGTTGGTACGTGTGAGAGAGATCCACCTTTCCAAGTTGTTGGGGTTCATCTCATACTTCTGAAGGTTTGAGGGTGCTGCCTGTTCCATACTCCCCCTACTCCTCATCTAGCCTTTTAGGGGTACAAACAATAGTAATTGGGGCCCAGTGTGGTTGTGTACGTGTGATATACATACACTTTTTTTGGATCATATTTTCTATTCCGCTATTTAATCAAAAACCTTTGGGGATCAGTTAAATTGGGGGATAGTCTGTGTTGGTACGTGTGAGAGAGATCCACCTTTCCAAGTTGTTGGGGTTCATCTCATACTTCTGAAGGTTTGAGGGTGCTGCCTGTTCCATACCCCCCCTACTCCTCATCTAGCCTTTTAGGGGTACAAACAATAGTAATTGGGGCCTAGTGTGGTTGTGTACGTGTGATATACATACACTTTTTTTGGATCATATTTTCTATTCCGCTATTTAATCAAAAACCTTTGGGGATCAGTTAAATTGGGGGATAGTCTGTGTTGGTACGTGTGAGAGAGATCCACCTTTCCAAGTTGTTGGGGTTCATCTCATACTTCTGAAGGTTTGAGGGTGCTGCCTGTTCCATACCCCCCCTACTCCTCATCTAGCCTTTTAGGGGTACAAACAATAGTAATTGGGGCCTAGTGTGGTTGTGTACGTGTGATATACATACACTTTTTTTGGATCATATTTTCTATTCCGCTATTTAATCAAAAACCTTTGGGGATCAGTTAAATTGGGGGATAGTCTGTGTTGGTACGTGTGAGAGAGATCCACCTTTCCAAGTTTTTGGGGTTCATCTCATACTTCTGAAGATTTGAGGGTGCTGCATGTTCCATACTCCTCTTCCTCATCCTCCCTTTAGGGTAGGAAAAAATTTAATCGGGCCTAGTCTGTGTTTGTACGTGTGAGATACACAGTTTTTTATCCTATTCCGCTATTCAATACACACCCTTTTGGTGTAAAAAACATTAAATTGCGGCATAGTTTGCATATTTGACATTTGCATATATTGTGCCTTGTTGCGCTGTTTTGGGTACTCCACCAACATGGCCAGTGGCAATGACGCCATTCTCAGCTTAACTATCCCACTTCTATGCCTCCTTGAAAAAACAATTTGGGCGATGATGGAAGAGGATGTGGCACAGGATGAGGAGGAGGAGGAGGAGGATGAAGAGGTAACATTTCAAAGGCTTTCAGGGCAGTCATTCGCAAGGGGCTCCGAGGGTGGGTTCCTGCACACACAAACGCCAGGGACACAATTGTCCAGCAGGGGCACAGTTCTGGAGGATGAGGAGGATGAGGAGGAGGAGGAGCTGGAGGAGGAGATGGAACCATGTTCACAGCAGGGTGGCACCCAGGCCAGCTCATGGCCATCACTGGTGCGTGGCTGGGGGGATACAGAGGACACGGACGATACACCTCCCACAGAGGACAGCCTTTCGTCGCCTCTGGGCAGCCTGGCACACATGAGCGATTACATGCTGCAGTGTCTCCACAACGACTGCCGAGTTGCCCACATTCTAACTTGTGCTGATTACTGGGTGGCCACGCTGCTGGATCCCCGTTACAAGGACAACGTACCGTCCTTAATTCACTCACTGGAGCGCGATCGCAAGATGCGCGAGTACAAGCGCACGCTGGTAGACGCCATGCTGCTGGCATTCCCATCTGACAGCGGGGCCACAGTGGAAGCAGAAGGCAGAGGAGGAGGAGGAGGAGGTCGCCAACGCAACCAGGGCACCGCCAGCACCTCAGAAGGCAGGGTTAGCATGGCCGAAATGTGGAAAAGCTTTGTCAGCACGCCACAACAAACAGCAGCACCAGCAGCTCAGATGGAACGTCTTAGCAGGAGGCAGCATTTTACCAACATGGTGGAGCAGTATGTGTGCACACGCCTACATGTAGTGAATGACGGGTCTGCCCCCTTCAACTTCTGGGTCTCCAAATTGGGCACATGGCCTGAGCTTGCCCTTTACGCCTTGGAGGTGCTGGCGTGCCCTGCAGCCAGTGTATTATCTGAACGGGTATTTAGCACGGCTGGGGGCGTTATAACAGACAAGCGCAGCCGCCTGTCCAGAGACAATGTGGACAAGCTCACGTTCACTAAAATGAACCAGGCATGGATCCCACGGGACTTTTCCGTACCTTATGCAGAATAGCAATGGATACCGACCTTACCCACCCATTGTTCCATTTTTGCTCTTTCTCACTCTTTTGGGGTGTACCCTCATTTAAAATTTTTGAAAAGAAGCAGTGTTGGCTACCTCGTCCTCCTCCTCAGGGCCAGATTAATGTAGGGGCTATTGGAGCTGCAGCTCCAGGCCCCTACCTTTTATATAGGCCCCGGGTTGGCCATATTCACTGTTACCGCTCTTCTGTCACTTGTAAACACAGAAGTCTGGCTTCTATGCTCGCTTCCCCAGGCAGCACCCTCAGAACCTCCCCACACAGCGTGAAGGCCAGACAAGGAGGGACAGTTGGCGATGCATGGATGTGTTTATGGGCTTCAGAGACAGCATCCCATGTTGAATTAGGCATGCATGGCTGCACCCTTCCTCCTCTGGGTGCATGGCAAGGCACGGCCCTTAAGGCCCTTCAAAATCCTCAGCACCAAGCCCATGATGCTGTTAATCCGGCCCTGGTCCTCCTCCACCGCCGCTTCCACCTACACCGCCCATAGGTGTGCGCAGCCTATTGCATTAAGGTGTGCACCCCAAAGTTGAAATACACATGCATGTGTTTGCCAGCAGGGAGAGTAATGTATCGGGGCCATGTACCTGTAGGCAAGGAGAAATAGAGCAGAGCAGGTCCCAGGGAGATCTTTCCCATCTCCTCACTGGCAATGCTATGTGCCCTAGGTGATTAGGGTGTGCCCAGGCACACCCAGCACACCCTGTGCGCACGCCTATGTCACCGCCACATCCACCACCACCTCAACCTCCCTCCTACTCCATATGGGCCTCGTCCTTCAGAGATGAAGAAGAACATTGTTTTATTTTTCTGTTTTTTTTGTTGTTTTAAGTTATTTCCCTATCCACATTTGTTTGCAGAGCACTTGCCATGCTCTTAATTACGTTTTGCTGCCATTTGCAGCACTCTAGCCCTTTCCTTTGGTGTTTTAGAGCCATTTTAGTGCCTTAAAGTTCGGGTCCCCATTGACTTCAATGGGGTTCGGTGTCCGGGAAAAGTTCGGTAAAAGTCCGGGACACGGACCCGGACTTTTTTTTAAAGTTCGGCCGAACCCGTCGAACACGGACATCTAGGTGTCCGCTCAACCCTACTTTTGACTAAAAAAAAGGCTTTTTAGACACTTGAAGACCAAAATACAGTCATTGTGACCCACGGTTTTTCAGGCCATTGAAGACAAAATGCAGTTATCTTGTCTAAACCGACTTTTTTAAGAATCTAAAAGACAAAAATAGTCATTTTGACTAAATTTTTTTCAGACCTTTGGTGACCAAATGCAGTTATTTTGACTAAAAAAGGCTTTTTAGACAATTGGAGACCAAAATACTGAAAAAATATTTTCAGGCCATTAGAGACCAAATGCAGTTATCTTGTCTAAAACCGGCTTTTTAAGACTAAAAGACAAAAATACAGCCATTTTGACCTAAAAGATGTTTTCAGACCTTTGGTGAACAAAATGCAGTTCTTTTGACTAAAAAAGGCTTTTTATACACCTGGAGACCAAAATACAGTCATTTGGACCCAAAAAAAAATTCAGGCCATTGGAGACCAAATGCAACTGCATTGTCTAAAACCGGCTTTTTAAGACTCTTAAAGACAAAAATACAGTCATTTTGACTTAAAAATTTTTTCCAGACCTTTGGTGACCAAATACAGTTTTTTTGACTAAAAAGGCATTTTAGACACTTGGAGACCAAAATACAGTCATTTTGACCAAAAAATTTTTTTCAGGCCATTGGAGACCAAATGCAGTTATCTTGTCTAAAACCGGCTTTTTAAGACTAAAAGACAAAAATACAGTCATTTTGACTTAAAAAATTTTTTTCAGACCTTTGGTGACCAAATGCAGTTATTTTGACTAAAAAATATAGAGACCAAAATACAGTCATTTTGACCAAAAACATTTTTTCAGGCCATTGGAGACAAAATGCAGATTTCTTGTCTAAAACCGGCTTTTTAAGACTGTCATTTAGACAAAAAAAATTTTCAGACCTTTGGTGACCAAATGCAGCTATTTTGACTATAAAAGGCTTTTTTCATACTTGGAGACCAAAACAGAGTCATTTTGACCAAAAAATAAAATTTCAGGCCATTGGAGAGCAAATGCAGTTATCGTGTCTAATACAAGCGTTTTAAGACTTTAAAAGACAAAAATACAGTCATTTTGACTAAATGTTTTTTCACACCTTTGGTGATCAAATAAAGTTATTTTGACTAACAAAGGCTTTTTAGACACTTGGAGACCAAAATAGAGTCATTTTGACCAAAAACATTTTTTCAGGCCATTGGTTACCAAATGCAGTTATCGTCTAAAACCGGCTTTTTAAGACTGTAAAAGACAAAAATAGTTATTTTGACTAAATTTTTTTCCAGACCTTTGGTGACCAACTAAAAAAGGCTTTTTAGACAATTGGAGACCAAAATACAGTCATTTTGACTCCCAAAATTTTTTCAGGCCATTGGAGACCAAATGCAGTTATCTTGTCTAAAACCGGCTTTTTAAGACTAAAAGACAAAAATACAGTAATTTTGACTTAAAAAAAATTTCAGACCTTTGGTGACCAAATGCAGTTATTTTGACTAAAAAAGGCTTTTTAGACACTTGAAGAACAAAATACAGTCATTTTGACCCAAATAGTTTTTTCAGGCCATTGAAGACAAAATGCAGTTATTTTGTCTAAACCGGCTTTATAAGAATCTAAAAGACAAAAATATTCATTTTGACTAAATTTTTTTCAGACCTTTGGTGACCAAATGCAGTTATTTTGACTAAAAAGGCTTTTTAAACAATTGGAGACCAAAATACAGTCATTTTGACCCCAAATTTTTTTTCAGGCCATTGGAGACCAAATGCAGTTATCTTGTCTAAAACCGGCTTTTTAAGACTCTAAAAGCCAAAAATACAGTCATTTTGACTAAAAAAATGATTTCCGACCTTTGGTGACCAAATGCAGTTCTTTTTTTACTAAAAAAGGTTTTTTAGACACTTGGAGACCAAAATACAGTCATTTTACCCAAAAAGTTTTTTCAGGCCATTGGAGACAAACTGCAGTTATCTTGCCTAAAACCATCTTTATAAGACTCTAAAAAAGAAAATTCAGTCATTTTGACTAAAAAATGTTTTCAGACCTTTGGTGAACAAAATGCAGTTCTTTTGACTAAAAAAGGATTTTTAGACACTTGAAGACCAAAATACAGTCATTGTGACCCACATAGTTTTGTAGGCCATTGGAGACCAAATGCAGTTATCTTGTCTAAAACCGGCATTTTAAGACTCTAAAAGACAAAAATAGTCATTTTGACTAAAAAATGTTTTCAGACCTTTGGTGAACAAAATGCAGTTCTTTTGACTAAAAAAGGATTTTTAGACACTTGAAGACCAAAATACAGTCATTGTGACCCACATAGTTTTGTAGGCCATTGGAGACCACATGCAGTTATCTTGTCTAAAACCGGCTTTTTAAGACTAAAAGACAAAAATACAGTCATTTTGACTTAAAAAAATTTTCAGACCTTTGGTGACCAAATGCAGTTCTTTTGACTAAAAAAAAGGCTTTTTAGACACTTGAAGACCAAAATACAGTCATTGTGACCCACAGTTTTTCAGGCCATTGAAGACAAAATGCAGTTATCTTGTCTAAACCGACTTTTTTAAGAATCTAAAAGACAAAAATAGTCATTTTGACTAAATTTTTTTCAGACCTTTGGTGACCAAATGCAGTTATTTTGACTAAAAAAGGCTTTTTAGACAATTGGAGACCAAAATACTGAAAAAATATTTTCAGGCCATTAGAGACCAAAAGCAGTTATCTTGTCTAAAACCGGCTTTTTAAGACTAAAAGACAAAAATACAGCCATTTTGACCTAAAATTTGTTTTTTCAGACCTTTGGTGACCAAATACAGTTATTTTGACTAAAAAAGGCTTTTTATACACCTGGAGACCAAAATACAGTCATTTGGACCCAAAAAAAATTCAGGCCATTGGAGACCAAATGCAACTGCATTGTCTAAAACCGGCTTTTTAAGACTCTTAAAGACAAAAATACAGTCATTTTGACTTAAAAAATTTTTCCAGACCTTTGGTGACCAAATACAGTTTTTTTGACTAGAAAGGCATTTTAGACACTTGGAGACCAAAATACAGTCATTTTGACCAAAAAATTTTTTTCAGGCCATTGGAGACCAAATGCAGTTATCTTGTCTAAAACCGGCTTTTTAAGACTAAAAGACAAAAATACAGTCATTTTGACTTAAAAATTTTTTTCAGACCTTTGGTGACCAAATGCAGTTATTTTGACTAAAAAATATAGAGACCAAAATACAGTCATTTTGACCAAAAACATTTTTTCAGGCCATTGGAGACAAAATGCAGATTTCTTGTCTAAAACCGGCTTTTTAAGACTGTCATTTAGACAAAAAAAATTTTCAGACCTTTGGTGACCAAATGCAGCTATTTTGACTATAAAAGGCTTTTTTCATACTTGGAGACCAAAACAGAGTCATTTTGACCAAAAAATAAAATTTCAGGCCATTGGAGAGCAAATGCAGTTATCGTGTCTAATACAAGCGTTTTAAGACTTTAAAAGACAAAAATACAGTCATTTTGACTAAATGTTTTTTCACACCTTTGGTGATCAAATAAAGTTATTTTGACTAACAAAGGCTTTTTAGACACTTGGAGACCAAAATAGAGTCATTTTGACCAAAAACATTTTTTCAGGCCATTGGTTACCAAATGCAGTTATCGTCTAAAACCGGCTTTTTAAGACTGTAAAAGACAAAAATAGTTATTTTGACTAAATTTTTTTCCAGACCTTTGGTGACCAACTAAAAAAGGCTTTTTAGACAATTGGAGACCAAAATACAGTCATTTTGACTCCCAAAAATTTTTCAGGCCATTGGAGACCAAATGCAGTTATCTTGTCTAAAACCGGCTTTTTAAGACTAAAAGACAAAAATACAGTAATTTTGACTTAAAAAAAATTTCAGACCTTTGGTGACCAAATGCAGTTATTTTGACTAAAAAAGGCTTTTTAGACACTTGAAGAACAAAATACAGTCATTTTGACCCAAATAGTTTTTTCAGGCCATTGAAGACAAAATGCAGTTATTTTGTCTAAACCGGCTTTATAAGAATCTAAAAGACAAAAATATTCATTTTGACTAATTTTTTTTTCAGACCTTTGGTGACCAAATGCAGTTATTTTGACTAAAAAGGCTTTTTAAACAATTGGAGACCAAAATACAGTCATTTTGACCCCAAATTTTTTTTCAGGCCATTGGAGACCAAATGCAGTTATCTTGTCTAAAACCGGCTTTTTAAGACTCTAAAAGCCAAAAATACAGTCATTTTGACTAAAAAATGATTTCCGACCTTTGGTGACCAAATGCAGTTCTTTTGACTAAAAAAGGCTTTTAAGACACTTGGAGACCAAAATACAGTCATTTTACCCAAAAAGTTTTTTCAGGCCATTGGAGACAAACTGCAGTTATCTTGCCTAAAACCGTCTTTATAAGACTCTAAAAAAGAAAATTCAGTCATTTTGACTAAAAAATGTTTTCAGACCTTTGGTGAACAAAATGCAGTTCTTTTGACTAAAAAAGGATTTTTAGACACTTGAAGACCAAAATACAGTCATTGTGACCCACATAGTTTTGTAGGCCATTGGAGACCAAATGCAGTTATCTTGTCTAAAACCGGCATTTTAAGACTCTAAAAGACAAAAATAGTCATTTTGACTAAAAAATGTTTTCAGACCTTTGGTGAACAAAATGCAGTTCTTTTGACTAAAAAAGGATTTTTAGACACTTGAAGACCAAAATACAGTCATTGTGACCCACATAGTTTTGTAGGCCATTGGAGACCACATGCAGTTATCTTGTCTAAAACCGGCTTTTTAAGACTAAAAGACAAAAATACAGTCATTTTGACTTAAAAAAAACTTTCAGACCTTTGGTGACCAAATGCAGTTCTTTTGACTAAAAAAAAGGCTTTTTAGACACTTGAAGACCAAAATACAGTCATTGTGACCCACAGTTTTTCAGGCCATTGAAGACAAAATGCAGTTATCTTGTCTAAACCGACTTTTTTAAGAATCTAAAAGACAAAAATAGTCATTTTGACTAAATTTTTTTTAGACCTTTGGTGACCAAATGCAGTTATTTTGACTAAAAAAGGCTTTTTAGACAATTGGAGACCAAAATACTGAAAAAATATTTTCAGGCCATTAGAGACCAAATGCAGTTATCTTGTCTAAAACCGGCTTTTTAAGACTAAAAGACAAAAATACAGCCATTTTGACCTAAAATTTGTTTTTTCAGACCTTTGGTGACCAAATACAGTTATTTTGACTAAAAAAGGCTTTTTATACACCTGGAGACCAAAATACAGTCATTTGGACCCAAAAAAAATTCAGGCCATTGGAGACCAAATGCAACTGCATTGTCTAAAACCGGCTTTTTAAGACTCTTAAAGACAAAAATACAGTCATTTTGACTTAAAATTTTTTTCCAGACCTTTGGTGACCAAATACAGTTTTTTTGACTAAAAAGGCATTTTAGACACTTGGAGACCAAAATACAGTCATTTTGAGCAAAAAATTTTTTTCAGGCCATTGGAGACCAAATGCAGTTATCTTGTCTAAAACCGGCTTTTTAAGACTAAAAGACAAAAATACAGTCATTTTGACTTAAAAATTTTTTTTCAGACCTTTGGTGACCAAATGCAGTTATTTTGACTAAAAAATATAGAGACCAAAATACAGTCATTTTGACCAAAAACATTTTTTCAGGCCATTGGAGACAAAATGCAGATTTATTGTCTAAAACCGGCTTTTTAAGACTGTCATTTAGACAAAAAAAATTTTCAGACCTTTGGTGACCAAATGCAGCTATTTTGACTATAAAAGGCTTTTTTCATACTTGGAGACCAAAACAGAGTCATTTTGACCAAAAAATAAAATTTCAGGCCATTGGAGAGCAAATGCAGTTATCGTGTCTAATACAAGCGTTTTAAGACTTTAAAAGACAAAAATACAGTCATTTTGACTAAAAGTTTTTTCACACCTTTGGTGATCAAATAAAGTTATTTTGACTAACAAAGGCTTTTTAGACACTTGGAGACCAAAATAGAGTCATTTTGACCAAAAACATTTTTTCAGGCCATTGGTTACCAAATGCAGTTATCGTCTAAAACCGGCTTTTTAAGACTGTAAAAGACAAAAATAGTTATTTTGACTAAATTTTTTTCCAGACCTTTGGTGACCAACTAAAAAAGGCTTTTTAGACAATTGGAGACCAAAATACAGTCATTTTGACTCCCAAAAATTTTTCAGGCCATTGGAGACCAAATGCAGTTATCTTGTCTAAAACCGGCTTTTTAAGACTAAAAGACAAAAATACAGTCATTTTGACTTAAAAAAAATTTCAGACCTTTGGTGACCAAATGCAGTTATTTTGACTAAAAAAGGCTTTTTAGACACTTGAAGAACAAAATAGTCATTTTGACCCAAATAGTTTTTTCAGGCCATTGAAGACAAAATGCAGTTATTTTGTCTAAACCGGCTTTATAAGAATCTAAAAGACAAAAATATTAATTTTGACTAATTTTTTTTCAGATCTTTGGTGACCAAATGCAGTTATTTTGACTAAAAAGGCTTTTTAAACAATTGGAGACCAAAATACAGTCATTTTGACCCCAAATTTTTTTTCAGGCCATTGGAGACCAAATGCAGTTATCTTGTCTAAAACCGGCTTTTTAAGACTCTAAAAGCCAAAAATACAGTCAGTTTGACTAAAAAATGATTTCCGACCTTTGGTGACCAAATGCAGTTCTTTTGACTAAAAAAGGCTTTTTAGACACTTGGAGACCAAAATACAGTCATTTTACCCAAAAAGTTTTTTCAGGCCATTGGAGACAAACTGCAGTTATCTTGCCTAAAACCGTCTTTATAAGACTCTAAAAAACAAAATTCAGTCATTTTGACTAAAAAATGTTTTCAGACCTTTGGTGAACAAAATGCAGTTCTTTTGACTAAAAAAGGATTTTTAGACACTTGAAGACCAAAATACAGTCATTGTGACCCACATAGTTTTGTAGGCCATTGGAGACCAAATGCAGTTATTTTTTAGTCAAAATAACTGCATTTGGTCACCAAAGGTCTGAAAAAAAAATATTTTAAGTCAAAATGACTGTATTTTTGTCTTTTAGTCTTAAAAAGCCGGTTTTAGACAAGATAACTGCATTTGGTCTCCAATGGCCTGAAAAAATTTTTGGTCAAAATGACTGTATTTTGGTCTCCAATTGTCTAAAAAGCCTTTTTTAGTCAAAATAACTGCATTTGGTCACCAAAGGTCTGGAAAAAAATTTAGCCAAAATAACTGTATTTTTGTCTTTTACAGTCTTAAAAAGCCGGTTTTAGACGATAACTGCATTTGGTAACTAATGGCCTGAAAAAATGTTTTTGGTCAAAATGACTCTATTTTGGTCTCCAAGTGTCTAAAAAGCCTTTTTTTTAGTCAAAATAACTTTATTTGATCACCAAAGGTGTGAAAAAACTTTTAGTCAAAATGACTGTATTTTTGTCTTTTAAAGTCTTAAAACGCTTGTATTAGACACGATGACTGCATTTGCTCTCCAATGGCCTGAAATGTTACTTTTTGGTCAAAATGACTCTGTTTTGGTCTCCAAGTATCAAAAAAGCCTTTTTTAGTCAAAATAGCTGCATTTGGTCACCAAAGGTCTGAAAATTGTTTTTTGTCTAAATGACTGTATTTTTGTATTTTACAGTCTTAAAAAGCCGGTTTTAGACAAGAAATCTGCATTTTGTCTCCAATGGCCTGAAAAAATGTTTTGGGTCAAAATTACTGTATTTTGGTCTCTCTATATTTTTTAGTCAAAATAACTGCATTTGGTCACCAAAGGTCTGAAATTTTTTTAAGTCAAAATGACTGTATTTTTGTCTTTTAGTCTTAAAAAGCCGGTTTTAGACAAGATAACTGCATTTGGTCTCTAATGGCCTGAAAATATTTTTTCAGTATTTTGGTCTCCAATTGTCTAAAAAGCCTTTTTTAGTCAAAATAACTGCATTTGGTCACCAAAGGTCTGAAAAAAATATTTAGTCAAAATGACTATTTTTGTCTTTTAGATTCTTAGAAAAGTCGGTTTAGACAAGATAACTGCATTTTGTCTTCAATGGCCTGAAAAACTGTGGGTCACAATGACTGTATTTTGGTCTTCAAGTGTCTAAAAAGCCTTTTTTTTTAGTCAAAAGAACTGCATTTGGTCACCAAAGGTCTGAAAAAATTTTTTTAAGTCAAAATGACTGTATTTTTGTCTTTTAGTCTTAAAAAGCCGGTTTTAGACAAGATAACTGCATGTGGTCTCCAATGGCCTGAAAAAATTTTTGGGGTCAAAATGACTGTATTTTGGTCTCCAATTGTCTAAAAAGCCTTTTTTAGTCAAAATAACTGCATTTGGTCACCAAAGGTCTGGAAAAAAATTTAGTCAAAATAACTATTTTTCTTTTACAGTCTTAAAAAGCCGGTTTTAGACGATAACTGCATTTAATAACCAATGGCCTGAAAAAATGTTTTTGGTCAAAATGACTCTATTTTGGTCTCCAAGTGTCTAAAAATCCTTTTTTTAGTCAAAATAAATTTATTTGATCACCAAAGGTGTGAAAAAACTTTTAGTCAAAATGACTGTATTTTTGTCTTTTAAAGTCTTAAAACGCTTGTATTAGACACGATAACTGCATTTGCTCTCCAATGGCCTGAAATTTTATTTTTTGGTCAAAATGACTCTGTTTTGGTCTCCAAGTATGAAAAAAGCCTTTTATAGTCAAAATAGCTGCATTTGGTCACCAAAGGTCTGAAAATTTTTTTTGTCTAAATGACTGTATTTTTGTCTTTTACAGTCTTAAAAAGCCGGTTTTAGACAAGAAATCTGCATTTTGTCTCCAATGGCCTGAAAAAATGTTTTTGGTCAAAATGACTGTATTTTGGTCTCTATATTTTTTAGTCAAAATAACTGCATTTGGTCACCAAAGGTCTGAAAAAAATTTTTTAAGTCAAAATGACTGTATTTTTGTCTTTTAGTCTTAAAAAGCCGGTTTTAGACAAGATAACTGCATTTGGTCTCCAATGGCCTGAAAAAAAATTTTTGGTCGAAATGACTGTATTTTGGTCTCCAATTGTCTAAAAAGCCCTTTTTAGTCAAAATAACTGCATTTGGTCACCAAAGGTCTGGAAAAAAAATTAGTCAAAATAACTGTATTTTTGTCTTTTACAGTCTTAAAAAGCCGGTTTTAGACGATAACTGCATTTGGTAACTAATGGCCTGAAAAAATGTTTTTGGTCAAAATGACTGTATTTTGGTCTCCAATTGTCTAAAAAGCCTTTTTTAGTCAAAATAACTGCATTTGGTCACCAAAGGTCTGAAAAAAAATTTAGTCAAAATGACTATTTTTGTCTTTCAGATTCTTAAAAAAGTTGGTTTAGACAAGATAACTGCATTTTGTCTTCAATGGCCTGAAAAACTGTGGGTCACAATGACTGTATTTTGGTCTTCAAGTGTCTAAAAAGCCTTTTTTTTAGTCAAAAGAACTGCATTTGGTCACCAAAGGTCTGAAAAATTTTTTTAAGTCAAAATGACTGTATTTTTGTCTTTTAGTCTTAAAAAGCCGGTTTTAGACAAGATAACTGCATGTGGTCTCCAATGGCCTACAAAACTATGTGGGTCACAATGACTGTATTTTGGTCTTCAAGTGTCTAAAAATCCTTTTTTAGTCAAAAGAACTGCATTTTGTTCACCAAAGGTCTGAAAACATTTTTTAGTCAAAATGACTATTTTTGTCTCTTAGAGTCTTAAAATGCCGGTTTTAGACAAGATAACTGCATTTGGTCTCCAATGGCCTACAAAACTATGTGGGTCACAATGACTGTATTTTGGTCTTCAAGTGTCTAAAAATCCTTTTTTAGTCAAAAGAACTGCATTTTGTTCACCAAAGGTCTGAAAACATTTTGTAGTCAAAATGACTGAATTTTGTTTTTTAGAGTCTTATAAAGACGGTTTTATGCAAGATAACTGCAGTTTGTCTCCAATGGCCTGAAAAAACTTTTTGGGTAAAATGACTGTATTTTGGTCTCCAAGTGTCTAAAAAGCCTTTTTTAGTCAAAAGAACTGCATTTGTTCACCAAAGGTCGGAAATCATTTTTTAGTCAAAATGACTGTATTTTTGGCTTTTAGAGTCTTAAAAAGCCGGTTTTAGACAAGATAACTGCATTTGGTCTCCAATGGCCTGAAAAAAAATTTGGGGTCAAAATGACTGTATTTTGGTCTCCAATTGTTTAAAAAGCCTTTTTAGTCAAAATAACTGCAAATGGTCACCAAAGGTCTGAAAAAAAATTTAGTCAAAATGAATATTTTTGTCTTTTAGATTCTTATAAAGCCGGTTTAGACAAAATAACTGCATTTTGTCTTCAATGGCCTGAAAAAACTATTTGGGTCAAAATGACTGTATTTTGTTCTTCAAGTGTCTAAAAAGCCTTTTTTAGTCAAAATAACTGCATTTGGTCACCAAAGGTCTGAAAATTTTTTTAAGTCAAAATGACTGTATTTTTGTCTTTTAGTCTTAAAAAGCCGGTTTTAGACAAGATAACTGCATTTGGTCTGCAATGGCCTGAAAAATTGTTTGGGGTCAAAATGACTGTATTTTCGTCTCCAATTGTCTAAAAAGCCTTTTTTAGTCAAAATAACTGCATTTGGTCACCAAAGGTCTGGAAAAAAATTTAGTCAAAATAACTATTTTTGTCTTTTACAGTCTTAAAAAGCCGGTTTTAGACGATAACTGCATTTGGTAACCAATGGCCTGAAAAAATGTTTTTGGTCAAAATGACTCTATTTTGGTCTCCAAGTGTCTAAAAGGCCTTTTTTTAGTCAAAATAACTTTATTTGATCACCAAAGGTGTGAAAAAACTTTTAGTCAAAATGACTGTATTTTTGTCTTTTAAAGTCTTAAAACGCTTGTATTAGACACGATAACTGCATTTGCTCTCCAATGGCCTGAAATTTTATTTTTTGGTCAAAATGACTCTGTTTTGGTCTCCAAGTATGAAAAAAGCCTTTTATAGTCAAAATAGCTGCATTTGGTCACCAAAGGTCTGAAAATTGTTTTTTTTGTCTAAATGACTGTATTTTTGTCTTTTACAGTCTTAAAAAGCCGGTTTTAGATAAGAAATCTGCATTTTGTCTCCATGTGACGGAAGTGTAGGTGGGACAGAACGCACACGGAGAGCAGGAGGGCCAACAAAGCCTTTTATTGAACGGTAGCGGGTATGTTCACAAAGAAAGGGGCCAAACAATGGTGCCCAGGGTCAGACCCAACGTGGGTAGGACAGAGTTCCAGATAACAGGGTTAATCCGTAACAGGGGGCTCCCAATCGAATGGGCAAAGTCCTGGCCAGCGAGGGATTGGGCCACACACAGAGCAGGGCAAACAATGAGGTGACAAAGTCCAGGCAGAGTTCTGGTAGGCCCAGTGTTAATCCACTCACCAGCAGGCAGGTACAGGATAAATCCAAAATCCAGGTTGTAGGAAGGGACAGGGTAAATCCAAAATCCAGGTTGTAGGAAGGTTTGAAGAGGCCCGCAGGAACCAATAGGGGATTCTGTGTTCCCTGGCCGCAGCTCAGAGACACGCAGTCTTCCAAACAGCAGAGATGAACAACCCAGGAAAGACTCTCACTCAGCTAAATATATTAGGACTTGTGTCCCAGCAGGTGGGCCAGGCAACTCCCAGCCAGGCGTCCAGTTTCCCCAGCAACCAGCCCTGCCCCCCTCTACTCGAGCCCACACAAGGAATGTGTTCATTGTCCACAGTGAGCATGAAGGCGGAGAAGCAGACATTCAGGCACCTTGCTGGGGAGGGGAGGAGGACAGCACAGTGGGGGGGGCAGGCAAAGGAGTGAGCAGCCAGGGGGGAGAGAAGAATCCCATGCTGGGGAAGATAGTAAAGTACTGGGGGTGCAGAAGAGAGGAAAAGAAGGGGGGGAAGTAGGGTCCGTGACAACCCCTCCCCCTTTTATTTTACAAGTGCCGACAGGGGGACCTCGGCAGGTCTCCTTGGAGGCACTTGTGGTAATAGGCTCACCTACTGAAGGTCCTGCTGCCGGGTATGGTGGGACAAGGGGATAAACACTGTAGACTCCCTGAGGAGGATTGGGCGCCATGGTGGTCAGCCAGTCACTGGGAGGCTGGGGTAGAGGTCCTTCCGCTGGGGCCAACTCTGGGTAGTTGACTGGGCGACTGTGGCTGGCGGATGTGGTGCGACGGTTCTGAGGGCAGCTGGCCTGAAGATGCCCAGGTTGGTTACACCTATAGCACCGGAATTTGCTCAATGTGGGGTCAGAGTCTAGTTCCTGTTTAAATTTCTCACGGTCCCAGGTCAGGGTGGTATTCTGGTCAGGGTTGGTAACACTCACCGGATCCAGGGCAGAAGGGGAGTCCCGTTGGGTTTTCTCGGCAGGCAGGCCGTGGCTGGCTTGGCTCCTGGTCACAGCTCCGACGTATTGACACTGTAGCTCTCCTAAATCATTTCCAAGCAGAATGTCCGCAGGTAGTCCAGCCATGATTCCAATTTGGCAGCGCTTTTCCCCAAACCCATAGTCAAGGCGAACCGACGCCTTGGGGATGTGTTTCGTAGTACCACCTGCCATTTCAATAAAGAACCCGGGGCCTGGCTTGATGGCTTCTGGTTTTACCACGCGGGGATCAGCAATGGTGAGGAAGGCCCCAGTGTCCCGAAATCCCGTAGTTCTCTCTCCATCAATCAGGACCTCCTGCAGGTGGCGCTGCCTCTGCTCTGGGTAGGATGGGACAAGGGGATGAACACCGTAGACTCCCCTAGGAGGATTGGCAACAGTGGGGGTCAGCCAGTCACTGGGAGGTGGGGGTAGTGGTTCTTCCTCTGGGGTCAACTCTAGGTAGTTGACTGGGCGACTGTGGCTGGCAGACGTGGTGCGACGGTACTGAGGGCAGCTGGCCTGAAGATGCCCGGGCTGGTTGCACCCATAGCACCGGCGGTCCAGAAATGGCCCAGAAGTACGAGGTCGGTAGGAAGGGGCTGTGGATGGTGTTGGGGCGACAGGGCGCTGGAGGAGTGGCAGGGGGTTGCTGGGAAGTGGTCTGCCTGTGTTCTGGGCTTTGGGCGGCTCGACTACCAGTCTTTTCCAATGGGGTTTAATGGCAAGGGCCTCGTCTGCCAGTGCAGCCGCCCGTTCAAGGGTGCCAGGGTCCCTCTCCTTCACCCACTCCCGCACCTCTGCTGGGCATTTGGCAAAGAATTGTTCCTTCAGAAAGGCCTGGACAACTTGTTCAATAGTAAAGGCCTGCTCCCCCTCCAGCCAGCGTCTGCAGGCCCGCGAGATTTTGTGCGCATACATCTTGAAGGAAGGCTCAGATTGACAGGAGAGGTCCCGGAATTGGATCCGGTGGGTTTCTGGAGTTACCGCGTAGTGTTCTAGTACAGTCTGTTTAATCCTACTGTAATCTCGATTCCACTGTGCATCCATTGTCCGGTAAGCAGCAGCCGCACCTCCTTCCAGCAGGCCCACTAGGTGGCGTACCCAGTCTCCACGGGGCACCTCCAGCAGCTGACATAAGTGTTCGAAGTCCTGGAAGAACCCTTCCACATCCCCTGTAGCTTCACAAAATGGCTTGAAATCTTTGCGAGTCACTCTTGGTAGATCAGGCCCACTTACTCGTGGGCTAGGAAGAGGGTCCTGTCCTCTGAGGCCTCCCATTGTTTCTCGCTCATGGGCCCTTCGGATAGCCTCCCTCTTGTCATCCATGGTGGCTCCGGGCCCCAGGATAGCCATCTCCTCTTCGTACCATGTGATCCAAGGGCTCCTGGGACTTGATACAGCAGATGCAAGCTGTACATTCTCTGGTGGCGGGGCATTCAAGCTTTCAGTTCTCTGAAAGCTGGCTTCCTCAATAGCAGTGACCAGCTCTTCTTTGGACAGTCCCTTGTAGGTAAGGCTTAACTCCCGAGCCTTTTCTTGCAAACTTGCCACAGTCCAATTCCTGTACTCCCCACCCCGGGTTAGGTCCAGTGTGAGGGGGCTGCTCTCCATCCTCTTCAGCGTTCTGATCCCGCCGCTGCCAACCAGTTTGTGACGGAAGTGTAGGTGGGACAGAACGCACACGGAGAGCAGGAGGGCCAACAAAGCCTTTTATTGAACGGTAGCGGGTATGTTCACAAAGAAAGGGGCCAAACAATGGTGCCCAGGGTCAGACCCAACGTGGGTAGGACAGAGTTCCAGATAACAGGGTTAATCCGTAACAGGGGGCTTCCAATCGAATGGGCAAAGTCCTGGCCAGCGAGGGATTGGGCCACACACAGAGCAGGGCAAACAATGAGGTGACAAAGTCCAGGCAGAGTTCTGGTAGGCCCAGTGTTAATCCACTCACCAGCAGGCAGGTACAGGATAAATCCAAAATCCAGGTTGTAGGAAGGGACAGGGTAAATCCAAAATCCAGGTTGTAGGAAGGTTTGAAGAGGCCCGCAGGAACCAATAGGGGATTCTGTGTTCCCTGGCCGCAGCTCAGAGACACGCAGTCTTCCAAACAGCAGAGATGAACAACCCAGGAAAGACTCTCACTCAGCTAAATATATTAGGACTTGTGTCCCAGCAGGTGGGCCAGGCAACTCCCAGCCAGGCGTCCAGTTTCCCCAGCAACCAGCCCTGCCCCCCTCTACTCGAGCCCACACAAGGAATGTGTTCATTGTCCACAGTGAGCATGAAGGCGGAGAAGCAGACATTCAGGCACCTTGCTGGGGAGGGGAGGAGGACAGCACAGTGGGGGGGGCAGGCAAAGGAGTGAGCAGCCAGGGGGGAGAGAAGAATCCCATGCTGGGGAAGATAGTAAAGTACTGGGGGTGCAGAAGAGAGGAAAAGAAGGGGGGGGAAGTAGGGTCCGTGACACTCCAATGGCCTGAAAAAATGTTTTGGGTCAAAATGACTGTATTTTGGTCTCTCTATATTTTTAGTCAAAATAACTGCATTTGGTCACCAAAGGTCTGAAAAAAATTTTTAAGTCAAAATGACTGTATTTTTGTCTTTTAGTCTTAAAAAGCCAGTTTTAGACAAGATAACTGCATTTGGTCTCCAATGGCCTGAAAAAATTTTTTTGGTCAAAATGACTGTATTTTGGTCTCCAATTGTCTAAAAAGCCTTTTTTAGTCAAAATAACTGCATTTGGTCACCAAAGGTCTGGAAAAAAATTTAGTCAAAATAACTGTATTTTTGTCTTTTACAGTCTTAAAAAGCCGGTTTTAGACGATAACTGCATTTGGTAACTAATGGCCTGAAAAAATGTTTTTGGTCAAAATGACTCTATTTTGGTCTCCAAGTGTCTAAAAAGCCTTTTTTTTAGTCAAAATAACTTTATTTGATCACCAAAGGTGTGAAAAAACTTTTAGTCAAAATGACTATATTTTTGTCTTTTAAAGTCTTAAAACGCTTGTATTAGACACGATGACTGCATTTGCTCTCCAATGGCCTGAAATGTTATTTTTTGGTCAAAATGACTCTGTTTTGGTCTCCAAGTATCAAAAAAGCATTTTTTAGTCAAAATAGCTGCATTTGGTCACCAAAGGTCTGAAAATTGTTTTTTTTGTCTAAATGACTGTATTTTTGTCTTTTACAGTCTTAAAAAGCCGGTTTTAGACAAGAAATCTGCATTTTGTCTCCAATGGCCTGAAAAAATGTTTTGGGTCAAAATTACTGTATTTTGGTCTCTATATTTTTTAGTCAAAATAACTGCATTTGGTCACCAAAGGTCTGAAATTTTTTTAAGTCAAAATGACTGTATTTTTGTCTTTTAGTCTTAAAAAGCCGGTTTTAGACAAGATAACTGCATTTGGTCTCTAATGGCCTGAAAATATTTTCTCAGTATTTTGGTCTCCAATTGTCTAAAAAGCCTTTTTTAGTCAAAATAACTGCATTTGGTCACCAAAGGTCTGAAAAAAAATTTAGTCAAAATGACTATTTTTGTCTTTTAGATTCTTAGAAAAGTCGGTTTAGACAAGATAACTGCATTTTGTCTTCAATGGCCTGAAAAACTGTGGGTCACAATGACTGTATTTTGGTCTTCAAGTGTCTAAAAAGCCTTTTTTTTTAGTCAAAAGAACTGCATTTGGTGACCAAAGGTCTGAAAATTTTTTTAAGTCAAAACGACTGTATTTTTGTCTTTTAGTCTTAAAAAGCTGGTTTTAGACAAGAAAACTGCATGTGGTCTCCAATGGCCTGAAAAAATTTTTGGGGTCAAAATGACTGTATTTTGGTCTCCAATTGTCTAAAAAGCCTTTTTTTAGTCAAAATAACTGCATTTGGTCACCAAAGGTCTGGAAAAAAATTTAGTCAAAATAACTATTTTTGTCTTTTACAGTCTTAAAAAGCCGGTTTTAGACGATAACTGCATTTAATAACCAATGGCCTGAAAAAATGTTTTTGGTCAAAATGACTCTATTTTGGACTCCAAGTGTCTAAAAAGCCTTTTTTTAGTCAAAATAAATTTATTTGATCACCAAAGGTGTGAAAAAACTTTTAGTCAAAATGACTGTATTTTTGTCTTTTAAAGTCTTAAAACGCTTGTATTAGACACGATAACTGCATTTGCTCTCCAATGGCCTGAAATTTTATTTTTTGGTCAAAATGACTCTGTTTTGGTCTCCAAGTATGAAAAAATCCTTTTATAGTCAAAATAGCTGCATTTGGTCACCAAAGGTCTGAAAATTGTTTTTTTGTCTAAATGACTGTATTTTTGTCTTTTACAGTCTTAAAAAGCCAGTTTTAGACAAGAAATCTGCATTTTGTCTCCAATGGCCTGAAAAAATGTTTTGGGTCAAAATGACTGTATTTTGGTCTCTATATTTTTTAGTCAAAATAACTGCATTTGGTCACCAAAGGTCTGAAAAAAAATTTTTAAGTCAAAATGACTGTATTTTTGTCTTTTAGTCTTAAAAAGCCGGTTTTAGACAAGATAACTGCATTTGGTCTCCAATGGCCTGAAAAAAAATTTTTGGTCGAAATGACTGTATTTTGGTCTCCAATTGTCTAAAAAGCCTTTTTTAGTCAAAATAACTGCATTTGGTCACCAAAGGTCTGGAAAAAAATTTAGTCAAAATAACTGTATTTTTGTCTTTTACAGTCTTAAAAAGCCGGTTTTAGACGATAACTGCATTTGGTAACTAATGGCCTGAAAAAATGTTTTTGGTTAAAATGACTGTATTTTGGTCTCCAATTGTCTAAAAAGCCTTTTTTAGTCAAAATAACTGCATTTGGTCACCAAAGGTCTGAAAAAAATTGAGTCAAAATGACTATTTTTGTCTTTTAGATTCTTAAAAAAGTCGGTTTAGACAAGATAACTGCATTTTGTCTTCAATGGCCTGAAAAACTGTGGGTTACAATGACTGTATTTTGGTCTTCAAGTGTCTAAAAAGCCTTTTTTTAGTCAAAAGAACTGCATTTGGTCACCAAAGATCTGAAAAATTTTTTAAGTCAAAATGACTATTTTTGTCTTTTAGTCTTAAAAAGCCGGTTTTAGACAAGATAACTGCATGTGGTCTCCAATGGCCTACAAAACTATGTGGGTCACAATGACTGTATTTTGGTCTTCAAGTGTCTAAAAATCCTTTTTTAGTCAAAAGAACTGCATTTTGTTCACCAAAGGTCTGAAAACATTTTTTAGTCAAAATGACTATTTTTGTCTTTTAGAGTCTTAAAATGCCGGTTTTAGACAAGATAACTGCATTTGGTCTCCAATGGCCTACAAAACTATGTGGGTCACAATGACTGTATTTTGGTCTTCAAGTGTCTAAAAATCCTTTTTTAGTCAAAAGAACTGCATTTTGTTCACCAAAG